>NC_058022.1:13620591-13991820 GCF_019176455.1 Solea senegalensis | reverse complement strand
GAATACATGTGGTACACCACATTAACTTATGTTGCCTTGTATGCAGTTTGTGGTTCCGCCCCCAAGTGGCCAAAACAACAAATGAAATCTCTCTTCATCCGACATATAATAGTCATCAGAATAAAACCTTCACAAAAGTAGTGCTGTCTGAATGGTGTGACTATTACATATTCTATTGTGTTATATAACATAAGCCTTTTTTTTTGTCCTCCTCCTCCTTATGAGGAGGAAAGAGAACCCTGAGGCAGTGCGATTACAAGCCTTGACAATAGTTCTCTTACTATTCGGCTGTGATGTGGAGGGGAAAAAAAGTGCAGCTGGAAAACAAGAAATTGTAGCTGTGCAGGTAAAATGCATGGGTATTTTGTAGTTTTGACCTATTAAACACTCAAATTATGTCATGTCAAGGGTCACATGGTGGAATGGTGGGTTAGCATTGTAACTGATGGCAGAATATCTTACAATAAGCTATTCAAAATTACACACTAGAACTGCAATCACAATCAGTATAGTGTAAATTTTAAGTAGGCGTCAGTCAGGCAGTTTTCTCTCACATTTTGCGGGAACAGAATAACCTTTATTCTACAAATTAATCCAGACGGGGTGTTTAACTGTTTTCGAGTAGATATACAGCAATTGTGTTATACTAAAAGGGCTACAACCACCTGTCTACAAAAAGCAAACAAAAGACTATATCTGTGCATAACAATAATGTCATAATAACATGTTGTAAAACACCTGGGTGAAAACGTGTCACTTGGCCATACATGTTGTAAATTGAAGGCTCAATTGAGCTGAAATTTGAAATAGTTTATAAATAATTATCATTCCCCACTGATTGTCTTTAAAATGGTACAAATGGATCTCTTTACGTGTTAATTCACATCTAGTATGTGTGATCAACTAAGAAAGGGGGTCCACTGAGGATGGATACATCAGCAGCTGCTTGTAGATGCAAATAGGAATCATAAAGCGTGAGGGATCGTCAGTGCAATCAGCCATATTTTTTTCCACCAAGCCTTTCCCTCCACTGTACAATATCACTGTAATTAAATTCACATAGTGTGAGTGCGCCGCTGTGGAGTGGAGGATACCTTTAAATCCTGCAGCAGAGGAAGATAAGCTCAGCCCACAGACTTGGTGTTCTCCTAATACTGTTTACTGATAGATAAAAAAAAAAAAAAGAACCCTGCAGAATGCAAAATTTGACAGTCACTTTCGATTCACACTTTGACAGACAAAGCTAACTCAATTACTCCTCATTTTGTGCAAAGACACTCGCTGACATCGAGTGCTGACAAGAGAAAAAAGTCGTCTCTGTCCTGAAACTGCATTGATATTCCAGTGGCTCTCTAACTGGGGGTCAGGTCCCTCTGGGGTGAAAGGGTTAGTGTTGGTGTTGGCTGAAATATGGAGTGAAGCCACGTTAAAGGTCCGGTGTTTAATATTTAGTAGCATCTATATTGTGAGACAGGGCTGAAGAGTGTAAATGGACTCCTCCACCCGTTTGTCAGGAACCTAGTGGGCTTTGCAAGCCAGAAATAATGTAAACACTCTGTCACAACTCTCCCCGCTGTCTCACTCTATCTGCCAATTTCCTCCTTTTTTGTTGGTTCATGCATCAAATTTATGTGGGTGCAACTAATCCCAGCCCTTTGCTTTAAATCACTTTATTCAATATACCTTAAAAAGAATGTATACACAATTATACACTTAAACAAATATAGTGATAGGTTCTCCAAGATGTTATTCACTGGGCCTTTAACTGATTATTTATTTATGTATATGACTTATGGAAAATGTAAAAAAAGACTGTTGCTTTATTTCGCTAAATGCATCAACGCTAATTTACTAGTAGTTGCTTCCCCTATCAATGGAATTAAGTGACTGAAAAAAGGTGGTATCACTAAGGCCTGCAATGACAGCTCATTATGCTGATTAGGGCGTCTGAGCAGAACTGTAGGACGCGGGTTCTTGTGGTGGAAGTCCGTCCTCCACTCTGAGTCAGGCACATCATCTTGACTGCATTCGCTCTTTGAATTATGCATGCCAGCTATCCGCATGCATCAGCAACGGATGCACAAGCCTGGCATAGCACTTTTCCTCACAGCCAGACTGCAGACACCCCATCTGCACCCATCAACACTCAAAAAAAAAAAGAAAAAACACTAAAGCAGTACTGCTGCAGCATCACATTAAAAGTTCAGCCTTCAATAGCCCCGTAGCAGAAGTGGACACTGCCTCCCAAGCGTTTCTGTTTTTGGAGTATTTTGTCAGCAGTAGATGTCGTGTCAGGAGAGCTACTGTACTCCACTCCCTCACTGTTACAGCATGAGCAGCCCACAGACATGCACACATATGAGAAAGGAAACACTGGTGGCTGAACATCTCATCTCTCTCTGTCTTTGGATGCCAAAGATCACAGAATCATGTTTCGTGCCATCAAAACCACTGAGGTTACAGTGCTTGTGTGCGCTCCTTTATCACAATCTTATGCTGAGGGGCAGAACCTCTCACAACCTCTTCAGATGCTCCTCTACTTGTTTCACGTCTTAGCATAGTTACAGCTTTCTTTCAGATACTAGGATTATGAGCTCTGTGTTTAACCCTTAGTGCTCACGTGGCACAGATCTGTGCCACAGGTGCACCCTTGGAAAACTGCAGTGGGACTAATACTCAACTTTTATATGGACATCTCTAGGGGTGTGTGTTTATAGGTCACATCTTCAGGCTTCTTATGTCCTATGTGTTTTAAATGTGGGAGTAGTGATAATTGTGTGAAAGTCACAAAACTTTGAAATGGGACGTATTTCCAAATTTCACAAATTCTATCCGATTTTTAAACATTTTGGCTCAGGTGTGTTTATATAGTTGGTGAAAATGGAAACAAAAGTCATGTCATCAGATTGTCTATAGGTTGTGCTCTATATTGCACATTCTTAAAGCCGCTACATATACTTTTTTAACATAGTAATGGAAAAAAGCAGCCTAAATGCTCTGTGTTCTAAGGGTTACAACAGAGGCATCATTCATATGTTATTCTTTTACACCAGTCCAAATAGATCTGACAGTCATGCATCCACAGCTGCCACGCATAACCTGTATACCACAAACCAAAGGACTTGTTAGCGTCAGGAGTCTCTGCTCGCACCGGTCTTTTTTATAGTTGCATCACGTTTTAATCAACGGACAGAACAACTGAAAGGAATTGATGGAACCACAGTGTTTTTTTTCCATGACTCACACTGGCTTCAAACAGCCTGCCGCTGTCAAATACATAAGAGCTACGCTAATGTAAGAATCCCACAGAGCAATGTAAATGCAGAAGAGTATGTTACGCCGAATAAAACATCGGAATAAAACATGTTATTATCACTACATTGAGTGTTACTCTCACAAGACCTGCAGGCAAATGGACGCAGTTGACAAGAGTTATATCTGAGAGAAGTTAAAGCTTCAGAAGAAGCAGTCCATTATCTGTAATCTTTGGGGAGGCTATTTCGAAACAAGACCTTTAAACCACAACCCACCCCTCCGGAGACCGTCTACCCACTAATAAACTGGCTTTTCAATTAGCACCTATCAGACATTACAACGATAACACCAAACCAATTACACGCTGTGCTGCAGATAACTCGTAATCCACTTAATATGTCTGATTTGATTTCTTCTTCTCCCTCCTCCTCCACCATTTTGCTGGCCTGGAGCTTTTTTGTTCTCCGACCAGAACAAGGTATCGCTTTGAAATATCAGTGCGGAAGGCACCTCTATGATAACAGGCCAACCAATCATCTGGACTTCCTGATAGTGTGTTTTCATGTCAGTGTCAACAAGTAAAACATGACCACATACACACAGACACACACATCACTGTGCTCTTTGTGTTTTTCCTCTCACTAATTACACCAGCTTTAACCTTTAATCTTCACACCCTCGGTTTGAGACTGCAACTTGATGTCTTTTTTTTAGTTTTTTTGGGCTGAATTAAAATCACAGTTATTGTTAATCTGCATCAAATGTTGTGTTTTAATTGACCTGACTGCACACTAACTATATCCAACATCGGCAGTATTATACACATGTTCTTGTAGACTGTTATATTTAATTCAGGGATGCTTGTTCATCTAAAACAATTAAACAGTTAAACATTTAAAATGGCATCTTTTGCTGGGTTTTTATGACACAATACTAATTATCACCTTTTTGAATCTTGCACCTGGCAAATACTCTAAACTAAACTAACTTACTAAATACTAAAACTAAACTAAAACTAAGCATTTACAAAAAATAAAAACCAATAAAAACCCGCTCTAAAAACTAATTAAAATTAAAACTAATGAAAAATCACAAACTAGTTTAACCTTGGTCTTGAGTAATGGCTTCAGTTTGCGATGTGTTACTATTCTGTCTTGCAAAGCAGATACATAAAATTAATGAGAGCTTTGAATATTAAGAACTGTGGGATATTATTTGTACTTTCATAAAAATCAAAAATGTCCCTTTTATTGACTGATATAAAGGATTGCCATTAGTGTTATTCCGTCACCCCAAACATGGCGTGCTGGGGAAAAGATGAAATGAGGAGCAGCAAAGCCGAATTACGTGTAGTAGACTGAGTGTCTGCAGCAATTACGCTGACGTTGATTCGGCTTTGACAGATTACAGAGACATACTGCTAATGATGCCACAAAGCCAGATGAGCTATCTAGAGCAGTGGTTCTGGGACTTTTTATATCAAGCACCACCTGAGAAAATATTCAGCTCTTGAAGTAACACCATTATCGCCTACGTTAAAATACAGTGGGCAGATTTATTCCCAATAAGATAATTTGCTATCTCATCATCCTCCTCTTCCTCACATATACAGTATACTTCACACACTGATATAGTGAAATTAGATTAAGATGGAGCGAGAGATAAGGTAATTATTATTTAATATTCAGGTTTTTTTTGTCATTTGTTTCATTGTGTCATTTCATCATTCAAGCGCACATACTACTGGTGGTACATGTACCGCAGTTTTAGAACCATGGATCTAGAGCAGGGGTGTCAAACTCAAATGACCTGGGGGCCAACAAGTGTCTAGTCTGGTCAAGAGGGGGTCGGTCTAGAGTCGGCAATAACATCTTAAATTATAACACAATATTCCACTATAATATCACAATATAGATATTCAAAGTGATATTTCACAGAATTCTAAAATAAAAGTGCTTGTTTTGATATGAAACAATGTATACTTCACAACAGAAACTTACAAAATAAATCTATTTTTATATAAAAACAGAAGTAAATCAAAATGTACGTAAATAAAATGGTAGACATTTGTAATTAAAACATTACACAAGCTTATATATGTGGTATTTAATGTTAAGAAGAGGAGGTTGTGGACCATTTTTTCATTATAACATGATATCAAGAGTGGGCCTCGTGTAATTGATTGGGGGGCTGCATGTGGACCACAGGCCGCCAGTTTGACACCTCTGATCTAGAGCCTTCACTGACAGAAGAAAGAGCAGAACATCAGCTGCTTTGTTTCAGTCAAACCAGTACTGCAGTTGGGCAATCAGATGCAGCAAGCGAAAATAAAAATTTCAACTTCCCAAGTTTAAATCAAAACAGTTCTTTAGAGACCGACATGGTCCACCAGATGTGAGACAAATTTCCCCGGTGCATCATACAGTCCACAAATCAATCACAATTTGCATCAAAATTAAATTTCAATGGAATCTTTCTCTCACTGCACGTTCCCCCCTTTTTAGGAAAGTCATTTTTGCTTCAGGGTGATTTGTATGAATGGGAAGGGGAGGAAAATAGATGTGTTTATCAAATATGGCAACTTGTTAATGGACTTTGACAAAGCCATTGGCGGTCCTTATTTAGATGCAGATGACTTCCTCCATACTGGCTTCCTCTGTCATTCTTACAGCCGCCTGTCAGGAAATAGAGGAAAAAGCGCCCCCCTCTCCACAGACTGACAATCAATATGCTGTCTCTCTTTCTATATATACATGTATATATATATATATATAGACTGCCTGTATAAAATCACCATTAATGCAGCAGAGATCAAATAATTTCCCAGCTAAACTGCTCAATGACTGTAAAACCACAGGTCATTGTTGTCATGGCGTCTAAGAAAAATGGGGATAGTTGGCTGAGGGGAACAATGAAAAGTCTAAAAATGGGAGTGTTTCATTTCATCTAGCACCGTATCACACAAAAGCACAGCTGCCACTCCTAAACTCGCAGCCTGGTGCAACGAGCAGATGGAATAATGTCTGTACTTGACATTATACACCATGACGTTCAACAAATATATCAGCAGAAAATGTAAGCTATTTCGTATTCAATTACTGTATTGCTTACAGGATAAGTTTGAGGCCTGCAGGAGCTGATAAGCATAAAACCAGAATATTGAAAGTGCGGAGCTTTTCTGAATTAAAAAGAAAACAACTCCCAGCATAGTGTGTGTCTGTGTGCGTGTGCGTGTGCGTGTGTGTGCGTACTCGTATTTGTTGCCACTTTAGGGCCTTTGTCAGTACCAGTAGTCCTCATGGGGACCAAAACCTGGTCTTAATGTGGTAGAACTTCATTTCTAAAGGAAATGGTTCAGTTTAGGTTACCAATCTCCTGCGGGTGTTTGGGCATTACTCTTCCTCAGAAGGTAAATGTGTTTGTGCACACATTACAAGAAACAAAAAGTGAAGCTGAAAACATCTCTGTCTGCAGCCTGTGTGACTAGTTTTTTGATTTGGTGTGTGTGTGTTCAACTGTATTTGTTACCATTTGAGGACTTTTTCTGGCATAAACACTGAACTTGTCAGGACCAGTAGTCTTCATGGAGACCAAAACCTGGTCATAATGATGTCCTACACCCTGATTTGGAAGGAACGGGTTAAGTTTATGGCTAAGATTCGAATTGTGGTTGAGGTTAAGGTTAGGATTAATGCTTTGTTCAAATGAATGTATGCCAATGCAGTGTGTGACGTTTGCATTTGGAGCTTTTTAGAGTCGAGTTTTATTTATTATTTATACTTTGCAGCAGTGCAGTGTGGCACTGATTATTTGGGTTAGCTAATCAACATGAAAAATAATCTGCAATCATATTTATTATGATATTTTTCATAACGCATACTCCCTCTCCACATGAGTCAAAACATTTTGCTTTATGAGCTGGTACACCTTTATATTTTAGCCACCACACTGATTTTATATTTATCATTTCTTGAACTGAAACAAGGAGGTGTAGTGGCTCACATTGTTGCCTCACAGCAATAAGGTCTAGATTTGCAACCTGATTCGACTGAGGGCCTTTCTGTGTGGTTTGCATGTTCGCTCCATGTGTGCATAGGTTTTCCTCCCACAGTCCAAAAATGCAGAGGTTAATTGGACACTAAATTGAATGTATGTGTGAGTGAAAGGGTGAATGAGCGACCCTCCTGTCCACGGTGTACCGCGCCTTTTGCCCTATGTCAACTGGCACCCCGCAACCTTCATGTGGAGGATAAAGAGGTAGAAAATGGATGAATGGATGATTAGCTGCAGCTAAAAAAATATATATCAGACAATAACAAGCAAACAAACTAAGAGTTTGTTTTCCTTGTTTTGAGCAGTTCCTTAAAAACACAATGCTAAAGACCAAGTGGGATTTCTCCACCATTTGTCTCTGAATAATTAGACTCAAATCCTTTGGGCCTTGGCTTTGACGATCTTATATGGAAGCAAAAATAAACACAACAAATGGAGTCCTTTAATGAGGCTTAAAATTACTTTTGTGCTTAAGATGCGTTGACAAAGATTAATCTCCGGCGCTGTCATGGCTTCAAATCCTCAGTGTCTCTGTATTTCAGAGGAGAGATTAACAGAAATTCACCAGGGGAGATGATAAGTGGTTCTTCAAGTTAACATTGGGACTGAAAGCCTGCTTTATAACCTTTTGTACCAACATCGGAAGAGAACGCATCTCAAAGCAGCGTCCTTCAGATTCTAAGAAACAAATGATCAGCGACATGACGTGAACATCTCGAGTCTAGATTCATTCCATCCACAGTCAGCGGTGATGGACGGGCAGACTGGCACATCTTTTATTTTATTTAATGGATGGTTATGAATCATTGTGTTCTGAGAGCAAAATATTAACGTCATACTGACTCTGAGACGTGAATGAAGCAAACAGATACACAGACGTTTGTCAGTGGCAGCATCATGAGAGATGTGTGTTACTTTAAGAAGTGGAACTGTGAGGATGCACCAGCCCATCTGAAGAAAGTGTGCAACTGGGAAAGAATTCAATGCAATATGCAAACTATAGTTCAGGCAGTCAACCGGAGCGGCATTTTAATATCCATCAGATACGCCCCACATACACTCGCTCTCAATTTAGAGGGCTATTTAAGCAACATTTCCAAAGATTGCTACTGCTACTGCTACTGCCACTGCCACTGCTATTGCTCCTGCCATTGCTACTATATGCTACTATGCTATTTTCATGAAATTAAAATTTGATTGGGGCTTCAAAAATAAAGAAATACTTGATCTTTAGTCACATCAGTTACCACATTATTTTTAGCATCAGGACTAAAGGAAATTGTGCAAGAAACTGAGTCTGTTTGGAAGAAAGAATCCCACAGACTGGGAGAAAATAATTTATTTTGTGAAGGAGTAAATGTCTTGTGAGAACAAGAAATTCCAGGCTGTTCATTAAATGTAAAACAAAGGGAAAAATGTGGAGTTCTTGTTGTTTATAGGTTATTATCCTATTTTACAGCTCCAGCCTACTTAAGATAAAAAAAAAAATATTCCGATTAGCTCCCTGAGACTAAACTAAATCTAACCATTTAAACTAATAAAAACGAGCAAACATGCTCTGAAAAAGTCAAAACTAAATAAAAACTAGAACTAATGAAAAATCCCAAACTATGAAAAATCCCAAACTATTATAACCTTGGTTTCTCATCACTTCCATATATCTTACTGATGAAAAGTAGCAAAAAAACATGAAGCTCACACATTAAACGCTGGCTGTATGAATATATCTGCAATAAAGGGTTGTGTCAGGACCTTGTTGCCGCAGCCGTGACAGAGGGGAGGTGACTGCTCTTTCCATCTGGCTGCATAATGAGCTCGGAGTGAGACACAGGGTTACTAATAGGGACATGTCATACGGTACATACAGCAGAGTGCGGAAAACAAACGGTGCAGCTGTTGTTAATAACAGAAAGGGGCCCCGACATTTCTTTTTGAGTGTTTCCTTTTTATTATTCTCTTTCTCACTTACTGTCACAGTGCACTGCGATATGTCTCTCAACAAAATTGCTCTAATTGTGGGACTTGCTTTTCTGGGCCCACTTTGTGAGCGAGGTGTCTATGGAGCTGAACCACTTAAGCGCAGTAGTTCATTGATATTCATGAGGGAAGAACGTGCAAAAGTGGTGGGCGCTCTTTGAAGGTGTATCACGTTCCCTATTAAATGAAATGTTACAGTTGGGGGAAGCCTCTGACACTGAGAGTTTTACTATAGGCTGCAACCTACAGTAAAACCTGGGTCAAGGTTAAAATTGAAAAACATTTTTGTTAACTGATTTTAAAAAATCGATAACTAGCTGAAACTGAATTGTGTGTTTATAGAACTCACTAAAACTAAAATTGTAGTAAAAATGTGCTTTATTTCATACATAATCCTTTTGGGTTTATATGAAGTGTATTTATTTTTCTCTGCCAGCAATTTTGAAAGGTTGTATTTTCATTCATAATATAATGTTTTCAATTTTGTTTTTGTTTACAATGTGGGACACAAGGCTATAAGTTAAACATAACATTATTGGGTTGAGTTGGTTCATCTAAGTGAATCAAACCTTAAGTATTTTATTGGATTTATTGTTTAGATTGAGCTTCCTGAGACTCCTGGCTCATAAGCCATGTGATGCGGCTTATGAGGGTTATTTATTATTATTTATGTTGTTATGTTCATGTGTGTCTTTAGTCTGTTGGCTATTTGATTTTTACCTGACACAATAGCTGCACCCAACCTCAGCAGTATGACGCACATTTTCTTGTAGACTGTTATATTTGATTGATGGTTGTTCATATGTCCTAATACATTTTTAAAATTGCATCTTTTGTTGGGGTTTTTATGACACAACATCTATTATGACTGTTTTGAATCTTGCGCCTGGTCAATACTCCATATTACAAAAAACTAACTAATAAAAACTAAACTCAAACTTAGCATTTACACTTAAACTTGAACTATTAAAAACTAGCAAACCCGCTCTAAAAACTAATTAAAACTAACTAATTTTAAAAACTAAAATTCAAAACTAAATAAAACTAAACCTAATGAAAAATCCCAAACTACATTACATCACCAAATTTACATAAAAGACACAAAGACACACAGTAACGTTAAATCTGTCATGTCACTGATCATACATCATTGATAGCGATTAACTATTTTGTAAGTGCTTTACGTAAGGCTATGACATTATGTTCTGTTTTACAAACTGAGCGTATATTTTGAATTTGTGAGTTATTATAATAAATATCTCATCTTCTACCGCTTTATCCTCCACGGTGCTAGTCCCAGCTGACATAGGGCAAATGACAGGAGAGCACATTGGACAGGTTGTCCATATCAATAAAAAAAAATATCATTAAAATGGGACAAAATAAAGTCACCTGACATGAAGCGGTTCAGAAATAGAATAAACAGGAGATACTTTACCACAAAGGGTACTCGTCCTTGTCCTTGTCCTTATACTACACTTACTTTTAATTCCTGACTGCACTGTGACATTTTAGAATTTAAAGGACTTTACGGATATCAGCCCACAGAATTTTCTCTGTAATCTTTGAATAACATACTGTTTAGAAGTGCCTAACATTTACAGCTTGGAAAGTTCACAACAGCAAAATAATATTGGTAAAATGTAATATAACTACAATTCAATTGTTAAAAGTGCATTTGCACCCCATATTAGGCAGTGATGTATTGCTGTACATATACAGAAGGGAAAGTAATGATTTGTATGACACAAGAAAGAACCCCAACCTTGTTCAAAAGTAACTAAGTACATTTTATACAAGCTACTTTTTTACTTTATTTTGAGTACATTTTAGACCAGTACTTTTAATTGTACTTAAGTAAAATTTGATCAAATTAGTGGTGCTTTTACTTGAGTATCATTCCACTCCTGTACATATACTATATATTTTTTTTAATTTTTCTAATGTGAAAAATGTTAATAAATAAAATAAATAACAGGGGACTCCTCAAGATGGTATAACTAACAGTGGTAAAATGAATGAATGAATGAATGAATGAATGGATGTAAGAAACAGGTGCAACATGCAGGTACGTACAATAGTCGCAGTACTGATGACGATCGATAGGGGGCAGTAGGAAGCAGAGCAGAGAGGTAAAGATTGTTGTAGCTCCCATTCATATTTAGAACATGTGCCATTAAGCTAATTCATTTTAGTAGCGAACAGAAAACACGACCGTCCTTGGCATTAATTCCCAATAACACAAAATGTCACTTTTTGTACGCAACATACGTAGCTACAGGAAGCGGAAAGTGCCGTTGCTTAGCAACCAGGCGGGTCAAACAACCGTGAGCAGCATCTGAGGAGTTTGAGAACGTGGCATAATTTCGACTCAGTCAATTAGCATTTCAGCGCTTTGGGATAAAAAAAAATAACGAACATTTTAAAGTTGACAGGTTAAACAAATGGCAGGAAAGAAGAAAGAAGCGAGTTTGCAGGTAGAACAGCACACACACACACACACACACACACACACCTTTAGTAATGTAAACATTTACATTGGTTTTCTTTTGCAGGCGTCGGTCACAAACCAGGAGCAGTGGGAGGAAATGCTTGCAACCAAAGGTTTAACTGGTAAGATCAGTCAAAAGTTGTTGTTGTTTTGTCCTTTAAACTATGAAAGTGAATCATGAGCATCACATCAAAACATCAGCCAAATACTGTCTGTGAATGAGCTTTTTTTTCCATTTAATTATTTCAAATTTCATTGCAAACACTCAGAACTAATTCAATTTATCTTTACACAACGTTCTCCAATCACAATATAACAAATGTTTAGTCTAACATTCAAAACACATATACAGAATTTATACATCAGGTAATGTTTAGACCAATAAATTAAATCAATAAAGAAAATGTTTGTCTTCATTATACTTATATACTTGATACCATGTTTGTTCCCCACCACGACACCACAGAAAATCACTGTAAGTCAATACCTACTTAGTAATAAAACAGATTCTCAAAGAATCAAACATTTAGAAGGTTCTCAGTTATTATCTATTAAATTGTAAAGTCTTGCAGCACTATTCTTCTTTATTAATTTCAAGTGCCAAAATATAATGATATAGTTCCTTGAGAAGGATGAAGTTTGGCTCAGTTTTTAGGAATCTGTCCTTATGCAAAAAATATTGTAATACATGTAATGCATACATGTAATACATGTAATGTAATGTAATATTATGAGTGTATTTCTTGAAATTATACAAAAACTGATATTTTCTTTTGTCAGTGTGGGAATCTGTCAAACTAAGGGAATTAACCGGTCAGGTAGATCTTTCCAAAACATCTGCAAATGTAAATCTAAATGTTCCTTTGTTTACATGTGTTCCTGGCAGAAGGTACAGTTGTTATGATCTATCAAATGAAGAATTTTAAAGTGCACTTCCTTTGCAGTGAATGGAATTGGAAACACATTTTGGTTAATAAAGGCTCTCTAAGTTAGGGAGCTGCAGATCCAATTTTCTTTTAAAAACTAGTTTTAAGACATCATGATTATAGGCTGTTGGATTGCTCGTAGGTCTGAGCGTGAGCTCTGACAATAATTTATTGTATGCTGCTGCTGCCCCACTGTGTTCACTGCAGTAACTGCAGATGAAATGCTTGGACCAGTCTGTCCTTCTTCCCTGTCTCTCGCACACAAACAATTGTTTGTCTTTTTACAGTCGTCGATGTTTACCAGCAGTGGTGTGGTCCCTGCCGTGCTGTTGTCAGCCTTCTGCGCAAAATAAAAAACGAGCTGGGTGATGACCTGTTACATTTTGCCACAGTAAGGAAAAGACAGTGTATGTGAAAGTGAACAAGTTAAATTTGAAATGAATTTAAATTGTGAGGCAGCATCTGTGTGTGTGTTTGTGTTTGATGCAGGCCGAGGCAGACAGCATTGATGCTTTGGAAAGGTATCGAGGGAAATGTGAGCCCACTTTCCTGATCTATGCGGTAAGTATAGTGTGTGTGTGTGTGTGTGTGTAACTGTATGTTTAAGGTTAAGCATATAAATTTGTCCAGGTAAAAAAGTAAAATATTTTCTGGCTATTACTCTCACATGTATATGTTTTTAGGCACTGTGGGGGGAAAAAAAAGTATGACTATAAAACATTAGGGGTGGGAATCATAGGGAATCATACGATACGAGATACAGCGATTCTGTGATAATCAATATATTGTAAGACAATGATATAGTGATACTGTCACAATATTTGTCTTAACTGAAGAAAACAAAATGTCTGTGAAAAGTCAAAAGTGCAGGATATCTCTATTTATTCACAACAAAGAGAGTGCATAAAGTCTATGTATTGAATGTTGATGGTGCATCTCTTAACATAGTTTTCTCCACCATTATCAGCAAGGAGACATGAAGCAGTGACGGCCGGCGACTGAAACTGTTTACTTTAGATCAGTGTTTCCCAACCCTGGTCCTCAGGGAACACTGTGCTGCACGTTTTAGATGTTGCCCTGCTCCAACACACCTGACTGGTCAGCTCGTCATCAAGCTCTGCAGAAGCCTGATAACGAGCTGTTCATCCGAATCAGGTGTGTTGCCCTGCTCCAACACACCTGATTTAAATGGTCAGCTCATCAGCAAGCACCGCAGAAACCTGATAACGACGAAGGAAACCTCTAAAACATGCAGGGCAGTGGGTCCCCAGGACCAGAAACCCTGCTTTTGTTAATTAAAATATTGACATTTCCCCTGGTGTACTGATTATCTCATTGCACCAGGAAGGATATATATCGCCAAATCAATAATCTGACCCACCCCTATAAAACATACAAGGAACAAGTGAGAATAAATTATACTGTAAGCAGTTGTACTAGAGAATGAACATATATATATATAGTATATGTACTCTTTTATTTATCCTGTTTATTTATATAAAGCATAAACTACATGTTTTGTTTCACTCATTAACATACTTTAGTGCAGTTTGTTGATTAAAATGCAAAATAGAAGAGATGCACTCAAAGTTCACCTTCAGGCCCTGCACTAGTACGAACCAGCAAGTCATTTATTTGTAATACCTGTTTCATACGACAAAATGACACAGTAAACTAACTCTGTACCTATAAAGAATATTATTTATGCCGACTGGACAGGGCGGGGAGCTGGTGGCGGTGCTGCGAGGAGCCAACGCTCCTCTGCTCCAGAGAATGATTTTAGAGGAACTGAGCAAAGAGAAGTTGGTTCTGGAGCACGGTGGTGAACGTAAAGTGGTGAGCACTAAAAAACACACTCACACAAATATTATTATTTTAAAGCCAATCATATAAAAGTAAGGTTTTTTGACTTGTCAGGTGTATCAGGTGTTCAAATTAATAGTGGCTCTCTTCTACCTAAATAATGCAGCAAACCATCAGAATAATATAAAGAGCCTGAAGCAACTAAATATAAATCACTCAAACTTAACTTAATTATTTACAAGAATGTATTGATGCTGATGCTCCTAACGTTATTTATAATATATATATATATATATATATATATACACACATATATATAGTGTTTTTTGGGTGTCACACAGCAACTCTTCCTCTTCCTGGCTTAACATTTTCTGATAGTAGAAGCTGATAGTACAAGTATTAACGTAAGTAACCAGCCATAGATCATTCATAAAAGAGTTGATGCTTACGAGTGTTTACAGACTACAGCCATGTCTATTATCTTTTTTCTTTGTGTGTATGTGAGGTTAAAGACGACGGTCTGGTGAATGATGAAGAAGAGGAGGAGGCGCCTCAGCAGTCAGAAAATGAAGAAAGCATAACAGGTACGATGGAAATAGTTTAATTTACATCTTAACCGACACGAATGGAGTTCAACTTTTTAACCCTCAACAAAAAGAAAAGTGAAATTATTTTCTTTGGACCTGTTATTCTGACCTCTTAGATGATTAATTCTGTCACGCAGCTGTCTGGAAACTTTGTGTGATTATGGAAAACACCTTTAAACTTGAGAAATAAGCTCAGTATTTGCAAGGGCCCCTTGCAAAGGTGAAGGCCTACATTCTTCCCTCAAAAGACTGAGAGAGCGAGCAATTCACACTTTCTTTTCAGACACTTACAGGTTCTCCAAAATGCTGCTGCTCGCCCTCTGACAGAGACAAAACACTGGGCTCTTTACACGGGCTCCCTGTCTATTTTCCTTTTACCTGCTTTTAAAAGTCTCAATGGCCTGGCACCTGTGTACCTGACAGAGCTCTTGAAGCCACACTCACTCACAGAGCTCTGATGTCAGGTGACCTGCTCTTACACATGCATAGATCACAGCTACAAAACAGGGGAGATCCAAATGTAATGGAACAGCCTTCGTTTACATGCAAGAGCTGTCGAGACCCTCAAGCAATTAAAAAAAAAACAACAAAGATATATCTCTTGCTTAGCAAGTCATGGAGTATTCTAATTTATTTTTCTATTGTTATTTGATTTCATCCTCCACTAATTGTTCTCCCCCTGTCTCTCTTGTACACTCCTGCTCCTGGTCTCTCCTCCTCTCTTGTCTCCCACCTCTTTTTGCCCTCCCCCCCCCGTTTTGGTTTTATTATGGAGGCATAGTCTGTCCTAGCTTGCCATCTGAATTTCATTGGTTTGTTTTTGTTTGTATTTTATCGTTATTTTAGTTTTGTTCTTTTGCTGTCAGTTTCTTGTTCCCTCTTCCTCTTGTTCTCTCCCTTTCCTCCAGTTTTATTGTTGATATGTTGATTTGTTGTCTCCGGCTCTCATCTCTTCTTGTTACTTTTTCTCTTTTTTTTCTACCCATCCTTTCTGTCCCCCACCTATCCTTCATCCCCTATTTTCCCTCTCATCCCAACCGGCCGAGGCAGATGCTGCAGATCTTTGAGTCTGGTTCTGCGAAGAAATTTCTCCCTGTTAAAGAGAGTTTTTTCTCTCCACTGTTGCCTAGTGTTTGCTCATTGAGTAAACTGTTGTAAATTATAAGCCTTTTTATTTGTTATTCATCACTTGCTCTGCTCTCCTCTCCCATAGTTCCTGTCAGTAGATCCTACACAGTCGCCATCATCAAACCAGATGTTGTTGCTCATGGCAAAGCCAATGAGATTATTATGAAGGTACACAGAGACAAAAAACTGCTCACAGTCTGTGAGGATTTGGTTGTTGAGGTGTGGTAACTTACTGCTGATATTATTTCATCATGCTGACGTTATTCCCCCCTCGCTAGATTCAAGATGCAGGGTTTGAGATTCTGGCCCACGAGGAGCGCACACTGACTGAGGCCGAGGCTCGAGATTTTTACCAGCACAAAGCAGCAGAGGTATGATGTTGTGAACTGAAGCATATGAGCATATGAAACGCTAACAAAGAGGATGTATCATATTTATGTTGTACTTACGCAGTATGTTCAATGTAGACTTGTAAAGACTGTACATCTGACACATCCAGACAGTGGGTGTGATGAACTCTTTGTGTTTGTGCAGTTAGAATCCTCTGTGAACATCCTAATGTGAGAGAAGAGACAAAACAAAGCAACAATCATTTCAATTAGGTTGCATTACATCACACATCCATCTGAATATCTGCACAGGCTTCACAATGGAGCCTTTTATTTTCCTCAGTGCACAAGCTGTGATGAGACTATAGCATTAGAGTTTCAGATTCATAGCATGCGCCTCAAGGTAAAGCAGTTCTTTTCATGAAATTATAATACAGTATATATGTGTGGCTTGTGGTGTAGAATATTTGTCTTACCTGTCTTTTATATAATCATTTTTCCTCGTTTCCCTGCCTCCTATTTTCACTTTATTGACTGAATTATCCGCATAACCTCACAGTAAGAGTAAGAGCCAGAATTCAAATCTCAAACACTGACTGATGTAAAAGGACTTCAGTGCAAATCACATGCTATATATCTGTGTCTTCCTGTCTCTGTATGTGATTATGTGTATAGGCTTGCTTTGAGGACTTGGTGGAGTTTATGTCCAGTGGTCCTTCCCATATTCTGGTACTGTCTCAGGCGGAGGCCTCTGCCAACGTTGTTCCAACGTGGCGTGAATTCATCGGCCCAGCAGACATCGAGGAAGCCATAAGAGAAAAGCCAGACAGGTTTGTAACTTGAAATTGTTCATAAAAGAGAACGATTAAAATGTTATTCTTGTGTCTGTACATAAACAGACATTTGTTTATAGAGCTATGTATTTGTGCAACAGTGTGTGCAACAATCTCAATCTAAAAATCTGGAAAGGAGAACGAACAGCACATTCTGGCTGGCTCCGTCAGACACACCCAAACATTATGTTTCTCTCTGGTTGAGCACCAGCAGAGCAGCCATCTGCTCTCCTCTCCTTACTCCCCTCTGGCTTCCTGCAGCTTACGGGCACAGTACGGCACACAGCCACTGTTCAATGCAGTGCACGGCAGTGAGGACAGCGACCAGGCCAGCAGGGAGCTTGCCTTCTTCTTCCCCAACTTTAGCACGGCCTCGGTAAAGAAGCAGGATGGGGAGGAAGAGCGTGTGGAGAGGACACTGGCTCTAATCCGGCCTGACGTTGCCAGAGAAAACAGAGGTGGGGCCCGTGCCAAATGCACAAGTGAACACGTGTCTGAACACGGACACACACTACAGAAAATCACTTTCTTGATAGAATTTAGCAACCATCTATATCCTATATGAATACTGTGAATCAATCTCAGGGACTAGGTTGGGACGCGGGAGATTTGTTTTGGGTTGCCAAATGAATTAGCTGAATTTAGTTTTCTAGCGTTTTGCTCTACATGCTTTAAATTACAATTAAAATGCTGTGATGCATTTGTTATATAGAGAACTTGACTGGCCCACAAAGAGCCCTGACAACAACCCCATCGAGCACCTGGAACAGAGATGGGCACAAATTCCCATAGAAACATTTAAAAACATTGAGGAACGTCTTGCAAGAAGTGTGGAAGCTGTAGGTGCATAATAGGGACCAACTCAGTCTTGGCTATGCATTACAGTCCCTGTCGGTGTAATGTGAGGCGTCCCAATACTTTTGTCCATATAATGTATATCTCTGAAATGTCTGGTTTACCTGTTCTAAATAATATTATTGGTAACAGAAATGGCAGTCAAACAAAATCAGATTTCGATTTCAAGTGTGAGATGGGTCACAATGGTTTGTCATCTTTAAAAAGTTGGCTTTTTATTTAAAACTTTTGGGAGCCACTCGTGTAAATCACATGTCTATGGTTCTGCAGAAGACGTCCTGGCCCACATTCACAATTCAGGATTCTCGGTGGCTCTTCAAAGAGAGGTGATATTAACAGAGGAGCAGGTCAGACAGTTTTACTCCCAGCATATTGATGAGGACTACTTCCCTGCACTGATGAAGAGTATGACCAGGTAACTTCCATTTGATATTAAAGAATTGTTCGACTAATATTATGTTACTGGGGAAGTTTATTCTTTTTGTGTTTGTGTGCATCTACAGTGGACCAGTGCTTGCTCTGGCTCTAGCCAGGACAGGGGCTGTACAATCCTGGAGGAGCATGCTTGGCCCTTCTGATGTTAATAAAGCCAAAGAGGAGAATCCTGACTGGTGAGTGGTTTGTAGCTGGCCTGTCAGATTAATGAACATTTGTGCTTTAAAAAAAAAGGGAAATGCTCGTATTTTTATACTGACATTCACACATGAAGAAAAAAGCATTATTCAAATTTGTATTTCTGGTTCCTGCAACTTTCATTACTCAGTCTGAGGGCCCAGTTTGCTTTGGAGAATGAGCCCATCAACCAGCTCCATGGCAGTGCAAGCCACGAAGAGGCAGAGCGAGAGATCGACTTCTTCTTCCCTCACCAGCGAACACTGGCAGTCATCAAACCGGATGCAATGGAGGATCACAAAGGTCATTTGGAACAAAATGGAAATGTTCAAAATGACCCTTGTTTATAAAGATAATGATAAGTTCTATTTTTCTTTTTTATTTATTTCCTCTATCAGAAAAGATATTAGAGGAAATCCACTCTAGCGGTTTCTCTGTATCACAGCTGAAGGAGACGGTGCTATCGAAGGAAATGGCTGAGGAGTTTTACAAAGAGCACAGGGGGAAGCCTTTCTTCGAGCAGCTGGTGGAATTAATGTGCCGGTTAGTTTCACATGTCGTTAAATTCATCCCCCAGTCTCAGGAGTCAAAGTGACCACAAGTGGCCCACTACGCGTTTAATGAGCACTTTTAACAGTCATCATTGCACCTCATAATCAAGGCAGCGCCAGGAAAGTGGCCAGGAAGTCCATCTCAGTCAATTTCATCCTTTGTTCCACAGCACATGTAGATTTTTAGAGTTATTTCACGCTCCGATTAGATCCTTTACCTGCTAGTTACACAACTGCCAAGACACAATGGGTGGAGATATTGGTGCAGCTGGAAACCTCAGTTTACTGACACTCTTTCTCAGCCTAAGCTCGGGTTTTAACTTAACTTTAACTTTTAACTGTACTTTTATATCAATTTTCAATCATTTGTTGCCATTTCTGCCTTCATTAGAAAGTCAGAGATCCCAGGAAATGAGAGGAGAGAGACAGAGCAAACGAGTGAGAGAAAGCGAGCGAGCGAGAGAGAGAGAGAGAGAGAGAGAGAGAGATGGGGACTGACATTAGACAATGGTCCTGAGCCAACTGCTGACCAAGGACATTTCAGGGTGCAGTTAGTTGCAGTCACTGGTCACTGCGGAAAGAAAACACTTAATCTTTATCACTTTGTCTCAGACAACACAGTTCAATCATTCGCATAGTATTAAAATGAGAAGGCTGGTAGATCACTCTTTCATACTGAGTTTGACATGCATTGGCCGAAATGCATCAGTCATGTCATACTGATTAACACATACCAGCCATCAGCCATATATATATATGTATATAACATACAGTGCACTAACAATTTTGGGATAGAGGTGAATTTATGGTATGCAATTTCCAACTTGGCGATTAAAAAAAACTGGAGATAATATTACATTCATACCATTTTTTTTCCTTGCAAATAGCTTGGTAATGGAAATTTATATAGGATATAATCATTATAATACCTTCACATGATAAAGTTTAAATCAATCCTCCTTATAGTGTATCGCACATACATTTTCCTTTTATATACTACTATACCAACTGTCCAGGGTGTACCCCGCCTATCGCCCGATGTAGCTGAGATTGGCACAGTACCCCCCGCGACCCTCTGGTGGAGGATAAAGCGGTAGATGATGATGATACTACTATACCATAAAAATAAGATGGTATTGCCAAAATATGGCGTCACTTTGTTATTACCACAAATGATCAAAGCGTCACTGTAATGTAAAATGTTACAATTTTGTATGTTAAATGAACATCTTTGGTTGTTTTAGGGGGCCCTGCATGATGCTTGTCTTGACCAAAGAAAATGCCGTGGAAGAGTGGAGGGCCATGATGGGACCGACTGACCCCGCCCAAGCGAAGGTGTCATCCCCAAAGTCTCTGAGGGCTCGCTTTGCCTCTGACATCCTCCACAACTCAGTCCACGGTGCCTCAGATGAGCAGCATGCAGATGAGAAGATACATTTTATCTTCGGTGAAATCGACACAGATGAGAAGCCCAACCATGATGGAACCGTTTTAGGTAATCACACGACGTACGATATAAATAACACATTTCCCTGTTACAAATACAGACAGAGAGAGATAGGAAATAAAACAAAGATCAATTTCTTTTCAGCAAAAGAGCAGTCAGGCAACACTGCCAGTGAAAACACAGTTGTCTCAAGATCTGAAGATCAGAATGAAGACATGCCTGATGACCATCACCAGAACGGTATGCAAGGATAACAGTGTCACTGATGTATCAGGTGACCAAATTAAAGGACAAGTCTGCTTCACATGGTCAGCTATTCGTCAGAAGAGCATGGATTAAACAACACAACATGAAAAACTCAGTCTTTTATCCTTATTAATAATAATAATAATAATAATAATCATTATCATCATAATCATAATAATTTACCTGCAAACAAATTGACAACAGCTTTGAATAAAAACATTGCTGCTGCCTCAAAATTATTTGATTACAAGTTATCAACCAACTGAATTACACAAAACCATTAAAATATGAGGTAAAATATTTTATATATAAAATATATTATATAACTTTTTTATTTTTAATCCTCTACCTACCTCAGAATGTCGTCTTTCATGATGAAAGACGTTGAATTTGACAGTTTGTAGTCTAATAAAGTGCCAGTACAAGCATTAAGTGCAATTTTGGCATTTACTTTATGATGATTTACTAAATCATTGTTTACAGACACTACAGCCAAAATGACTTGTTATATTTGACAGATTATAACTCACTGTTGAGAGTGAATACAATCAGTAAAATGGAGTTTTCACTTGCCAAAAATGTATTACAGCTCCTCATCATTTGGGGAAATACTTATTTCTGGCTCCAAATGACTTCACGAGGGTTGTATTAGAAAGGATTATAGCCCACTCAGTTTTGTTTGCTTAACAGATTTCCTATAAATGGCCAGTACAGAACACTAAACAGCACTTTTTTGCACTTGCCTTTGGAAGTTCCTTGATTGATTAGATTGAGGGTTATTGTTATTATACAGAAATGTTGATATAATTATCCTCCTTTATATTGCAGGTGACTCACACAGTTCAAACACTAGCAGTCCACAGACAGGAGAGAATGATGAGCACTCAACCTGAATCAGCACAACTCATCTTATCTTTTTTTTTTATGTGTTCTTTCTCCAACATTGTAAGAGTGATAAAATATGTCTTTTTATTAACTAAACAAATCATGTTTATCAGGTCACATGGTCAACTACCGCTATGCTGCGATAATTTAAGCAGAAGTGATAAGGCTGGAGTATTAATGGCTTTTATCCGTGAGCATAATAATGATGATATGAAGGGCCACATCTGTCATGTTACTTTCCTGTACTGATTGTACAATTATACTGATCAATATAAACAGGTATTAATAGCTTTGTTTACCAATTAAGAGTTGAGTTTGTTAAGTATTTTATTCATTTGTTCATCTTCTACCACTTCATCTGGCTAGAAGATAGCTGGTGCCAATCCAAGCTGACATAGGTCGAAAGGCGGGAACACCCTGGGCAGGTCAATTTAGACTGTCCAATTTGCCTAATCCCCAAATCTGCATGTTTTTGGACAGTGGGAGGAGACCAGAGACCCCAGAGCAATAAACTATTTTATTGCATAATTCAAATAATGAACTGCTTGACTTATACTTTCTTGACACTTCCATAAAAAGTAGTGTGAAAAGAAGAAGAAAAAAAACAACCTTTCAAATTTACACCCAGTAATCCCAATGGGCTGCCAGGTTTTCCAAAGATTATCAAAGCAGTCTTGAGTTAAATTTACTTATTTTCTCTTATATATATATAGGTTTATTAGACCGTTATTTTACATTATAAAACAGAGGCAGAACAAAGTAAGTTTACATCTGTCATGATAAGTGAAAGTAATAATTCAGTTATCTGCTGAAATAATCGATCACGCGAGTTTGACCAGTCATGTTGTGATGTTGTTCTCAGTCGAAGTGTCGTCCCAGACCTCAGCAGCCTCCAGTAGGTCGGTTTCGTCTATGTCGTCATCTGCAGTGAAAGATCTCTGAAACATCTCTATGATGCTCCTCTGTTTCGGGTCCTGAACAAATCCATATTATCAGTTTAGAGATGCAATCGTTGGACATGTATAATAAGCTGTGAATGCTCAAGTATCAGTGTGTACATGTGGTAATGTACAGTACCTTCGAGTGAAAGCTGGCACTGACTGCCTTGTCCGAGAGGTTCGACTCAGAAAGACCCACTTGCTCCAAGACATTCATTTTTTGTTGGATCATTGGCCTGCATCAATGCATAAATTAAACGTTTGGAACAGAGCAAACACATTTAAACTCCCCATTTCTTACACATACACACATGGACTAGACATTCCACATCGACATGTCTGGCTTACTAACCAGCAGCAGAGGGAGGATGGATGACTGTTATGGAAGGAAACAGACTGAATACCCATGGTGACTGAACATGTTGTCATTGACACATACCACAGGTGATCGTCAGCAGTTCCCTTAGCAACCAGGTAGTGAATGTTCACATTGTTGGTCTGTCCAATACGGTGCACCCTGTCCTCTGCCTGAATGAGAACCTGAAGGGGAAAAGACAATCATTTATTAAACAATGACAGCAAAATCATCTGAGGTTTATCAGTGTCAATATAAGACATTAAGAAATGAATCATTATTTTTTTAGACTTATAATTCAAGTGCTGTCAGTTGAATCTGACACACCATTAAGAGATTCCCTCTGGATTCGTCCCCTTGTACTCCCCAGTTTTAGAATGGTCACCTTGCCTGTATTGTGATCCATGTCATATCTTCCCATCACTACCAGCTCCACTGGAGTGGAGTGTGGAGGATGTGGACAAGCTCCTCTGACAGACACAGGTAGACTTATTTTCCCATGTGAAATGGTTATTTTGGGGGTGCTGTCAACTCTCAAATTGGAAAAAAAGGGAAAACTGGCTGCCAAACAGAATGAAATTCTATTCTATACTAATTATGAAGTGCGAACAGTACTTTTCTCCTCAGCTGCCTCTCACAGCTCACAGGAATACAGTTTCTTACACATTACCGTCAACAAACAGTGTCACTCAGGGCAGAAGCTGCAGATGCACAGCCTTGATGTTGTTGTTTTTTTAAAAAGCCATTCGATGGCAGAAAAACATGAGAACAAATGGAGAGATACAATGATACATCAAATTGGGATATAAAGATATAATCACTAATATGTTGGCAGAATATTACACAACTGGGAACCAGAGAATAGCAGTCGTCACATGAATAGTAATAAATCACAATTCACTTATATTTTAAGCTGAATTTTTGACTGCAATGAACTCAGAGAGAAATCAGTCTTTCACTGCTAAATGCTATTACTTTCCTCACCAGCCACTCTATTTTACATTGGCA
The DNA here is from genome assembly GCF_019176455.1 of Solea senegalensis. Classification (NCBI taxonomy): domain Eukaryota; kingdom Metazoa; phylum Chordata; class Actinopteri; order Pleuronectiformes; family Soleidae; genus Solea; species Solea senegalensis. The sequence continues at coordinate 13,967,541 of NC_058022.1, read as the reverse complement.
GATCTCAGTCTTTATGTAAATACTATATAAAGACCTGGATGGAGGAGATGAACTGGGCTGGAACCGAATAGGAATATATTGTGTTCCTGATAAATTAATTTTATCAAATGTTAACAGATGCTGTGATGATGTGTTGTGGCTTACTCCGGGGTTCCAGAAAAGCTCAGCAAAGATCACCAGGTCTGCAGAGTGCAGGGTCAGACCCATGTTAGCTGCAGTGATGGACAATACAGCCACACAAGCTTTGGCCGAGAACTGGAATGTCTCGCACAGCTGCTGCCGCTCAGCTGATGGGGTGGCCCCATCGATACGAATGAAGAAGACGCCCTGTGGAGAAGAAGTGAAAGGACATTTTGATTTACCAACAATTAACCCTTAAAACACCTACCAAGCTGAATATTTTGTACAACTTAGACTTAGACTTCTTTTTATTGTCATTGCAATAAATGGGCAACGAAATTCCGTTGCTTGGCAACCGGAAAAAACAATAACACAGCATTGAATTGTGAGGTAGTTACTGTAAACTATGATTCGAGAAAAAATAAATAAGTGTATATGTATATAAATATATATAAAAGTAGTGCAAATATAAAATATAGACTTAAAAACAGGAAAGAAAAACTGTAAGCAAACAATATATGAAAAAATAACAGTTGATATATTGCACAGATAGTGTCCCTGAGTCTGTTTGTTCTGCAGCGGATGCTGCAGTGAGGGAGCTTGACCAAAGAGCTGATCTCACCCTTAGTTACAGGTTTTAAAATGCAGTCATTTTCAGGTATGAATAATAAAAAAACAACAACTCAACTTTTGAGTGACATCTGTGTGTCCGACTGACCTTTTTCCTCAGTTCAGAGGTGATGTGATTCAGGACTAACTTATGATGTGCGAACACGAGAAACTTCTCCCTCCCACACTCCAGCATGTCTGTGATGTACTCCCTGCCGGTGACAAAAACAAAACACGACTCTCTATTATGTTAAAGAACCACTTTAAAAACATCATCATCGTCATCGTCGTCGTCTCCATTCCAGTGCAATCACAAGATTCAGATTAATTTTCCATTTTCAACTCACAGTCCCACCGGAATCACAATTCAACGTCACTGTTCCTCGCCATTACGGCTCATGCACTTACATAATAGCTTGTAACTTGGCTTCAGCTGTGTGGTTATAGAAAACGAGGAGGGCGTCCTTCTCTTCCGTTTTCTGAAAAAGAGATAAGGAACAACCGGAGATAAGAACTGACAAGAGCATACTGTTTGATATGATAAGACTGCCATTAGTCTGAGAAGCAGTGTGATTGTGCCAGTCAAGCTCAGCATCTCGTTCCCACCCGACTGCATAATCACTTTTAAAAAAGGGCTTATAAACCAACTTTTTGGTTGATAAGTCCTTTGTGCATGTGTGAGGCCACAGCAAGGTTCCTCAACCTTTTATTAACTGTGCTGCTTTGTAATTTGAAATTCAGAATATGATTCTATGTTCATTTTGAGGAAATAGAAGGCTGTGCATGCTGCTGAAGGATTCACATTGTAACATGACATGACTAAATGCAAAACACTTCCATTTTCACATGTGTAACCTACATTGCGATGCCCTTTGGCCAACTCGTTGGCAGCAGCCGACAGAGCTGCTTTCAAGCGAGCGTTAATCCCGTCTATGGTCACCGTGACAACTTTGCGCTGTTTAGCGGGAAGCTGGGACAGGACTTCGGACTTCAGACGCCGCAACATCAGACACTCTTGCAGCAACAGCTTCAACTCCCCAAGATTAGACGAGCCGGAATAGTCCCAGCCCCAATTTGTCTAGAGAGGAGTGGAAGGAGAAAGATGTGGAGGAAATAAATAACAAAATAATGGATAACACTGGGAGTAAGAGGTGGACAGACACATTATTCTCCTTAGGAGGCTAAAGGAAACACGGAGCACAGCACACAACATGGAGGGCTGGAAATGTTCGATTTAGAAAAAGCTGGAAATACATCAAATCAACTTACATGTAGAGCTGCAACTAATGATTATTTTCATAATCGATTAATCCGTCGATTATTTTCGCGATTAATCGTTTGGTTCATAAAATATCCAAAAACCTTAAAAAATTTTGATCGGTGTTCGTCGAACCTGGAAATGATGATGTTCTCAAATGTCTTGTTTTGTCCACAAACCAAAATCATTAACTTTGAATGATTTCTTTGTTATCCAGAGCAAAGAAATTAAGAAAATACTCACATTTAAGAAACTTAAACAATCAGGAATCTTGTTTTAATCATGAAAAAAGATTCAAACCAATCAATTATCAAAACTGTTGTCGATTAATTTAGTAATCAATTAATAATCGATTAATTGTTTTAGCTCTACTTACATGTCTGTTTTCATCAAAGTAAATCTTGAATCTATAGATGGGATAGAAAACCCAGACTGTTGACTCAAATGTGTAATTTCGGTGCAAAATCTTGACAGATATGACAAATTAAAAATGTAATTTACCTTTAAAATCTGCTCTGTATTGATCTCATTAAAATAGCAGAAATAAATACACTCGCGAGTGTTTAAAGGTATAAAAGCCATTTCAGTGACATTCAGTGAGACTGCTAAAGTGCACAACTTTACCTCTGCAACCATATTGCCCCCTGCTCGTCAGCAAAGCTGTCAAATTTCCTCAACCTACAGTCGTGCACACACTTGATAGCCCCTTTAAAAAGCTGCAGACTATGCATTAATGCAAGGTATGTAGATTAATATTGATTCATCCCTCATCTGAAATTGGCTGTGGTGTTTAAGGTGTCCTGGAAGGACTCCTCAAAGTACCTGTTTGGCATCACAGTAGCGCAGCCCAAACTCATGGAAGCGAGGGAAGAGTGAAGGTCTGACGGCCAGAATCTGGGTGTAGAGCTCCGAGGGCCTGGACATGGCAGGAGTCCCAGACAGAAGAATCACCCTCTTTGCTGCCTGAGGACATAAAAACAACTGATCACACCACTCCTAAGGGAGTTTAGGTGTCGGAGCAAGAGAGTAAACACAACCAAGAGAAATAGAAACAAACCACAAGTTAAAATGCTGCAATGTTTTTGGCTTCTGCTTTTCTTTGTAATGAATTCAAATCTAAAACACTGCCAACTCTGAGCTAAACCAACATTCAGCTCAGCAAGCCTGTCACATACAGACTCAGGAACGACACAGTTCAACAAATATTAAAAGAAAGCATGAAAGTGTAATTGGTCAATTGTGAAGCCGACCTTTACACAGAAAACCTGTATCTCAATACCTGAAATAAAATCTACTTCTGTGACATTTTCAGAGGGAAAATGTGAATATACTTCTGTGAACTGATTCACTTGGGTGATTCGATTACCTGCTTCTTTGGATATTTTTCAGATATGCTGAAGAGTCAGGTTTTTCGTAACAAGTAAACATATTACTTATTTGGCTTAGGTCGTAAAACACAAGTTTCGCTGAAAGAGAAGGGAAAAAAAGCACCTTGAGTATGACCATAGCTGCCTTACAGCGAGCTGTCTTTATGTTCTTCAGAAAATGAGACTCATCCTGCAAAGAATGACAGAAAGACTTTGTTTTACAGAACAGTTGGTTTTTAGAGGTCAAACCTGCGTCTAATAGCATTGAGTCAACAGATGGAAATGAATGAGGATTCGGGAGGCACATGTAAATATACAGAACCACCGCACAGCTGACCATGATGAGAACGTTGAAGGGCTTTCCAGGCAGCTGCTTGTCCATCCTGCTCAGCAGGTCGTAGCTGATGATGTTGACCAAACCAGAGCGCAGGTTGTCTTTGGCCTTCACCACCACATTAATGCTGTCAGGACTCAGGGAAGGGAGCCAACGTCTGAAGGCCTACAGAAATTCATAACACTCGCGTCAGAGATGCAGAGCGAGAAAGAGCTCAGAGACCAACTATTGGTTTAAATGTCACATACCAAGTGCTACTAACACAGCGCTTCTTGAATAAACACTCAATCCCATGGTTTGGAAAAAAAATGTTTACGAAAGCCAAAAATGTTTCTGACAACCTGAGTTATATCGGCCGTGCTTTGCAGCAGAACTGTCCAAAGGCTCAAGACTAACCCGAGCAGATAAGAGCCAGGCCAGACAGAGCAAGTGTACTTTAATAGGACAACATCCAGTGAATAAACTCTGCTCTGTGATTCCAGCTTCTGATTGGGGGACTCTTTTCTGATCCAAGATATCTATTTAGAGAACAGACTGTCTCATCCTGTCAAGAGACAGACGGCCAAATACAGCTCTTCTGAGAATGCAGCACTCTTAGTGCAGCCTGCTATGCTACTGCAAGTGAAGCAGAAAATAGATGCTACAGCACATAGGACACACACACACACACACAGAAAAAAAGACGCCAAAGATGAACTCTGAATTTAGTATTGGTGATATTGTAGAGGAAAAACAGCGAAAAAGAGAAGCACAAACATTTCAAGGAGTGTGTGGGCGACACAGTGGATATGTGGCGATAAAGTGTGTGTGTACCAAAAGTGTTAAAAGTAATGCAAAGCATAAACCATGGTCCAAAAACAGGGAAAACAATCTATTACTCAACTGAAAAAAAAGAATCAAATAAACAGTTAATGATCGATTGATCTGCTGTTTTCTTCGTCAGACTCAGGCATGTGCAGTAACACACCACAGACAAAACAATGCAAATATGAATTGAGAAACTAAATGGGAAATATCTTTTGCAATTTCTTGTTCTGAAAACAGGTATCAATGGAGGAGAATTAGAAGAGCAGCAAAATAAATAAGCTGCATTAGCATCTCCATCATCAATCAATGGCCCACAATTTAAGTTACACATCTGCTCCCACGAGACAGATAAATGGAAGCCTGAAATTCAATACTACCCTCCTTCTTACGGAAGACGGAGCACCTCGCAGAGTGCAAGCAGTCCATAGGGAACAGTATTAGCATTCCTCAAATGCAGAGAGCTTTAAAGAGAAAGTGGCATGATAATGTGAGGAGCATTGCCTTTTTTTTCCCCAGAGGAGATGAGAAGGATATTATTCAGACAGTGCCTTGCTGATTTAATGTAGACTGATAATGACACCATTAATCAAAGTGATAAGTCCCTAACACTTAGAAAGTAATGACTTCTTCTAGGCACAACAGTTTGGATGAGTGTCATTACCTCAGCCCAGGTGAATCGTACAGAGGAGGGAGCCACCACCATCAAGGGCCACTCGTTCCTGTAGTAAGCTGCGATGCAAATGGCCTGCACGGTCTTTCCCAGGCCCATGTCGTCGGCCAGCAGGAGACGGCCTTGTTTAAACACTGCAAAACTACAGGGACACGGACAAAAAGGGGCACACAAATATTGATGATTATTAAAGCTGTTGCAGTTATTGCATATCCACAGATATGCTGTCTTGACACATGCACCACAGAGTCAAACTCATCAAGAAGAGAAATGATGGCAGCAGACACTTAGTCCAACAGCAGTGGATCACACAAAGTAAATAACTGGTTCTTATAGAGGCGGTTTTTATCCAGACACATCAATCACTGTTATCAGTTCAGCGGAGAGGCTGCTTTGCTGATGGCACCTGTGGCAGCGCGAGCGTGTTCCTGTCATATCAGCTGCTGAAGCGGAGACGTCAGATGTGTCTCTGCACTTTAATGTGCATGATTCTTAACTTCTGCTCAGTTTTGCATGTTTAATGCATGTTTTCCCAGTTTAAGAGTCTAAGGAATCTGTCTTCTGTGCTTTTTTTTTTTCTCCCCTTGCACCGCAGCTATGTGGTGTGCAGCACCGCAGGCAGAACAGCTAATAACAGAAGGAAGAGAAATAGCTTATTTTGTAATGATTAAGTTTGAGGTTGGGTTCTGTCGCACTGGTTGGGCTTTTTTTTTAATCTTTGAGTATTAACTTGCCTGGAAAAATAAACAACAGGCTATCAGAGATACAAGTCCAGCTTATGTTAACAGCGTGATGTTTAAGTCCCAGTGACACGAATGGTTTGTTATGGAGTTATTGGCTATACCATGCAGATAGAGCACTAGTGGCTGTTCAAAGACACCTACTTGACTCCCTCCCTCTGGAAGGGCATAAGGCTGTGTGTGAGCGAGGGGTCAATGCTGGAGAGGTCTGCCTCAGGGATGGCTAAAGATCTGGCATCAGTCCCTTCAAACCTGGCAGAGAAGGCCTGGATTAGTGCCCTGGGCAGAGGCTCCACCTCCACTGCTGCTATCCCACTGAGGAGATCCACTGGGTATGGAACATAGCATGGTCAGACAAGATGGAAAATGTAACAGAGACACACATGGAGATAAACCTGCTTAAAAAAAAAAAGGCACTCACTCAGTCTCTTGTAATCCTCAAGTGAAAAGCTCCATTTTCTTGTTTTCATGTCTGCCAACAACAACAAAAATTTAGAACTTGCAAAGCATAAAAAACACAATGACAGGTTGAACAGAAAAACAACATTAATTAAACGAAGTAACTCTGACCATAGTTCTTTGTTGGCATTTGCTTGAACGCTGCAACGACATCTATATGATAACCAACGTCAACCTCGAACTTTGTCGGAGACACCAGGATGCACTGGCCCTGCAGAACGGCTTCAGGTTTCTGCCAGCCATTGCACAGCTTCAGCAGTGCCCCCAGCGCTGCACCGTCACGAGGACGGCAGGTGGCTGCAGTGATGTCCAAAGCTTCCATTCCTTCTAGAGGCTTCAAAGACACGGAAGCAATAGAGGCAGCTTGCTCCACTGCAACACAGGGTCAAGATGAGATGCAGCAGCAATTCAAGACAAGAGAAATACTAATACTGAGGCAGAAATAAGTACATGTTCCTATGAATATTTTCCTAATCTACACACTTAGCTGTCGATAGTCCTCCAGGCTGAAGTCCCACTTCTTTGTGGCAGGGTCTAAAATAGCGCAGAAGCATAACACTTTAATTCAAGAGACTGTTCTTAATACTGCTAAAGATAAAAAACAAACAAAAAACAAGTGTACTTCACTTGTTCACCAAGATGCTACAATGCTGCAGCTCTGGCCAGTAGATAGAATACATTTTATGTTGTTTATGCAGTGATACGTTCAGCATTTTATACTTATTTGTATACATATACTTAAATTCTATGTGTTTAAGTGTTCCTCTCAAGTAGTATCTGAGGTGGTTTACCCCATGGGAGCAAAGTGTGGCAACAGAAGGCACTGGCCATCAAGAGTCAAATAACAGTAACTTACCATAACTCTTGGAAGGGATGGATTTGAAAACGGCAATAAGCTCTGCATGGTAGCCCACTTCTATTCTGAAGCGGTCCTCTGCGTGAGGTACACATTTCCCTCTCACTGAGATGGCAGGCTTTTTCGCAGCTGGAGCGTTCAGAGGTGAGGGGTTTGAGGGAAGCTGCGCCGCTGAGCTTTGGACAGGTTTGCTTGTTGCTTGCTTGTAGAATGAGCCAGATGCACCGGCAGAGCTGCCGGAGCCGAGGTTAGGTTTGGGCTGAGCTGATTTGCCAAACGCCTTTCCTACACTGAACAAGACGGGGCTGCTCACTTGCTGAGTCTTTGTCTGAGGAAGTGGGTCAATAACTTGGATCTACAAGGGAAGACAGTAAAAGGGGTTAGGGCGGACGATAAACTGCGTTTCACACATGGAAGCCTCAATGCCACTTGTTTGGGTTCAATTTCACTAGCCAACCTTGAGAATCTACAGATATTGATATCAGTCCAATAGAGTCTTATTTAATCAAAAAATAAGTTGACTGTATCATATTTGTGCTGATGCATTTACCACCTACTTGTTAGAAATGTACAGCCCTCACACATGACAGCAGTGGTCACATGACATTACAGCAGAGGCTCACAGCCATTGCTACAGCCCCAGTGCTTATTGAAGCTTTATGTAATATTTAAAAGGGCTACAATGCAGTTTAAGTTTTATAAAGGAACTGCACAGATATCTGCTCAGTTTATCGAGGGTTAGATTAGATGACGGTACAAGGGCTGAATGGTTGCAAATTATAACGATGTCATTCTGTTCTGTTGTGTCTACTGTGCAAACTATAAAATGCAACACATACATGTTGGAGGCAGACTTCTCATCCTTTCAATAGAAAATACAGTAGTTACTGTCTTGATGAAAAATTTCACCAAATATTGTCCCTAAATCGTTCAGTCCTAGACTGAACACTAAACCTCACCTGTCTTGAAGAAGCAGAGTTACACAGACTGCTCTGGTTGACTTGATTGTCTTTACTAGATGACTTTTGATGTGTTGGGCCTTGATTCTGGCAGCTAGATCCATGTGGTTGTTTTTGAGGCGGTGGAACGTGCCTCGGAGCTGCTGAAGTGCTGCTGAAGCCTGCTGAAGTACTGGTGCTTCCAGCTTCTGCAAGTCTCTGGGCTCGTCTCTCCAAAGCCCTCCGCCGGTTCTCCTCAATCTTTCGCTGCTGCTCTGCAGTCAGCTGATGAGACATGCTGCCGTTTACCAGTTATATCAGTTAGCAAAGACACCGCCAGACACACCGGGTAAGAGCGCGCCAATTCGTCCAGCTAACAACCAAAACAAGTGATCCATGTGGACACTGAGACGCCGGAGCCCACCAGGTTACTGCACTGCTAACGACAGCAGCTACCGCGGTTAGCCTGGACGTCAACAGCCAACAAAAATCAGCCCGGAAGCGTCACGGTGGCGGCAGGACACAATCACGCGTGGAAGAGCAGGTACTGAATACAGTGTAGTCCGCAGACGATAACGAAAGTTTTTGATGTTTGTACGACTAAGTCGTAGTTAATGTAGTTACCGCTGGTTGAATATTCGGTATCTGCCGCGCCGGAAGTGACGTAGAAAACGCAGCCAGAAAAAAATAGCTAACGGCTGTCTCTCAATGCCTAAGTATGGAAGGATGTACGCGAATACTTGGGAAGTATGAGTACATAAAGTACGTAAAGTGAGTGAAGTGAATTTTACATTTCATTTACGTAGATTTTTACACTCAGATGTGTAATTATTTTATCTTCAATTTCTGCCAAATGTTAATATTTTCACCTATATTATACACACGTGACCTTTAAGTAGAAATTCCAATTGGTCTATTAATTGAATTAGTATTGCCGTAACAATGTAACCTCTAGTGCGGGCAGTGGCGTGCACAGACGTTTGGAAGGGCAGGGGGGAAATTAAAAGGGCCCTCAATTAATTCCATGTGGCCCTCCACTGAATATAAACTCATAAATATTATGTCAGACTTTTAATTCACAGATTAATTGTGCATCATTTATACATTTGTTTATGCATCATTGATACATTTGTTTATTTTACTGACATGTCAAAAGAAACACTTTTATTTTGAAATTCTATTAAATACCCTCACACAAATATCATTAGTGTTATATAATGGGGGGGTCGTAATGGACCTTTTTCCCCATGTCTGACCAGACTTGATGCTCAGTGGCACCCAGGTCATTTGAGTTTGAGACCCCTGCACTAGAGGGTACTTTCCTATGCGTCTGCAGTTTATGTCCATTAGGGCACGCCCCCACAAGTGGAATTTGAATTGGAAAGTTGCAAACTGTCAATAAAAATACATAAATACACCTTAGACATTTGTTGACATTGACAAACTTAGGTTTTACCCGTTCCATCCACTCCAGGTTTAAGAGAGCCAGGCTTGTGGTATAGTAAATGTAAGAGTAGGTCACACTGAATACTTGACATTTCAACCTGTGACACATGTTTTCTGTATTTTCTAGATGTGTTCCAATGAAGTGATTGAGAAATAATTAAATAATTATACTGTTTGGTCGTGATAGTGTTGCTAAAACAACAAATGACTTTTGCACAGTGCTGTAGATCACCTTTGACTGAATGAAAGAACTTAGAATACAGTTCTGCTTTTATACTTATAAAGCCTTGAATAGTCTTGCCCCATCTTACCTCATGCAGTGGACTTTTACATCCACATTCACTGTCATGATCACCGAGGTCTGCATAAAGATCTCTTCTTGTGGAACCTAGGTTGACCTTGTTTCTGTGTTTTATTGTTTTTTTGATTCCATTTTAATTGTTTTTTTGTTTTATTTAATCATGCCTTTAGTTTACATTATTTCATATCCTGTCTGTTTCTATGTATTTATGCGCGGTGCAGCACTTTGGTCAACTCTGTTGTTTTTAAATGTGCTATATGGAAATAAGTCTGGACTGGATTGGATGTATATGCTGCGTTTTTGACCCTGTGTGTGTGTGTGTGCATGGGTCTTGGTGCACAGTTTTAGTAATGAGTTGGCTGCTTGCATCACTGTGCGCTGGTGACGTGTGGCGTCTGGGAGCTGTCCCAGGAATCATGGTGCTGAAGCTGCAGCATCGATTCAGCAGCCAATGATCGCAGGAGAATCCGGGGCTACGGATGCTTTCACCCGGAGCAGGACGGTCCGACACTCTGCTTGGATTTTAACCGAGGTGTACGTGAACCTATCGGCTTGTTCCTGGCACATGGGGACTCCATAATTTGGGACGTATGGCTTCATATATATATGCCAGCGACCTGCAGTCTGGCTAGATACCCATAATAATAAAAAAAAATCCTGAAACTGTGGATATAGAAAACGCTGTCGCTGACCAGGTAAGACAGATTTCGCCTCCTAACATGGCACACCATCGTTTGACTTCATTTGCTTTGAAATCCTCGCAAAGACACCGAGAGTATAATCTGAGCTGTGCTGCTTTAAATCAGGCTTTCGCTCTTGTCAGAAGGCAATTTTGAATGTTAAGATTGGGCGCTGACATTTGGTTTCGTAGTCTGTTTGAATCGACCAAAGGCGGATTTTATTGTGGGTTTGTGCGCTCGTCGTGAATCTGGAGAGAGAAGCTTAGTTTATGTTGTAGAGCGCAGGCAGACTGTGACAGTGGGCACTGAGTGAACGGGCCACAGCCTTTTTATTACTTCAATGCACATTACCATCAGTCTAACATTTGACTTTTTCCTTGTAGCTGCTACATTCGCTGAACTTAATGGCTTCAGACACTTGTTTGCATCGCTGGGATTTATTTGCCTTTTGGATTTTGGAGGACAATAAAAGTCAGATGCTACAGTTAAACTAAAGGAAAAAGACCCTCCTCCAGCCTTTACACACAATCCCACAGCGTATATGAAGGAGTGCTTTCTCATGACGGGGACACATACAGTGCATGCTGTTTTCTTCCAGCAGCACCTTTGCACGGTGCCGTGACTTTCTGGCCGCAGATAGCTCGATGCAGCGCAGCCGGGGAATGTTGAAGAGCCGCTGCTGCGTCCTGCTCGGTGACCTGAGGCTGCTGCTGCTCGGGCCACCACCACCGCCGACATCGCTGCCCCCGCTGACCCCGATGAGCGGCCAAACCGCGGAGAGCCATGAGACAGGCGTCGCCGTTCCCGACAACAACAACACGTTAACGCGGAGCCACCAGCGCGCAGGGGACCGGACTGCCTCACCTGCGCCGGGGGCCACGGGGCCATCGGGTGGAGAGCGACCATCGGCGGGCTGGGTGGATGCTGCAGAGCTGTCGGCCGCCCTGCGCGTCTGCAGCAGCTCGTCCGACGACTGCTCCAAAGGCAAACTGGAGGAGAGGTTCTCCCTTACCAGCTACACGGAGAGTGGCTTCAGGACGCCCGTGTGCAGAATCTGCTTCCAGGGACCAGAACACGTAAGTCAAGGGAAATAATGCTTTCAATGTAAAAATGAGGTACTGCTGTCATGAAGTGCAACATCTGTTTTTTCAGAATGAACTCCAAGGGCCAGGTGATCTAATCATCCTTTCTGGCTGAACAACTGTTTTGTGCAGGCTTTCTGTGCTGATGATTTACTGGCAGTGGCTTGCGCTGACATTTCAGGGGGGCAGGGGCCTAAGTGAAAAAAGGGCACCCCCTCATAAATATTGGATGGGGAAAAACTGTGCAGTAGCAAATCTAGGATTTATTCAATTACATTCAGTTCAATTCCATTAAAAATAACCTCAGTTGCTCACAGAGCAGTCATAAAATACATTTAATTAGTTAAGAAAAACAAAACACAATGTCAACGAGTATTGAACAAATTTAAGTGCATACTTGAAGTGTGGATATGGATATAAAGGCAAATAAGTAAATAAAAGCAGTACTTTAACACTACAGTACAGTATAACATGACTGATCCCACAGATGTTACAGTTCAAAAGCAATTTTTGGGCATTATATTCATATTTCCAAAATCAGTGGCACATGTCAGTCTGACACTTATCTAAAGTGAGTGGGACAGTGGTAAATAACATGTGCAACAGATCTAATTCTATCTATCTATCTATCTATCATGAGATATGTGTTACATGTAAGACAGTTTTATTAGAAGTATAACAAGTGAAGGTAATGTGCACATGTGTAGGAACCGTCCTGTAACATCTGTTATATGCAGGCTTTCTTGTTTTGAGGATTTACTGGTCAATCCTTTCCCAATCCTCAAGGAGAACCTTTTGAACCCTGCACTTGACCATGAGGAGAGAGCCATAGCCAGTTGTGGGGGGTTGCACAAACAACTCATTATAGCCAAATGCTATATGAATTGGCTTCATATCAAGAGAAAATATTAAAACAGTAATAATAATGTGCACAGAGTCAGCCACACTGTGAAGCCTTCACATCTTAGGCCATATCGTGATGATAGCGTCACACAACATCAATCAGGAGAGGAAGAATGGGAAGGAAGCCGACTTAAGTGTGTGCAGCAATAAATAATATTAAACGATAACAGCGAAGCAGGGACTTAACAATTTGCAGACATTAGTTACACTGTTTGACAGAGCCTTTGACACCACAATGACAAATACAGTATGTCACACCTCGCCAACTATAATGGAGGTAGAGCACTTTTAAAATGTGAAGCAAGAGCGAGATAGCTGAGGTGCAGGACAAATCCAGAAGGCTGTACTCACAGTTGTCTTTTCTTTGCCCAAGCACCAGATTTTGATGATCATTTCATGGTTGTTGCACACAGTATGTCCTAAAATCTGCCTTTGTTTCATCAACTCATTATTCTCACAACGATTGTGTGCATCAATCCACCTCTGAGCTCAGCGTTTGTAATTATTACTGACATGGGTCTAGTTATGAAATTTGAAGACGAGGCCTCATCCTTGTTCTTTTTCACAGAAAGTCAGTGCACTCTGCAGTGCATACAAAGTACTGATTTGAGAATTTGCAGTGTTTCCCATGGTCTCCTCCAGCTCAGCTCATCAATGCATCTTGCAGCTAGTCAATAGCATTTGATTTTATGTCATCCCATCATTATGCAAGTTCTTATCTATCACCAGCTCTCCTTTTTTCTGCCACTGCTGCTGTTAGTTTGGATAAAGTCCAGATATGGATCTGCTGAGGTGTAAATGGACACAAGGAGAATGAGGAGGAATGAGTGGACTGTCTTGTGTGTGTCACTGTGCGACACAGGCACCAGGGACATTAGTTATCATCTATTCTCCTCCTCTATTAGCCTCCAGGATGTCACATAGACTAAGGTAGCCATTATGTGATGCGACAGTCCATCTTCAAAACACTATCTCCCCCAAGGCTGAGAAACTCAAGAGTAAATAAGGGAGGAAGTTATAAAAAAAAAAAGACCAGTTGGCGTAATCAAGTACATATTTACATTTTTGTGCCATTTTCCCTTTGTCTCTATGTAATACTTACTGTGTATTTATGCTTCCGTGCTTTGACATATAAATACTTCTTTTCGCTTCTCTTGTCATGAATCGATGATAAATCGAGTGGATTGCTTCCAAAAACAATAAGAAAATGTTGTGCAAGTGAACACAAACATAGGGTTGTTTTTTTTGGCATTTTGTTGTTAATGTGTAACGTTAGCATTACATATCTCTCCATGGCCAGTATGGCTAAGATAAGAGCCGTATGTAGGCAGCCTTATAACGAGAGACAAGAATCAGAACTGACCCTTCAACCCAGACACACATAAACTGAGCCATTGCTAGTCAAAAAAAACCAACATATTTTCATCTTTTGCTTTATTTACTACTTACAGTATGTACTTCAGGTTATTCATTTAGTCTGATTTTCCTAAGCTTTACAGAAATCATGTTTCAGTCAAATTATCACTTGTGGTCAATTTGAGGCTTTACAGAGCTCGTCTTGCATGGAGCTTTAGCTTTATTCAAACTTGTGCTTTAAGACTTGTTCTTGACCTCTGCTTGACCCTTTTGTTAGATTGCATAGATTCAAATGATGTATTGCACAACATTTTAAAAGGAATATTTAAAAGGTAAAGTACTATGACAAATCATGGACTATTTCTGCACATGCTGAGGTATTTTTATTTTAAAAGTGACTATTACACTTTGGGGCCGTCACTGCTCTGTCCTCACTTCAGTGGCACATTGAGAATATGGGAATCCCTGCTACTTAAAGATAGCCAGCTTTCTTTCCTAAATCATAACACAGATAATGCACTCCCATGTTTGTGCTGCATAATAAGAAGCCTTGAGGGGTCAAGAGAGCATCTTTTTTTTCTAAATGGCCCCACAGTGGCAAGGGACTATGCTTTCGGTAGTACATCATATGCAGGATGGCTCCTTTGCCAGTTATTTTGGAATGAGATATAAACAAGTTATGTAAGCACATAAAATGTCCTGGCTTGGCTGAAGTCTGTAGATAGGAGCTGTGAAGTCTTACACTTGAATTATATACCCCAGTTTCATTTTTATTCAGTCACTTTAAAAGGACCATTAAGTGTCACCGAAGGCCTAATGGTTCCCGTAAAATTAGCAGTAAGTGGAAAGTCTCCCAGCATATGTTTTATGAGTTCTAATTATAGGTAAATAAATTTAAAATGATCTGACTTTCAAATTCATTTTTAGATGATTAGATGTCTTTTCCCTCTAACTTGTTGAATGTAGTAAAACTAATATATGGAGCTGTTTCTTTCGGATGACTGCAATATTGCAGGTTGCTGAAAAAAATCCTTGTGGCCTCAAATGTTATTGGCTCTTGTAAAAAAAAAACGCTGTCATTCAGCTTGTGTGTGCGCACTAGATTATTATACCACAATTTCCCTTCGTCTGGAGTTAATGGAGTTCACTCGCATCGATTCTACACCCTTAAGAATTGTGTGTGACCATCTCTAATTTAGCCTCTTGTCATTATATATACGTTGAACATAGATCCAATTTTCCGAGGAGGAAATTGGGTGCACTGAGGTGTTTTAGGATAATTCGGCACATAGGAATCAATCGACATGACCAAAGTGACCAGATTTATCATCCTCTTCATCCATTTGTTGAGTTATTTGTTTTTGTTGTCCAATAATCATAGCAATTTGATAAACAAAAGGATGTTACCACTTTGTGCGTGGGGGTGTAATGCCGGGTTTGTTATCAGTCTCTCCTGCTCCTTCTCCCTCGTCTCAGTTGTACTGAAGTGATCCAGGTTTCAGCTTTTGGCTGTGATCAGGACAGTCACAGTCAGCAGTCCGAGTCCCCCTGGACAAGGCAGAAGTGTTGGCGCTCCTGCCAATACACTCCCACCCTGACCATCTGTAGATGGGCCTTTTCTCCTCGAGCTCCCTGCTTTTGACCAGGCTACTTCTCCGTCTGTCCGAGATGTCAGCAAAATGACACCATGGAGCCTCAGTGCATTTTATAATTTTTGCCCAAACCTCTATTCTATATCCTCATGTTATACAGACACAGTGCGTGCTGAATACTACATTAACCATAGGCTTTGAAATTCAGTGAATTGGTTTATAGAGGTGGAGAGTTTTCAGAAGGGGGCCGACTCATTTATTTATGTTTTGGTCAGTGCAGTCATGATCGAAACATTTAAATAAAAAAGTGTTGAATTTAATATTCTATAGATCCAAGTTTCTTAAAGGTGGTAAGTCTACATCATCTATATTCCATATGACAAAACTATTAATGTATTCTAACGATCTTGGAGCCCAAGGCGAGAATATATAGACCCGCCATTTGTTCCACAGGCTGAGTGCGGCATCATAATACGTTGAAATCTGGCAGAGTCATTTCCAGTTTTGGACAGTTGCACAGAAAGACACATTTGGCATCCTTGTTATCTTGAAGCAGAGGAATGGGAGTGTGCTGCAGCTGTGCAGTGTTTTCTTATCATTTTATAGGAAGTGGGCATCTTATTATTGTATATAATTGTAATATGTACCCGCAGGTGGGGACATGCGCTCATTACAAACAACAGAGTTCTGCTTGTCCACAAAGTGAAGGCCTTTCCCAAAGGCGCATGGCACAACCATGAACAATGCCGAGTGCAACACTTTTAATTCATGTGTTCGGGTGTTAAACTGCCAAGTGGATTTGGACTCTCTATTGCTATCACTTTTCCAGTTTTTAATTCTGTACATGGATTCTGTAACTTGTGAATTTTACCCATGTAGATCAACACAGGATCCTTAAGTGTCTTATATTGCTAAAGTATAGCCTTCCATGTCAAAAGAATTAATTAATTAACAGATGTTTTGTGAAACTTCAAAACTCCACCGTAGCTGTTGAAAAGATGTTGGTCAAGTTTAAATCTAAGGCTGATAAATCTAAGATTTTTCACCTAAAAACATCAATAGTGTACTTGACCATTTGAGCAACTTGAACAACTTTGAAAGGTCTGGTTTTGTAAGCTAAGCTACCTCTTCAAAATCTCGGCTTCTGCTTCCCGCTGGTTTAACACAGTCAAGTACATTATCCCTAGCTCTTCAAGTGAGCAACAATATCTTCTGTAATAACCGTCCAATATGTTGGATCTGGTTTAGAAGTGATGGATGGAATATTAGTGAAATGCAGGGCAGCCAAACAGACAGGATGTTAGATCAGATCAGCTGCAGACAGAGACTAAGTGTTTCTTCAACATTTAAATGAGCTCTGTGCAGTGTAAGCGCTGCAGTAACAATAACAGTGTAATCATTTACAGCATTGTTGTGGTTTTACTCGGTGACACATCAGCTTTGGTGACTAATCCTACATGTTTAAATGATGCAAGTAATCCAGATTTTTTGGGCGGGGGGCTTTCTGCAATGCTAAGGGTTCATTTCACACCTGAACTGATGTTCTGCCAATACATGGCTGTGTGTTTTATACTTAAGATGCATGCTTGCCAGGACTGAACACTCTGAGAAAATCAGTGATCCAGCACAAAAAAACTGCAACGAAATACAAATGTGTGTGTATAGTGTGTCCTGCAGTATATTGTATGTGGAAGAAATAACTGCTTTGGGGGAAATAGAAGCAGAAAGCCAAGGATCATCAATCACTGGTTGGTGACAGCACATATGTCTTCTTATTATCCGGCTCTTAGTCTTGTGCAGTTACAATAAGATTTTTTTTTATTTTTTTTTAACTGTTTGATATTTTTTGTTTGAGTGAAGTTTTTGTGCTGTTGCTCAAAAGTGCAGGACGGGTATTTTTGCTGCTTCTTCTTTCTTTCTTTTGCTTCAAAGTTTGGCACAGGTTGTGAGGTACATTCACAACTGACAGCACATATTTTCAGAGTGAGAGCTCTACTGACTGTCAAACAAATATCTGGAGAAAAAAAAGGTTTGCTAAGAAGTTTCAAACACTTACCGCATTGCTTGTAGTGACTGTGTGACTTTGCGTCTCTCCTGCAGGGGGAGCTCCTGAGCCCATGTCGGTGCAGCGGGTCAGTGCGCTGCACGCACCAGCCCTGCCTCATCAAGTGGATCAGTGAGAGGGGGTCATGGGCCTGTGAGCTGTGCTACTACAAATATCAGGTCATTGCCATCAGCACTAAGAACCCTCTACAGGTGAGCTGAAAGAGTAAAAAAAAACACAGTTGAAAAGGTGAAAAGGTTCAGATAAGAAACTAAGGATTATAAAGAAATTGCAGTATACTTTTTTAAATCTACCAAACACTGGCAAGTCAATTCCCAGATTAGTCACCGAGTGCTATTATGTGTGCATGCATAAAAAGAAACTGGATCCCGTATGCAGAGCCAGAAGCAGATCGCAAAAAAAGTTCCCAAAAAAGAATGTTGAGTTCATTTGCACAAACACGTTAAAACAGGGGATTATGAGAGTGGCAGGATGATATGTTTGCTGTGCTGAACCAGAGAGATCAGAGTGATGTAAGCAGCGAGACTGTCGTTACAGGAATGGAATTTGAACCAGGGTCAAACCAGAAACCAGACCTAGAGTATGTGGACCTGAAGCAAAGGGAGACAAGGGTTAGTCTTCTGCAGAAGACACAGAGAATGAAGGAGTGGCATTATAATTCATTCATCTTACTCGTCTTCTACCACTGTATCCTTCACATGACGGTCATAGGGGGCGCTTGAGCCAATCCCAGCTGACATGGGGCAAAAGGTGGGGTACACCCTGGACTGATTTCCAGTCCATCACAGGGACACAGAGACAAACAACCATCCACTCTCACACCTACAGTCAATGTATAATGTCCAGTTTACCTAATCTCCATATTGCATGTTTTTGGACTGGGGGAGGAAGCTGGAGAACCCAGAGAAAACCCCCACACACACACACACACACACAAGAACATACAAACTCCATGCAGAAAGCAATGCCCTTGTTCCGACCAGTGTTTGGAACAATGTTTTGATGAATCATCAGGAAAGTGAAGGTGAATCAAGTCACTCATTTCAATCCATTTTTAGTTCACATATCAACATTGGTGGTTAAAATAAAACTGTCAAATAACACAATTTTCAGTTTAGGTCTGAACATATGTTAAATAACTTCATGCAGGTCTTTTCTGTCATCTGATCCCTCCGACAGAAAGATTACAGATAAAGAAGATAAAGAAAAATGTTCTTTGTTTCAGATCATTTTGAGTGGAAGTTCATTTTTACCATAGATTTGTGCTTGAGAATTTAGATTGTGTGTTTAATATACTGCTTCTAATATAAGCAATATCATTCCCTGACACTGAAGGCTTTTTCTTTTGTTTCAGTTGAATTGTTTGGAAATGGCCTGGTTAAATTAAGATGATGTTTAAATCTTCATCTTTATGTCTTCTCCCCTGTTTCCCAATTATTAAAAAAAGAAGAATGAAAACAGTCAGAGATACAGAAACTGATCTTTCCTGTGGTCTTTGTCCTGTTGCAGTGGCAGGCTATCTCCCTGACAGTGATAGAGAAAGTGCAGATAGCAGCAGCCATCTTGGGCTCACTGTTCCTGATGGCCAGTATCTCCTGGCTGGTGTGGTCGTCCTTTAGCCCGTCGGCCCGCTGGCAGCGACAAGATCTGCTTTTCCAGATCTGCTACGGCATGTACGGCTTCATGGATGTCGTGTGCATCGGTGAGCTGGTTTTCTTCCTCTTTAAAAGTCTGCACTTGTGGGAATGAGTTTTCACATTTTTATACTCACATTATTGCAGGTATATTGTGTTTTCATCCAGCAAAGTAAACATAATGTCATAGCTGTTCAGCAGAGTCAATACTTATATCCTCCAGCTGTGGACGAAGTTTTGTGGATTCCATTGACAGTTTACACTATTGACATTTAACGCAACTGGTCTACGCCATTAAACCAATATTGGGTGTCTGGAAAGTTATATTTCAAGTGCAGGATTTTTTGAGCTTTCTTTTTTAATATATGCTGCACACACCTGTGTCTGTGTGTGTTTTGCAGCAACTGAAGTGTTTTATTTGCATTCATTGAAATGCATTTCACTTTTTAATAAAAGCTGCAGTGTCACTGTCATGCAAACACTGACGACCATTGTGTACTGATATACAACCCAAAGGGGCGAAAAACAAACAAAAAAAAAAACATTTTAATCATCTTCTCATCTTCTAAACCTTTTGTGTGGGAGTCCAAATTGAAACTTGAAGCCAGCTGTCGGCCTCTGGAGCCCGAGGGGCCCTCGGGTTTCGGATGGCTGTGTGATGGCATTTCACATAATAAAAAAAATAAAAACATAACTGCCTCTGCGTCAGGATGAGAGTAGGAGATTGATTGTCCCCGGTTTGGTGGCGATGATCGACCGTGGTGTCATAAACTCACTGCATTTTACAGATCTTAGCTTGTCACCTGGCAGATTTTCAGTGCAGACACCTCACTTGGAATGACTATGAAGAGGAAAGACTCAAATAGAGAGGAAATTAAGTCCATATGATCAGTAATTGGCGTTGATTGCAACATGTAAAGCTTATTTAATTCATATTAGAGAAAACTATTATGCTATAACCCAAATGATGCTTTGTTATTTGCAGTCTGTGAGAGAATATAGCCTCTACATACAGTAGTAACACTTATTTTAACCACTCTGACTTAGCATTTATTGTATTTCTATCGTCCATTAAATAAATTATTCATGAAACAATGTTTTATAACTTCTCCTAAGACGTATTTTACATATGCAACTGTTTTACACTATGCTCTTGTTATTATCCGATTGTATAGAACAACTGTAAACAAATACATCACTAAACACTTTTAAATGTTTATATCAGCTTTAAAATGTGAAATGGAGGTCTGAAATAAAGTGCAACAGTGTGTACTTAATAAATAAATCCAAACCTTATATTCCCTCTATGTGGCGTTAACGCTGTAAAACATTTGGTTTTAAGAACCCAATGTCACAGATTGATTTCATTTTTTCATATACACAGTTCAATGAGCACAAATCAATAAGTAATTTGAAACCTTGATAAGATGTTTTCGAATGACCCCAGAGAACAGATGCATCACTTTAGCTCACCTTAATTTGAAAATGGTGAGTGTCTTTGTGTCATAAGTTGTGTGATGTGTGTAGTGTTTTTGTTGTCTTCTTTTGGTTTAAATAAGATCTTATCTTGGGGTTATGATGCAATGCTGTTAAAGATTTTATTTCTCTCTCTTTGTTTCTTCCTCTGCTAGTACATTATACAGGCTTGATCTCTATGTTGCTCTGATCTCAACAGCTCTAATTGTCCACGAGGGACCTTCCGTGTTTCGTATCTTCCACCGGTGGCAGGCGGTGAACCAGCAGTGGAAGGTCTTGAATTATAATAAGTCAATGGACAGTGATGACCTGAAGAATACCACTGTGGACAGGACTGTGTCCCAGCCCACCGAGGGCTATCAGACTGGGATAGGAGTGTCCACCTCCACCTCCTCCCTGATGGTGGTAGCCTCCACAGCCGCCGGCTCCACTTCCACAGATGTGGTGACAACCACAGGAGGACTGGGAACGCACGTGGATCCCAACAGTGGCAGCGCAGTGTCGGACCAACACTGTTCCTACAACATCCTCCACCTCCTCAGCCACCTGAGGCAGCCGGAGCCACGCAGCCAATCCAGCAATAGTTCACGAGAGCTGGTCATGCGAGTTACTACAGTCTAAAAGAGGAAAATAAGGCCTTATGTCACACGGACGTGAAAGATTTACAAACCAGCTGACAGTTGAGAAGAAGAAAAAACAACAACCCTAACTGCACTGGATTAATACAATGTTCTTGTTTGTTTCAAAATGCATCTCTGCTGTCCTTACATGGATTGAATAAAAGTCAAAATTGTTTCATTTTCAGAATTGCTTGGGAAGTTGTGTTTTTATTTGACGTATAATTTATAGTACGAGTGGGACGAGCGCGGTGAAGCGATTACATGTTCAAAGGTCATTTGAATAACGACTAAAAGCTTCTAACAGCATCATTAGTGACAGAACCTTTAACCATACTTCATCCTACTTCATACATTTTTAATGTTTTGCTGGGATGTGTGTGTGTGTGTGTGTGTGTGTCAGGAAAAACAAACATCAATGTTGGAATGTGCATTTATGAAGAGAAACACTTTTCTCCGGAAAAGGACAAAGCTTTTGTCTGTGTGATCATTTACTGTCTCACACAAAGTGGAGCTGCAGGTATCACGTCAAATATATCAGATTCTATAAATCCAAAAAAACAGCAGTGGGTTTTGTTGATTGCAGTCATTTGAGGCGTTGCAAGGTGCCAACGCACAAGACTCACATGCCATCCTACAATTATATTAAACAGAACTGATGCAGTTTTTTTTTTGTTTTTTTTTAAGTATAGGCTTTTTGTCAGCTGTCTTTGACAAGCACTCAGCTGCCACACGGCGAGTTTGTTGATTGTATTTTGCAAAATCTTTGAGCAATTTGTTCTTTTTGGAACACCTTGTCTCTAAACAACACTTTCTTTTTCAGCCCAGTGTTTCTAACAATGCACCTGAGCATTAGAGAGGAATAAAAACGATAATAAGGACCTTCATCAGCCAGTACGCTTAATTGCTCCTGCTACTTTAGCCACACATGAAAACATTTCTGTGCTCCAAAGCACCACAGTGTCACTTGCACTCCATTATGCACATATTCATGTTCACATTTGGCTCACAGAACCAGAGATTTTCCCCCATCCCTCGGCTCTCAGACTCAGATATGCTCTTTGATATTTAACTCCATGTCCATGAAAGATCAGTTTTATCCCAGGGGACTGCACATCTCTAAAGCGTGTTGTGGGAGGGAAAAAACATTGGTATAAAAACCCGCTCATAGCTGGGTGGGGATGGAAGAGGGCGTCTTATTGATGCAAGTCCTTTTATTCATAATTTCAAGAGGCTGACACTGTGGAGGTGAAACTGCACACTTTCCCACAGTTTTCTCCTTCATTGCTCCTGAAAATCGTTTTGATGATAACATTATTTTACTGCTATTATCGTGCTATGAATATTATTACAAGGCAACACAGATGATAGCGTGGAACAGAAGAAGAAGCTCTGCCTCTGATGCCTTTGAGCGCTTTCCAACATGCTTTGCATTAAAACACATCATTAGCGTCAGTATACTTGGGATAGAAATGAGCCACATTAATTCAAGTGATGCTTGTGTGTAATGTTGACATTCATCCTGTAGGTTTTTGCTTTGCAGCTTCTTCATATCTAATATATGAAGACTATCTGATATACATGGTAATAATTTCATTGCAGCATTTAGGGAAGTCAGGAAGTCAAAATTCAGCTGTCAAAAAGCATTAACACAAATTCTTAGTATTAAAATAGCTTGTTTTGCAACCCTGCTAGACCTCATCATAAGCAAATGCCAGGAGTACAGTATCTGCAGAGAATCAGGTGGTGCCATGACTTTCTGCTGAATTATTTAAGACATGAAGTGCTGATATCAATGGGTGGGAGCCGCACGTATATATGGAGCCCACTCACAAAGAACTGCAAGGTTGCAGCAAGTTCATCATCAAGCACGCTCGCCTCGGTTTTCTTCACACCTTGTCTCTTTAAATATAAAAGCACATACAGCACACCTGACTGTGATGAAACTCAAGTCGACAGAAAACAGCCAGACGGATAAAAATGTGTCACCCGAATCTCCTCAGTGTGGTTTAACATGAGACACATGCAGTTTAAATACTTAAACTTAGTTGCACATGTTGAGATGTATGCATCTGTGTCCCGATCTAACAGGACATAAGATTCAAATAGAATTTAAAACAATTAACCAACCCCTATTGACACAATTTTCATACATTTTTCAATTCTCAGTATACAGTCGCTAGAAAATCTCAACACTAAACTCGCTATACTGGAACAATGTGTAACTTCAAGATAAAACACACCAAACATCGAAATTTTGCCTCCAGCTTACGACATTTTAGTTAAAGTAACAGAGGAACTGCAAAGCTTGAATGTGTGGGAAAGTATTGTTTCAGTGAGGTTGCCGTTCTGTCTGCTTGTCACTCCATTGTAATAAAACCATCGTATACACCACTTTCATCTGCAGAGAACTGACCCAAAAATTGGATTTCTACAGGACGCTGAACCTTTGAAAGTAGAAAGAATTGCATATATTGACAAGTTGCAGGTCATCTGAAGTCAGTCTGCCATAACACGCAGCGATTGACTCGCTGCACATTTGTGTTAGGGTGAAAAGAAATTTAAATTGGTATTATAACGTCCACGTAGGCAGTGATGGTTGAGGCGGCTATAGCAGACAGATTGTTGTTTGTTTGTGTGCCCACTTGTTCCTGTTCGGGGTCAGAGGCTACTGAATTCTGATGCTGCATTCACCGAGTAAACCACCACTGAAAAACAGGCAGTGTGGGCAGTGTAGACGTTCCACTAACCCTTACTTTAACCACTTCCAAATTAGATTTTTTTTATAGCTTGTGTTCTCCCCCTGGTGGTTTATTCCTGTACTGCTCTTGGGGACTTTCCTACACAATTATTTATTTAAGTGTAAGTAAGTATCAACTTTTTTTTACACAGCAGCACATTTTATAAGAGTGAACAGCAATGTAATGGTCTGAAACAGGGGGTGGTGTGGGGGTGAAGCGCACTGGCTTACTTACTCAAAAACAGTCAGAGGTCAAACGTAGGAGGAAGTCAGTCCAACGAGGCAAACAGATCCAAATAACGGCAGGCAAGAATCCAGAGGTCAGTCTACAAACAGGTCAGATCCCAGTAGACTGCAAAACTGGAAATGCGGGAGAACTTGGCATAAACACAAGACAATCTGGCAGCTGTAAGGTGGTCGAGAGCTGGTGTGAATACAGGGGAACTAACGAGCTGCAGGTGAGGAGAAGGGGCGTGGAACAACAGGTGCGGGGAATGAGCTGATTGCAGTGGAGGGCAGGATCTGAAAGGACAGGAGAGTTAGTGATGAAAAGTAAGCGTTTGGCAGAAATGTTAGATAACGTTTTCCTAACATTGATACATTTTTACTCAGAGACCCTTTATTGTATGGAGAATGAAAACATTCTGTCACTTTTGTGCAACCCAGCAGTTACTGTACATGCAGTAAAACGTGCGGTATTGTTCATTGAATTTGTTCATAATCTGTCCTGCCTGGTTAAATAAATGTTTTGGTTTTATAGCAGTGGACTGGAAGGTATACATTTATACTGGTGATATGTAACAGTGTCATAAGTGTAAAACTTGTAAACTGGGGCCTCCACACAGTTCATCCACCTGGATGCAGCTAACATTTAAAAAAAAAGAGTGTTGCTCAGGGAAAAGACTCAATTTGCCAGACTCTCTCTCTCTCTCTTAATCGCCCACTTGCACACTCAGCATTTCCTCAGAAATTCACACACACACAGACACATTAGCAGGTAAGTGGATGAATCCCTGCATTTCTGGGACGTTCCTGCTGATAGTCACACAGTGTCGTGGCCTGATTAAAAGGCAGCTCTCAATCTAAATATACTTTCTTGTTGAACTCTTGTTTGCAGTGGTACGGATTTTACACTGTATGTTGTGTAAATCTTAAAAGCTTAGTTTACCATTAAATCCTTTGCAGATTTGAGGAGATTCTCTGCAATAATACTTATTTAGGCCCCTTTACCCCTTTGCTCTATAAGCAGAGCATATACTGTACAGACCTTCAAAGACACTCTTCCATCGCACTGGATTCTGGGCTCACCTCTCTGCCTCTCTCCACCTAGTTCGCTCTTCCATCAGTTCCACAACAGTGTCTTATCACCAGCTGTTCCTGGACCGTTCCTCTCTGTGGGCTGCAGGTCAGAGTCTGGCAGATGATGCTTGATGCTGGTGTTTTCCTGAAGGGGTTTTCTCCAATTCTGCCCACCTTCCATCTCAGGATCTGCTTGGCAGCTGGCTCCTGTGCCACTCATTAAGGATTCCGTCAGTCCACCTGGTGTTAAATACATGTCTCAGACAGGTGTTAAACTTCCGCTGCAATATCTTTTCCTCCAGATTTCTGAACTGTGAAGTATGTAAATGACTGGATCTGGCAGTTTATTAAGATTCGCCATCTGGAAGTATGGATAGCTGCAATACATATACATACAATAACCCTTTGACCATATTTATTTTTGGAAAGATGGAACTGGAACGAGCACAAGAGAGATTGATGACATGATCCTGTGTTACGTTTTGGGAGAAGAGCAGTGAGTGCTGGAGGAGAATAATTGTTGAGGATTTGAAAAAAGATTGCTCATTAATTGTGTAGTTGTGGAGAGTCAGGGCACTGAAGTGAGAGAGTGCAGTGCAATAGTAAGTTCAGGGAGGATGGTTATTATGGATCTTAGAGGCTCTGTTAGTGGTTTGGTGAATTCTTTGTGGAGACGGAATGATACGGACGATAGAATAATGGTTGCGCTTCATGGTTAAATTATGAGTATGTTTTTTTGATAAGTGAGCTGTGAATCAATGAACGCATCAAGTTATTCATAGGTGTCTGTGTGCTGGTTCATTTTTGATATGCAAAAATGATTGGGGTCAGTCAAGGATAAAGAGGAGTTTGGTGATTAGATTTCATCAAGTCATGCAAGGATCAAAGATCAGAGGAAAGTGTTTCAGTGTTCTTAAAACCAAACTTAAAACATAGTTATTCTGAATGAGTTTTATTCTGTTTATTCTTTTAATTTTTGTAATTCACTTTTTATTCTTTTGTATTGTCTTTAATGCTTTTATTTTGTAAAACACCTGTCGGTTGTTGTAAAGTGCTATAGAAATAAAGTGCACAACATAAAAGCATATGGAAGACAATTAGAGTGTTTATACACATTGAGAATATAATTAACATATAATAGAAAAAAGTAAAAAGTACACAAAATGCTGCCTTGTGGTACTTGGAATAGGGGGGAAATGTTACATAACCATACTTCTAGCTCTTATTTGTACCCAAATGTTTAAATGCACTTATTGTAAGTCGCTTTGGATAAAAGTGTCTGCTAAATGACATGTAATGTAATGTAATGTAATAACCATTTGTTTACCTCATGGGACCTGTTTGATTAAAGGTATCAATTGAGCACTTTCCTCATTAGCACAAACAATATTGTGTAACTAAAAGGAATGGATAATTATAGTAAAAAGAAGTTGGAATGCAACACTAATTCGTCCCTGAGTGAAAACATTTTTCATTTTTTGTTATGGTTGAAGTCCTTGATCAGCTGTAAAGAAAAAACAACTAACAGTGCATTCAGACTTTTCACCATCTGAAAAGTGTCTCTCACAATGTTTTCATCAAAGCATTTGCTTTGCATGCTTATAAATACTGGAGTTAAATGAAGCATAAAGTTCACGTCATCAGGAGGAGGAGGAGGAGGAGGACGAGGAGAGGACACATCTCTGCCCTTGACTCATTAAAAAATATGAATAAAAATCATAGAGGCATGAAAAGACAAGACAGATCATCTGTAATAATCTTCAGTGAGAGGAAAAATGTCCTTCAAAAGTAAATGAAAAATTGATTGGCTATGAAAACTAAGTGTGTGCTGCAGCATCTACACTGTGGTGCCATTGAATGCAGAGAGCCTGTAAAGGAAGAAGATTATACTAAACATGGCTTCACACATTGCACCTGAAACAATACAGACTGGTATTAAATGAGCCCCTTAACAGATTAGAAATGCCTGGTCTTATTTAAAGAGGGACTCATTGAAGATTTTTAATGATGTGATGTCAGGGGTTTCATTTATTTGAAAATACTGCTGCTGAATCACAGTACAGTATTTTTTTTTTTTTTACCTAACTGTACACTAACTATATCCAACCTCAGCAGTATTATGCACATTTTGCATTTCAGTGTACTTTTTGTAGACTGTTACATTTGATTCAGGGATGGTTGTTCATCTGTCCTCATACATTTTTAAAATAGAACACTTATTATGACCTTTTTGAATCTTGCACTTGCACAAAAACTAACACTAACACTAACACTAACACTAACTAATAGAAAAACTAATGGAAAATCCCAAACTATTATAACCTGGGGTTACAGTAAACAGATTTACAATGGACACAAATCCACAATAAAATGATACAGTAACCTATTGTAAATGGATGGAGAGTAATTTACTGTGAATGTAAAGTCATATGCTATTATATTACAGTACATACAGAAATCTTGGAGGCTATACTGAAGGAGTAATTGTGTAGATTTTTCTGGATAGTTGCTGCAGTTAAATTCCAACATGACATGTGTTCACGGTGCACGGTGTGGAGACATAAACAAGAGAAGTAAGTGTGAGCGGCATGCTCTCTCTCCATGTAAGGATGTGGAGCAGTGAAGCTGCTGCTGTTTGGAGACAATGAGTCTGTGACACGGTGTTCTTTGTCACACTGGACAGACAGACAGACAGACTGATGGACTCCCGCACCCTGTTAGTATTCATGTCACTGCTGCGTTTTAATTCCTTTTTCCTTTTTTTAAATGTATTTTCGGCGCTGTGTTTGCTCCGTGCAGCTGCTTTCTCAGCACCACCATAAACATCGCTCTACACTCCCAATGTGAGGTTCCCCGCGCGTGCACGCGCACGGAGCGCGCGACCGAGTCCGTTGGGAATAAAACGGGCGGCCCCCTCGTCATCCAGCTGCTGACCCAGACTCACATCTGTGATACGGATACATTAAGATGATTATCTGTTAGTTCACAGACTCTGGGAATTATACTTGAATTTCCTGACAGTCTGAAGTCGCAGCTTTGGAAATATACATGCTGTTTCCTGCGGTGAGTGCTCTTTAGTTTGACTTTTAGAGGATTTTTATCAATGCAGTTTAAAGTTTATGTGATTCACACGCGTTACTGTAACATATCTCATGTTCTCTCGCCCGTTTCTCCCCTAAAGACTGTAAAACTGACGCGTAAATAACAACAAGTTAAATTATCCATAGCTCTGTATGGGATAAGCAAAAATAAAATGTCTGAACTTGGATTAAAAATGTCATTGTTTAATTTTATGGATTTTTTGGTCATAGTATTGGACCACAATGTTTGATGTGTCGTTCATAAATATTATTTTAAAGTTATGGCTGGTGCAAATTTTATATACTGCATATATACTGTCAGGATAGTATGATTAAAATGTTGTTTTGTACATTTAAGGAAGAGCAAGAAATGTAAATATACAGTATATGCATGCACTACATGAAAAAGAAAGAACTGTGCAACAGAAACTAAAATACTGCAAAACATTACAGACTTTAAAACACAGATGTTAAAGAATAAGTGAAATAAAAATACTCATGTAAAGAACAAGTACCTCCATATACAGTAGAAACTTCAGTAACTGCCATCTGTTACTGTCCACCACTGCAGGGGCGTTTAAGAGGCTTTGAGGGCCCCAGGCAAAGGGGGACAAGGGGTCATACATCAGTTCAAAGCAATAAAAGTTAATGGCTTTGGGCCCAGTCACAAGTTTTACAAACATAGTGTCACTGAGGGCTCTTGTACAAACTGATGTTCTCATGTTCTCTGCTGTCATAGAGTTTTCACTGAACCATCAGTCTAAGAAGTGTTTAGTTCATGTATTGCTTTTTGATGATGGGATTTGAGGAGATTTTCTATTTCTAGTCGATGTGCTCCTCACCTGCATTTAACATTCCTGTGCTTATGCTTTTTAGGATTGTGTGTGTCAGAATCTTTCGATTGCTTAGTTAGTTTTCAAAGGATCCGCCACTAATTGTCTTGCACAATGACTATAAAGGTTTTGCTGTATCTAACGTTCTAATCCAGGGCTCGTCTGGTAAAGAGGGGGCCGGTCTAAAGAAAAAAACAGTGGGTGGACAACATGATCTCAAATTATAACACAATATTCCACCATAATTTAATTCATTTCAAAGTTAGAGTGTTTGTTTTGATATGAAACAATAAACTTCACAATAAAAATATATTTATGGTGCTAAATAAAAAATCTATTATCATAAAAACCCCAGAAATAAATCTGTAATTAAAACATTACACAAGCTTATAGCTTAAGTGTTTTTCATTATAACATGATATTAAGAGTGGGTCTTGTGTAACTGATTGGGGGGCTGCATGTGGCCCACGGGCCGCCAGTTCGACACCTCTGTTCTAGTCGGTTTCCGCCAAACGAATCAGGTCTTCTTTGGATGTTATTTTCTTACCCGAAAAATCATTCAGGCCCACAATCTGTTTTTTTTTTATTATTGTGCTTTGAGGTTACCCAACCCAGGATTAAAGCTTCAGTGAGCAGGTGGAATCCAACAACCACCATTTTTATCTTGGCCACAATTCAAATGCTTTTTTTTTTCTTTCTTGTGTGTGGTTACACACTGACATTGTTTAAAACAACGATAAACATTCCTAAACTCTGCGGAGACGCCTTCTGTGAAGGCTCACTTGTTTGACAGCTATTTCCTGCATTTAAAGCGAGCTTCAGAGTTAAAAGTGTGCCTTCAGCATGTGTGTGGTATCGTAATGCTGTACCCCTCTGCCTCGTCTTTTTAGGGGTTGCTGGGGAAAATGGAGATGATTTCAGGGTTCATTTTTCTATGCATTCTCCAAGCTGCTATCTCTCAAGGCGTGGGCCCTCGTGGGCCCAGGCCAATACCTGGGAGAGGGGACAGTCCAGGACCGACTCAGCCCCCACCGAGACCCTCAGGTTGTGAGAGTGAGTTCCTCATCGATTTTCCTGCACAAAGAAAGTGTGATTATAATATCATGTTTCAATATGCACTTAAGCGTTTAAACCAGCGTTTAAAACATATTTCATGAGAAAAAGTGCACAACTGTAAGCAACAAACTGAACTAAATATTAAAGTAAAAGTACTAATTATGCAGCATTGTTCTTGTTAGCCTTGGTGGAGGCAGATGGCCGTGCACTCTGAGTCTGGTTCTGTCAGAGATTTCTTCTCTCCACTGTCACTAAGTGCTTTCTCATTGTGTAAACTGTTGTAAGGTAATTGTAAGGTCTTGACCTTGTAAACCATGTAAAGTGCCTTGAGATAATTGATATTGATTGTTAGTGACACATTGTTTAATAGCAGGTTGAGGATGGAGTTGTTTAATCTGCAAATGCATCACAATATATAAACTGTTCATATGTTATAAATACACTTTTTTTCACAGTAATATTAGTAATATTCCAAACATCATAGTATTTTTTCATTTATCAAGGATAAGAGGCAAGTTCATGAACACTAGAACCAGGAAAAGCCCGACTTTTATGCTGAAAGAAAGACATTAAAATAGTCATTAATTAGAATATTAGTCATGTCGTAAATAAAGCTATAGAATAATTGTCGTAGAATAAAAATTACAATAAAGACATGCAGTAGAAGTATAAAGATTTTAGTCAAGTTAAGTACAAGCACCTCAAATTTGTTCTTACAATGATTGTGCGTAACTTTTAATTATTAACAAATGTCGATTAAGCCTATCGGTGCCACATGACTCCCTGTGCTGCACACAGGAAGTGATATATTTCATGTCAAGAAAGAGCAACATTGTACTAGTAAAGCAAGGCGGCTGGAGTATGACTGCAAAGACAAAAGACTGCAGCTTTATGTCTAATCGTAGAATAAATGCACTTGTGTTCCATGACTGCATGTAATACATACATACTGCACAGAGTTAAGGTACTTGCACTGAAATGCCTTCTCTCTCCTGCATCAGGGATTGTCAACTGTCCCATTAAGTTGTACTTCACCATCGACACCTCAGAGACCATTGCCTTACAGGAGTCCCCGCCTGGGATTCTGGTGGAAAACATCAAAGAGTTCACCAAGATCTTTGCCCAGAAGCTGGCCGATGAGGAGTACAAGGGCCAGATCCAGATCAGCTGGTCCATAGGAGGCCTACATTTCTCCCAGACGCAGATCGTCTTCAGCCAGTTCACCACCAGGGAGAACTTCATCAGGAACCTCGGCGGCATCACGTACCTAGGGAAAGGCACCTACATCGACTGCGCCCTGAAAAACATGACGCACCAAGTGACTCATCACTACTCGGGGAGCAGCGCAGTGCTTTTCGCTGTGGTCATCACTGACGGCCATGTGACAGGAAGTCCATGTGGGGGGATCAAGACGATGGCAGAGAAGGCTCGTGAGGGAGGGATCAAGGTTTTCTCAGTGGCAGCATCCAGGAACATCGACGATTTAGGGATGAGAGAGATAGCCAGCTCTCCCTCTGAAGTTTACCGTGACGACTACATAGCTGTAGACATTGTTGATGGGCGGCCAAAAATAAAGATAGACTCCATTGATCGTATCATAAAAGCCATGGTGATGTATTCTTTCTTGTCTTTATCTGTTTATTTTTTTGACTTTTCAGTCATTTTCACTCACTGCTATATTCTCTTTGCAGAAATATCAAGCATATTTGCAGGTAGGAAAGATTATGGGTACACTAGCTTTAAAAAACGAGAAATACACCCAGTGTTGTCATGTGTTGAATACAATGTTTTCTTCTTTATCCTGTAGTGTTATGAACATAAATGCTTTGAGACTCCTGGGATGCCTGGATTGACAGGGTCTCGAGGTCCAAAAGTGAGTAATAACACCGGAAATGGAAATGTGCATGTACATGTACATTTATATTTACGTGTTAAGTGTGTTTTTTTCCAAATTTCAATATTTCTTGTTATTTCCAGGGTGTTAAAGGAGACAGAGGTAAAGTTGGGCGAAGAGGTGAAAAGGGTAGACAGGTACATGGACATTTATCTGAACATCTGTAGAGACTCTGTTTTAAGCAAGTTTATCATCACTTTAAAGCTGTATATTTTTTTATATTTCAGGGTGATCCTGGTATTGAAGGTCCAATAGGACAACCTGGTCCAAAGGTTTGTTCTGGTTGAAGAATTTTGCACTTTGTAGACTTTGCACTTTTTTTTTTCCTAACAATAACATGTCTGCTCTTGTACAGGGAGACGTTGGCTCTCAAGGTGATAAGGTGAGAGCACATTTTGATATATATTCCTGTTGTGACATTCATCGTTGAAATTGAAAGATGTTTCATTTGGATTAATGGCTCGGTTTTATCTCATCAGGGTGAAATGGGTTCAAGGGGAGCGACGGTAAGTGATTATTTTAATGTTTTAATGTTTGCCTCCATATATGGTTCCCTTTGTGTATACTTCTACACTCAGTACTGTGAAACTGTGGGTCATTTTCTGTCTTCACTGACTCCCATACACTCAGGGTGTGGCAGGAGTTCCTGGCAGGGATGGAACTGACGGCCAAAAGGTGAGTAAATGTACAGCAGTATATAGACATATGATATTGGTATATATATGTAGACATGATATGATATGATAAGATATGATATGATATATGTGCGAAATCTTCAGGGTAAAATTGGCCGAATCGGAGCTCCTGGTTGCAAAGGTGATCTGGGTGAAAAGGTGAGTTGTGTAGTCATTTACTCTTCATGTTTGTCTCAGTGTGCTTGTACGAAGGTGATACATTCTGTTATTGTTAAGATCAATACTCATCTTATTTGGTCATCTTTATTAAAAGAAGAATACGTACCATTTGACAAACCCTTCAGCATCAGTGTTGTAAAAGATTAGTTTACTGCTCTGCTGATATTGTGCATAAGTGTTT
Organism: Solea senegalensis; assembly: GCF_019176455.1. Taxonomy (NCBI): domain Eukaryota; kingdom Metazoa; phylum Chordata; class Actinopteri; order Pleuronectiformes; family Soleidae; genus Solea; species Solea senegalensis. Next base: position 13,934,294 of record NC_058022.1, on the reverse strand, counting down.
TCTTGTGTCTCAAAGGGACCTGATGGATATGCAGGAGAAGTTGGTGACACAGGGTTACCTGGTGACCAAGGAGCAAAGGTATGTGTTTAATATCTTCTCCCCGGAAACAAGCAAAAGGGAAACATTCAGTTCATTTCTATCAACCATGTTAATGGCTCAGGAGTTGGTACACTGCAGATGTTGTTTATGTGGTTGTGTGAGTCTGTCAGTCCAACACTCAGGTCCAGACTTAAATATTTACAATGAAGTGAAGAGATTCCCATGAGAATTAAGTAAAGACGTACCAACATTAGTTTTCCCACTGTGGTCAGAAAAGTAAAGTTTAGGATTTTAAAATCTTTAAAAAGATTTTTTTTAAACGAATGATACCATATCGTAAAACCTTGAAGACGTGTTCCCAGTGTTGAGTTGGCTGTTACAACCTGGCTATTAAAACAGCTGTTGTAGAAAACAGCTGAGCAACATTTTGTGCCAGGAAAAGTGTTTTTCTGTAGCCTGCTTCAAGGTCTCTTGAGTGCGACCTCTGCACAGCAGCCATTTTGACTTCTTTTAGCAGGAAAAGCGCAGTTGTTAGAGATCACATTGACAACAACTATGTTCAGATCAGTAAGTCAGGACATTGTGAACCAGCAGCTGAGGAAGGAGATTTTCCTACTTTTACCCATCAAACATGTACAAGTTAATGTCTTTAAATCTGTCATCTAGGGAGACATTGGCCTACCTGGGAAGTCTGGCCCCCTTGGACCTGCGGGTGATCAAGGACCAAAGGTGACCTTCAAATTAAATCACAACAGAAAACATGGTCAAAACATTCATGTTTGTTTTACTTTGAAAGCCTGATTTTTTTTTCCCTTCTTGTTAGGGTGAAATAGGAAATCCTGGAATCCCAGGGCCTCCAGGAAACAAGGGACCTCCAGTACAGAAGACATTTTTATTCCTTATTTCATCATTATAAATATTTCTATTATGTTGTGGTAAGTTGTTGCAAAGCTGACTCTGAAAACAAACACTTTCACAGGGACTTGAAGGCTTACTTGGACCTAAAGGCGAAGAGGTATAGTAAAAACTTTAAGGCATTCATTCATTTATTTACTGACTCTATTTGCCATAGTTTGTTATAAGTTTGTCTGAAATGTGATGAAGGGAAGGAGAGGAGACTCTGGAGCAAAGGGAGCACCAGGACCCGATGGACTAAAAGGAGAGAAGGTAAGTACAGAGTCAGAGAAAGCTGTGTGTGAACTACATTAACATACATGTATATTCATTTTATTTACACATATATAATAGTAAATATAAATGTATGCAAGTCGGATGTCAAATGAATGATCATGAACATGGTAAAAGGAGCTTGTGTTGATGGCCTCGCAGCCAACTAACAATGTCATTAGGAACTCACCAGAAATTTAAGCTGCATGAAGGAGACAAGGAGTGAAATCTCTCAGTTACTCCTCCAAACAGACATCAATATTGTTTTTCAAGGCACAAAAATGTGTCTCTATGTAGCTCAAGGTCATTTCCAGACCAGATTCCCAAGGAAATTGCTCTGATAAGTTTCTCAGTTGCTGTTGTGTTTTGGTTTACATTAGTTGAAGAATAATGGCGTGGTGCAAATCCTGACACATTCATTTATTTTTCCAGGGAGACCGCGGTCCACTGGGAGGCAGAGGTCGTCCAGGGGAAGAAGGATTTAAGGGTGCAAAGGTGAGGGGATCATGAAGTGGGTGGACTTTGGCATTAAAGATGAGTCAGCAGCTTCCCTTATAAAGCTTCCAGTACAAATGTGCTCATGCACTTCATTCTGAGTACAGTCTGTTATCATTAAAACACATTTTCCAGAGAAACTGTAATGCAAAAACATTTATCCGCTAACATGTATTGCCAAATTCACAAGAATAAATAAGTTGAAGATGATGTCCAGCAATGTTTTTTTTCTCTCTCTCTTTTCTAGGGAGACCAAGGACTACCAGGGCCGAGGGGTCAGCCAGGAGAACCAGGGCCCTCTGGTGCAAATGTACGTAATTCTTTATCAGCTTTACTAGTGTTGTAAATGATGCTTCACACAATATCCTGCATAACATCTTTCATTGGTCGCAGGGCACCAGGGGAAACCCTGGAGATCCTGGACCAAGGGGGGACTCTGGATCCCAGGGACCAAAGGTAGGCAAATAGTTTGATGTTTGAGATGATCAAATTCAGCAAAGAAATTGTAATGTTTGTTTTGTTTTTTTCTCTAAAAGGGAGACCAGGGAAGAGAAGGATTCAGCTATCCTGGATCGAGAGGACCCACTGTAATGTTTTCCGTTTACCTCATGGTATTTCTACGATCCTGCTTTACATGTCTTTATCTGAGTCTTACCTCATCTGCAGGGAGAGAGAGGTGAACCAGGCAGCAGAGGGCCGAGAGGGGGCAGAGGTGAATGTGGCCCTAAAGGAGAACCTGGAGACAAAGGACAACCAGGAGAAGCTGTAAGAAAGAACAATGTGTAGTCATAAATAAACAAGATCAGAATAGAGGTCAGTGTAGTTCTGGAGCATCAGAGTTCCCGTGCAAACGGTCTACTGCTAAATGTTTTTCAACAGCAGATTAACCAAATCTTTCAAATAATTGTTAAGCTCTCGTGCAAATAACTGTTTTATTGCCCCATGATTTGACGTTAGACTGAATTTTTCCGACTATTACAGTTGCAAAATGACTTTGATGTTCATGCCACTGAATGGTTAATTTTGTAAGCTCAAACAGAATGCATGATTCCAACAATAACAATGTAGGCGGTTCTCAGGAAGTCACACACTGCAATCTCCCATCTTTTCAGAACCAGTCATCAGTCGGGTAGTTCCAAAAAAAGATATTAATGAGTAGATTTGTCTTAGAAACACGGGCCTTGCCTTCGCCTTTGGATTTTGGCTTTTAGGTCCTGTATCAGCTATTGAAGAAGGCAGTGTATCAGCTAATGAAACCGAAAACATGCTCGACTACACACAGTACTCTCTGTAATCAGGGTGGAATTGTAGAGCAAACCTTGAATTTATATTAAGAATAAAGCTTCTGACGATACTAGATTTAATTTTATCAGCCATTTAGTCATATTTGGCAGATTATACCTCATCTAGTACTTTTTACCTGTTGAAATACCCCTAAAGGACCATTACAACACATACAATGTACATTTCCACTTGCCAAAATATGATTACAGCTCCAACTTTGTACGCTAAAGGGTTTTTTTCTGGCTCCAAATGTCCCGATTTCATTCATGAGGTTAATATTTGGCAGATTATACCTCATCCTGGTGTTGTGTGTGACCAAGTATGTAGTGTATCTAGTGCAATTATCAAAAACAAAACAGAACAATTAGTAACAGTAACAGTGTAGAATGCTTTTCCTTTAGGGACAACCAGGTGAGCAAGGTGAGCCAGGAGAACGTGGACAGAGAGGAGAACCTGGAACTGATGTAAGCAACAACACGGTCACTCAAATAATTCTTTTTGCATTCATATTTTGAGATTCAACTGCATTGCTGCGTCTGTTTCTGTGTGAGTTCAGGGAGACCCGGGACCTGCGGGTGATCCTGGGCTTACTGTGAGTAAACATTACAGTCTTGTTTATACTACATCATGTAAACTTTCATGGTCTTGTTGCGCCTAACTTGCATACATGTCATTGCAGGACTGTGATGTCATGACCTACGTTAGGGAGACGTGTGGTTGTTGTGGTAAGCAAATACCGTCACCATGACACAGACACGGTGCGGTCGATGCATCAAACACAAGTTCCTTATCTTGTCTTTGCCTCAGACTGTGAGAAGCGCTGCGGAGCTCTGGACGTCGTGTTTGTCATTGATAGCTCGGAGAGCGTTGGGCTGACAAACTTCACCCTGGAAAAGAACTTTGTTATCAACACCATCAACAGGCTGGGCTCCATGGCCAGTGACCCCGCTTCACCAACCGGTACAGCTGAGCAAAAACACAGCACACAGAAACACAGCCATCCCCCGTAAATCCTTCTGCAGATGTAGTATCAAATGACCAGCAGAGGTTGCCATAATAGATTAATGGTTTCCAAAGACTGAGTCATTTAATCCACCAATGAATAAAGAGTGAACTATTTGGAAAGGCCCCCATATTAGCCCACTACTTTTCATAAACACTGAGAAATAACATAGCACAGATTGTGAATGTCATCTGTGAGCTTTGTGCCGTAATTTAAGTGTAAATACTTGAATGTACTGTATCTTCAGTGATTTTTCATTAATTTCTAACCAAACATTTTAACATATGTGGCCTTCCAGGTCGTAATATTACTCTGTATTAATGTATATAGAGTGTAAGAAATGAAGGACCCTGACTTTCCCAAGAGCGTCAGGGAACTATGTTAGCCTTTACTTACCAGAAAGGACGTTGTTCTTTTTTCGTGCGAGAAAGAGTAAGTTTCCACTTCAAAACGTGAAACACATGCTGTTGATGGTTTGTCCATTCAGGCTACAGTAGAAACATGGCAACCATGGCAACCATGGCCCGTACCTATTCTAAAGCTATGAAAACCAAATGTTTTTTTATTTTAAAGCATTTTAACACTTGACCAAACATACTTACGAGTACTATATTCAGTTTCTGCCAATAACCCCTGCACACTGGACCTTTTCAACTCATTCATGCATATCACTTATTGTATTTGCTCTTTCAGGCACAAGAGTCGGAGTTGTACAGTTCAGTCACAACGGGACCTTTGAGGCCATTCGTCTCGATGACCCCAACATAAACTCCATGTCCACTTTTAAAACGGCGGTGAAGAAACTACAGTGGATCGCTGGGGGCACCTTCACGCCATCGGCTCTCAAGTTTGCCTACGACACCCTCATCAGAGACAGCAAGCGAGCCAGAGCCAAAGTTTCCGTGGTGGTGATCACAGACGGTCGCTTTGACCCGCGCGACGACGAGGATCTGCTGCAGTACCTTTGTGATGACGACAATGTGGTGGTGAACGCCATTGGAGTTGGCGACATGTTTAAGAAGACGCAGGATGATGAGATCCTGGGGTCAATAGCATGTGGCAAGAAGGAACGTGTCACTGGGATGAAGAGCTACATTGATTTGGTGGCTGAGGACTTCATAGAAACGATGGAGACTGTGCTCTGTCCAGGTAAAGCCTGTACCAGTGCACTCCTTCAATCCTTCTGACCTTTTGTCTAATGTGTGTCCTTTGGTTTCATCTTCCAGAGCCAGTCATTGTGTGCCCTGATTTGCCCTGCAAAAGTGGTCGGTGTCAGTCATACCTAGAATCTTCTTGCATGCTCAGAGTTTAAATGTGTTGCAGCTCTGTGAGTTTTTTTTCTCTCTCATCTCATAGAACCTGACGTAGCTCGTTGCGTTAACCGGCCTGTGGATTTGGTGTTTTTACTCGACGGCTCAGAGCGCCTTGGGGCTGAGAACTTCCGTCTTGTTCGTGAGTTTGTGCAGAAAGTGGCAGACGAACTGGGACTCGCCCGAACCAAGAGCGACCGCATGCGGGCTCGTTTAGCACTGATGGAATTCGGCAAGGAGAACGAGAACCACATAGCCTTCCCTCTCACACACGACCCTGCCCTCATCGCTGACGGGATTGGACGCCTGCCTTATATGGATTCTTCCTCGAGTGTGGGGCCTGCCATCATTCACGCCATTGACAATGTACTGGGTAAAGGAAATGCTCGCCTGACGAGACGCAATGCAGAGATTTCGTTTGTTTTCATCACAGACGGCATCACTGACAGCATTAACCTGGAGGAGGCGGTTAGTGCAATGCGAGGGGCACAAGTCGTCTCTACCGTGTTAGCCACCGGCAGTGACGTTGACCAAGAAGTCCTCATGAAGTTGGCTATGGGTGACCGGCACGCCATCTTTAAAGGAAAAGAGTTTTCTGATCTTTCCCAGTCCGGTTTGTTCGACCACTTTATCCAGTGGGTATGTTAAAGTGAGACCATGTGGACATGAATATCATGATGGTGCTACTGCTGATGATCTTGCATTTTTTTTAACGGGAATTCCACTGTGCACTGTACAGTTTTCAAATGTCAATGCAACTGTATTCATCCTCAGTATTTTGTTATACAAATACGTAGCACAAGTTGAACTTTTTCAACAGTTAACAGTTAAGCTTTACTGATCAAAGATAATAAACTTGCAGTTTGTAGGATGCCAGAGTGCTGTTTTCTATTAAGTAAAAGGTTTCAAGTGCAGTTAAATGTCAACATTGCAAGGACTGACTCTATCCAACATGACAGTGTATTACAATGGAATGATATAATTCATAAAATGTACATATGAGACTGACATTTCTCGCATAACACAGGCCTAAACATTCTTGTTTTCTATGTGAAGCCTTTTTACACAGTACTAATCTGCAGTACTGCACACCCAATATCACCAGTTTCAAATTTAAAACCAAGTGGGAGGCAAAACAATGGACGGCTGTAGTGGTTTTGGTCTGGTTGGGCTGAAAGAGTGCATTCTTCTCATTTCTCTCTCCATGTCCACTGCAGACTCTCCCATTGCCTCCCCCGTTACATCATGTCCAGCTGCACAGGAAGAGAGGGAAAAAGTTAAGATCAGGGAGTTTATATCACAAGTCTCCATAGACCCCGACTTATTATTAGACACAGGCATACAGTATACTGGACTGGAATTTACAGGAAATGGCTTTTACATGGGTGAGGAAGACATGATTTGAAAATTAAAAACGTGTTCACATGAATACTAACCAAGTCATCAACATCTCCTGCATCTTCAGCTGGAGGTGCAGCAGTCTCCTCTTTCTTCTCCTCAGCAACCAGAAACTAAGAAAGTATGATTCAGTCAGTAACAGACAGTCACAAGATCACCTTCATTTACAAACATTCACTCACTCGTTCCTAAGTAGTTAATGTAGGTTATTTTTAGGTCACCTGATTAGCCTCGTTTTTGGACACAGTGCTCCCCTCGACCTCGTCCTTGCTGATCAGACTGATAGTATCTGTTCAACAACAAGTTTAGAATTACATCCAGTGAGAACTACTTCAGGACACTTGTAATTCAGGCCACAGGACATTTTTAAACATTAGTCAGCTCCCATTTTTGCAGTAATCACATTTTTTTGCACAAAGCTATGCAAACATTTCATCTCCTCCCAAGGGAGGAGCAATTTGTGAGAAAATGAGTACAATACTGCAGCACGAAGTGAGGAAGCTTATCATACTGAACCTTGAACAAGCAGGTCCCAGAAGACCTCTAACCCTCTGCTTGGGATGCTCCTTTTCAAGGACTGGAGGTAGCTGTTGTACAGGTCAGCATTCCCTAGCTGAATTGCAAAAGAGATGCAAGAATCAAAATCTATTTATAAGTCTCCTAAAAGCTCACATCTACATGCAGACAGACACATAAACTTAATCACACAAGAACTGGCCTCAATTCAAGTCTTATCACAAGCTGCTCAAGTTGACGCTCGGTGCACATCTAAATATTGTTTTTCAAAACAGACTCCAACATCAGAATCCCCCCACATCACCATTAATTTCCCAAATGCAAGATAGTGAATGTTTATTTACCTTAACCGACTGCTCTCTAAAAGCCTGGATACAGGTGATGCTCTTCATGTAGTACTGTGTGTTCTTGTTGCTAAGCAACTGCTCTATCCTGTGAGTCAGTTGCTGACAGACTGTGAAGGACACAGAGGCCACCACAACCCAACAAAGAGAAACACATTTACAAGAACTGAACATGAGTCATGACAGTCAACGAGCTGCATTTCCCAAAACAAAAATACCAGAAACCACATAACAGGCAAACTGGACCTCACCTTCTCCAAATGGAAGTCTCTTCAGCTTGATGAGAGTGCAGAAGTCTCGGGGTGGATCGACGCTTCCCACCTGGTTAAGTGTTTAATATGATTCAGTACTTAAGTGAGATGAAAATTTTACAGCAAGCCAGTTCAAACAAATGCCAAAGTACTTCTTTGGTTTTGATATTCTCTGTGGTTCTCGCCCCCGATTCTTACCGAAGTCACAGAGCCTTCAGCAATGTTGGCCAGATTAAACTCCTCTTCTTCTTCTTCTTCATCTACTTTTGCCTTCTTACTATCCGGCTCCTCAGAGCTGTAAATCACAAAAGGGGTCAGTGAGATATTGTTTTTGTTATTAGTAAAATCTCAAACCACAATCAAAAAGCCTTCTCTGTAAGATTTAAGGTTCCTTACAGACATGGCACTATCAGCCTATCCAATTGCATGCAAACAGTGCTATCTATGTCTGCGTGCACTTGATCCAATACGTGGTCAGATGTGATAAAAAACAAATCCCACCCAGAGGAGGTTTGGGGAAGCATTCCTGAGCATGTGTTGGTCCTTTGCCAATGGTTGAAATATTATTTCATGTTACAGCAGCATAAGTTGACACCCATGCAACACACGCACAAACACTGACAACAGACACACCGGTACACGCAGGCTGGTTAAAACCACAATTTGTTCTCACAAACAGAAACTATGTCTATGTATTTGAATACAGCGTGATCAGATCACATGTGGTCATAGGAGATACACCCAGGACACATTTTACTTCCAAGTGTTAACAGTCATACTCAACCCTGTCCGCTGTGATTGAATCAATCAGGACAGATGTTAATACCAGTGCTGAATGGGGCCTCAGAAACACAGCACCACAGTGACTCAAACTTACTCTTTGCCAAAAATCTGAGCACTCGTCTTTGGCTTCTTTTTTTTCTCCACTTCTGTAAGAGGAAACTTCCTCTTTATCTCCTCTAGTGGAGCTTGGCGACGTGTAGTAATGACCTCAGGTGGCTCGAGAGCTGCCTTCAGCCACGGCTCCATGGGGGGAAGTGGGGTGCCGGGGTTCACTGCCCGATGATGCAGACACTGATGCAAATGTTTGGAAAATGAAGTGAGATAGACGGTGACTGGTTGGAAATCATCAGCTTTTTGGGTGGTGATGCTACAGTGAAGCATTACGTCGTCTGTGTGGTATGTCTGAAATACTAACACTGCACTGCTTTTACCTGGTAGTGCCTCTGGAAGTAAGGGTTGGGAATGTGGTGGACCTTAAACAGGTCGTTAATTTCTCCATTTTCATCTTCCTCCACTAACATCATGGAGTCAATGAGAGAGTCCACAGCAGACAGCTGAGTGTCTAAAAAAAACACATACCAGTCAACGGTCCATCTCGCACAGTAGAAACTAGATAAACTCTACCAAACAACACAGAAAACATCATCTACATTCAGATTTGCACCACAAGTGAGCAATGGTCATCTGTAATGAAGGACAATTTTGATGTACCTTGTATTTAGTTTTATTGACATTTATACTAGAGCTTATATATACTTTTCTTGAACTAGTGTCTTATATCTAGTGACTTTTCAGGGGGCTATGCACTTTTTACTTCACATTTATGTAACAGCTGATGATAATTTACTTTTCAACTCAACATTTTACATATAAAACATGTATACGAGTTCATAAAATGCTGCTACACTTATATTCAGGCGAGTCAGACTTTTGGACCCCACACAGAATACGAAAAAAAATAAAACACTATCAATAATGTACTTTTAGATAAGACTTTGAATCCATGAATCATCCTTGTAATGGAGGGACTTTTTTCCCCTGTGATATTAAAATTTAAACTTCATTTGAAAAATCTCATTAACTTGTGCCGTTCTTGATGTTTACTAGTGAAGCAAGGTAGACATGCTGATGTGTGCCATCCACAGGCAAACGTCAGCATGAAGTGCAGTAATGTTATCATTCTGAGGCAGCTTTTACTTTCTGTGCCTGTAGGAGGCAACAAAGGTTACGTTTACATAAGCAGGTCGTGACAGCCGCTGTCTGACACTGAAAAAAAAATCCAAATTGCAAAGAAACTTCTACTGGTTATGAGTAAAGTACCATTAGGGGTGCTTCATATTGAGAAAGAGAGAGATCTTTTGAAGCATTAACATTATTACAAATGTAACAAATTTGAATAGACAGAACACAAAAACAACAGTACCTGATGGAGTGAACTTTTTGTTGTTCTCAAGAGAAGGAAAGGTAAATTGCCTGAGGTCTTCTGTGAAGGGCAGTTGGATGTAAATCAGACACTATGGAGGGTGACAGACAGACCATTACCGCAATGCCATTTCAAACAAGTTGAGTGAGTAAACGGCACATTTTGGAGTTGATAATCTCACCTCGTAGTTCTGCTTGATACAAGGAAAAGCTGCTCCTACTTGAGGGTTGCAGCGCCGGTCATAGGCATAACGCACGATGGCCACCATTTGGAGTTCGTCCAGTGCTTGAATGACGGCCGACAGTGCCACTCCAGCATGCTGTACGGACAATGTAGAGTTCGACACGAATGACATCATCAGCATGTACTCACTAGCACTCCATGTACTGTATATGCAGTTCTCTCCAGTCTCACCTCATCATCCTTGGGAGCAAACATCTTGACGACCTGATGTCCAACCAGCCTATGACGTTGTACCTTCATGCAGACATTTCCATTGTAAAGTTAAGGTTTAAAGGTTTTAAAGGTTAGGTTTTTTGTTCCTATTTTTGTCCTATTATTTTTAGATGCCATGTTTGATCACATTGTTACAGGAAAAAAAAGTGAATACCATTTCTTGTTTGGCAAAACCCAGAACAGCGAAGCACTTCCCATCGTGTTTATACTTCATCTGCTCTTGATCCACTTTGGAGAAGGGAACAATGTCACTTCCATAACGAAAACCTACAAACCAAGAAGTGAACGATGAATGAATCGATCGCAGCGCATAGTTGTACCACAACGTGAGCGTCCCCTAACCTTGAATGATGTCATCCTTTTGCACCTCGGTCTCATTGTCATCGTCCAGACAATACACAGTCTCCCTCTTCACGTCTTCTTTCTGGTTGGTTTGAGCATCAACTGTGATCCACGTCTTCTTCAGGTGCTCTTCGGTCACCTGTACAATACCATAGGTAGTATTAGTGGATGAGAAAACCTTTGCTTCACTAACAAGGCTGTGTGCATGTGTTTATGGTGAACACTCCACACTCTGGAAGCTCTACTGCAGCCTTTTAGCCAAATGTAATACTCATTCAATAAAGCTATATAACAAACATGTTAAAGATATTCATCTACTGTACTTAAAATCAACTTACTGCTTTGTATCCAACAATACGGATTGCAAGAGAGCTGCCAATTGTAAGCTGGCAGGGCCAGGCCATGGGTCTCCTCTCGATACGCTTGAACATGTGCAGGTGTTCAAGTGCGTTCCTAAGGTGAGAGAAATCCAAGTCACATGACACCATCCAAAAAGAGTATTACTCACATTTATATGCAGAAAGAACAATGAAACAAAAGCCTGAACAGAGTGTTCTGACCTGTATGTATAAATTTCATCCAGTCCGTCCTCCTCATCCAGACATAACATGATGTGTTTCATCATATCCAGGCTCTCCTTCTGTTGCTGTGACAGACCTTTCCCTGTGCCTGGGTGACTAGGGCCTCCGTTATCTCCATCCCCTCCATCCTGCTCATCATCTTTTACAGGGAAAGGCAAACTGGCAATTCAAAGGATCACAGTCAATCCACATTTAAGAAATTCTATAATTATCAATCAAAAGTGATCATATGCAAGGAACATAGCCTATAGAAAATTAAAGCACATTTTATCCAGTGACAAAGATAGGCAAAGATATACAAGATAAAACTTTATGTGTGCACTACAACATTTGTGTATCACATAAAGCAACACGTGTTAGTTTTGAAATTTCACACTCATCCTTACAAGAACTGTAAAGTGATGCCAGCTTGTTTCAGGTTTTCAGTAATAATATCCAGGTGGTCTGCACTGGACTGGCTGTTGAGGTCAGTCAGGAGGACGATGTTGAGACGTTCGTATTTCTTCCCCCTGACAAAAAAAACAAACAGTCACAATAGTTGACATTTTGATTTGGTGCAATGAATTTAGTGATGAGATACAAACAGCTTCTTACTGTGTTTCTGTTTTAAGGAGATCCATGCAGACGACAAGAGCATCCAGCCCTGATGAGCAACGGTTAAGGTGTCTTCTCTTTTCTCTATATCATCTATAGGATACCCATTGATCCTTGAACTGAACTCCGAGCTATTTCACAGTCCCAACTTTGACTTTGGGATCTAAAACATCTCACTAACGCATTCATGATCTTGTCCCACCAAACAGAATCCAGGACTCGAATAGTTATGTATAACAATGTCACTAAACTGATTTATATTTACTGATAAGGCCATGGAAAAAATAGATAGAAAGTGGAATTTCCAATCAAAATGTTTACCAGAGATATCCATAATTACTCAAGTTACCTCAAGTTATTTTTGTAAAAGTGCTGAAGAAGTCAAATCTCATATTCATCCTTGCTCTCCATCCACAAAGCCAATTTCAATTATTCAGCCTATTTAGACATCAACAAACGTCTCTGTTGCAAAGATATGTTCAAGCCTAGGAGATTATGTACGATAGCATGAAGAGCAATACAGATTGAAGCCTCTATCATACTAAATGTAAAAATGTATCATCACTGTATTATTATCATTATTTGCATATTAACAAATATTACACTATACAACATAAAGGTACCATAATTAGAAGTAGAAATTGGGTGATAAATAATGAAATTAACAAACTGATAGATTCAATGGATACAATCTGCCTGTTGACTCTCTGGATGAATTTGATTTTCTATTTCCTCCAACAAATCAAAATCAGCCAACATGAGGTGGCGATGGATGGTGATGTTCTGGTACTGGCCGTCCTTGGACAGAGGGTTTTTAGTGGAATCCGTGCCAAACAGAACAAGAGCCAGTTCTTCCTTCGTCTCAGCAAAAACCTGTTAGACAGAAAAATATGCTAAGGACTTGTGTCCAGCATGTATGATCTTTGTGTTCATTTTTGTAAAACGTACCTGACGTTGGACAAACTTCTGGATGACTTTTTTCGCGAGTTCAAAGGGCGACTCCTCACCCGGTGCAGAGTTGGACATGGAGAAGCCCACATCCATGCACAGCACCAGCGCTGACTACAAATAACAAATTGACATAAAACAGGTTTTTATCCTCATGCATCTTGTGTGGTTCAGCACATTAGAGGTTACAAATACAAGAAAGCCATTTAAGGTTCATTTTATAGTCTTGTAAATTTTAGTTCCAATACCAACTTTCACCACAGGTCACAGGACTTTCCTGTTTGAATAGGAGTTAATTCCACTGTATGGCTACAGCACTTAACCAGACATTAACAGTCAACTAAATTAATCACCAATCAACACCAATTTAGATTGGATTTCATTTTACTGATCCCGTAATTCACTTGTTACCGCAGCAGGGTTGGGACCACTGAGACATAAAATATACAAATGCAAAACAAAAAAAGTACAATGATATTCTAATAATATATACGGAAAACAATGGAACAGGGATGAACAGGTGTGTAAAAGGGTGTTTCTGAAATATCAAAAGTACTAAAAGAAAAATATTAAACCAATTTAACTTGATCGATTAATCACTCGATTTGATTCATCACTGTTGCAGCGCTGCAAGACCCACATTAGATTTTAGAGCTACTTATATGTTACATAACTGTGTGTATTAAAACAACATGTCCGTTTAACACCTTGCAAAATCAGTTTGTCTAGCGTTGTGTATGTTGAAAAACAGTTTCTTTAAACTGTTTATGTTTTCAATACTAATTTAGGTTGATTCTAATATTCGTGCAAAATATATATTACACAAATGTAATATAAAGCGATGTGTGCTGTTTAGACAGTGTTACTGATATTGACAATGATAGTGTTACAATTTCTCATTGGTATAGGTCACGACATAAGCAGTAATGTATGGCAAGCCTTTTTAACATTTGACTGTAATTACTATTACAGATATCCATTTCATTGCAACAAGTAGGAATTGTAGTTGTAGATATCTGTGGCGTTGTTCTTACAAGTCAAAACTACAGCTCCAGATATCTGCAATTCAGGGGTTTACTAATGTAACTTTTGCCATTCTATGTACATAATTATGGCTATCTGGAACTTAATTGGAGATATCTAAAAAGGACAATGTAAATTTCTGCAATTCATTTTGAACTTCAATTTTGACCAGTCATAATGACTTTGCAGATATCTAAAACTGTAATTTTGACTAGCAAGCAGTGCCAGGTATAGGCACAGGCTACTATATATATGCATACAGTCATTTAGGGCGCCATCCACTGGAGGAGCAACGGAAGACCAGAAAGAAGAAGAAAAATATGGTGCCTAACTGTAGGAGCCATACATGTAAGTTTTGCTTATTCATTATGTGTTGACTTAATGCTGGAATTGGTGCGCACTTGGGATTGGCACATGGGTGTGTCACTATGGGGAGTACGTGGCAATAAATGATATAAATCAATAACGTTAAATGTTCCCCGGTTGCTGGTTGTCAGTCATGCCATAGGGCGAGCACAGTGACCGAATCAATGCGTATTTTCGTATTCTGTGTACTATTTCTGTCTTTGTTAACAGCGCGAGTATAATGACAATGGTATGGAGTTTAATGTGCAACGGGTTTAATAAAAGAGTGATAGAGCCACAGAGAATTATATGCGTTCTTGTGCGCGTCAACACTAAACTCCAGTGTTTAGCCTACAGCGACTTGCTTTTGAAATTATTTAATATCGATCGGCCGCTATACTTACTTTGCTTAATAAATGAACATACCTAAATGAAACAAGACAGTGATATGTTTACATGATCTGTAATGTGTTTAATCTATAGTTACTATTTGTATTAGCATTTACTACTATTAATTACTATACTGCGTCCCGGCAAGCCGTACAAGGAGCCCAGTATCACTGTACATTGCCAAGCCTTGAACACGGGAGACAAGTTCATATACCTGGGCAGCACATTGTCACGACAGGCAAACATAGACGTGTCACCACTCTCCTCTATGCCTGTGAGACTTGGACGGTTAACCACCTTCACACAACATGTTCACGCAGACTGATGAGAATCCAGTGGCAGGATCACATCTCTGACATGGAGCTCCTGTCTCGTGCTAAAAATGACCAGCATACATACCCTCTTGGACAAGGCCCGAACAAGATGGACAGGAAACGTCCGACGCATGCCCGACCAGTTCGGTAAAGTTGGAAAGATTCAAGTAGGAAAGATTGACAGATTTCTTCAGACTATCCGGTTCAATAACGTGTAAACGAAACTTTCTATAAACATAAGCGTGGTCTCCTCCCAATCAGAATGGTGTACTCGATGAGCGACAGTAAAATTTTCATCTAAGTGACCTGAATTCCGCGCTGGAAGAATAACATGTGTCTCTATGTGCAGCGGCAGCGAGAAGGGTGTGAGGCGAATACCCAGGGACAGTCTGAAAAGTGCGTCACTAAAAAGACAAAAATCAACTCAACTCAAATCAAGTTCACTGCTCTTAATTGTAGTGTTACAAAAACCAAGACAGCCAAAGATGACCTTCCCGTGGTCACAATACAGCTCTTATTTTGGACAAAAATGCTTTTAAACAATTTTGGCGAATTTTTAATTCAAATAATATTCAATAACTTTGCTCCTGTACATTGTAAAGTCACCACAATTGTTTAAAAGCATCTTTGTCCAAAATAAGTGTTGTATTGTGAACATGGGAGGGTCATCTTTGAGTGACTTTGTTGACTCTACAACGTATACAGTAGCAAAAGTTATTGCCGCTGAACATAGAGACACATGTTATTCTTCCAGCGCGGAATTCAGGTCACTTGGATGAAACTGTTACTGTAGCTCATGAGTACACAATTCTGAAAGGGAAGAGACCACGCTTTTAATTATAGAACGTTTCGTTTACACGTTATTGAACCGGAAATTACGAATCTGTCAATATCTTTCCAACTTTACCGAACTGTTAACTTTTCATAAAAAATATCTTTTGAGTGTTGGGTGACAGTAGACGGAGGAGACTCGTCTAGGGCATACATAGAGCTACTACATACATAGAGCTGACCTTGCTAGTAAGAATGACACGGTATCGGTAGTGAATATCCCGTCTATCGATTTAAAATGTTAAAACGGCTTAAGTTATGACATATTCAGATTCAGGTGAGTATTTATTGATGGTTCTTATGAGAAAGCACCGTGATTACGAACGTGTATCTGGGTTCTGGAGTGAATATCTCTCTTACATTATCGGGTGTTGTTTAAACTAAACACAATGTGTGTGAACATTCAACACGATGAGAGACTGAGAGCGTTTGATTCTCAAGTGTACACCTCAGGTTTGAACAAGTGAACATGTCTCAACATGCCGCCGACTCGTCTGTAATTCAAAGCACCTGCGAAACCGCCAAACAAACACAAACAAACAAGAATAAACCCCTATAACGCTGCGTGACGTGACAACGTCATGTATTTAATGAGAAATGTTGCAAACAGCAAACTTACTTTGTTCCGTGCCATTTTCGGTTTCCCTCTGCTAAAAGCTCCGTGTCACTCTATTATGGCTCCGATGGGGAACTGTGAACGGCGCGAATTGTTCCGCAAGTTGTCTCTCAGCAAATTTTACGCTACGTCGTTCAAAAGAACTTTGTATTTGTGCGTCAAAATAGTGTTGTGTATGCGGAAAGGTGTCAAGCTGTCACAACGTTAATATTTGCTTCCTTGCGACAACCCCGCTTTTTGGTGATCTGTTAAAAAAGCTGCCAACATTGATGTAGGTCCAACGCCCCCCAGCGTTTCATGTGGCACTGTGCACAGAGGACAGTCTGGATTTGTCAAATCTAATTTCAAGTAAAAACGTGATTCTGGATTAAAAACCAATTAATTGAAAAGGTAATAATATTAATTATGATAATAATGATAATAAATACTGAATGTAAAATAACAAGAATAATATATACTATACTGTAATATACAGAGCCAAAAACCAGATTACATATTAACAATCATACGATTACTGTATACATTGACCTGGGCAGAGCTCATCTCTTGGATTCTGTATTTTCCACACTGCTGAGCTTGCACTGAAGCATATAGATTTTCTTCAGGAGCCATTCCAGGATGTCAATTATCAGATCTCAAAGTACACATCACTAAACATTTCTGTGTGTGTGCACCAGTATGTGCTGACCTGCGACCTGAGTCTGTGCGGCCACAGTAAATTAAGACTTGCTGCAAGAGGCTCTTTTACACCATGACAAAAAAATAAGCACATTATTGCAATGTAATTGTTCAACACTTTATTTCATTGGTGTGATTCCATACTCTGCACCATGTGGATTCACGACATGCAATGTGGAAGACAAACCACAACCACTGATTAATTTTTTTTACCTATAAATAAGTAAATGGTACATTTTTCACCCCACCAGGTCAAACCATTGACATCCAGATCCACACATATTTAAACCATCTAATTCAATTTGCTGTGTTTACCAGTCAGTCAATAATAACTGTCTATAACACTTTCATTGCTTTTATTTCAAAGTGCCAGGGTATAAAACTACTTGCTACAAGAATTTCCGAAACTAGACTTAAATATTTAAAATAAATTAAAGCAACATTCAAAATATTAACAAAAAATGTAACTTTCAGGTAGAAAAGACAGAAAACTTCAGTTTACCTGTGTGATCCCAAATTGTGAAGACAAATAGTTTAATATCACAAACATATGTTTTGATTGATGACTTTGAGAAAAGATAAACTCATGAAAGAAGTGTTTGTCTTGTCAGATTGTGCTGACTATGGCTTCCCCCATCCCTCCCATTCTCTGTGCCTTAAGCACTCAATTTTAAGTTCTCCATCAAGTACAGAGCACATAGCACCGGAGACATGGCAGTTTATTTATAATTAGCCTAAAGGCCCAAAAACCAACAAGTACTCACATGTTAGAATACTTCCTGGTCCCTGTTTTAGATGAAACACAAAGAACTTGAGGATGAACCATGTAAACATGATATCATACAGAATAGGAACTATTCTATATATTTTCTTATTGTCAGCAAACATCTGAAAAGACAAAATCCAAAAAAAGACAAAAAAAGAGTGATACTAACAATCAAGACTAATATATAGTTCAATCCTCTGACATGTTTCTTCACTTCATACAGTAACAGCTCTGTTTCTGAAATAAGAAAATCACTAAAGTGCGAAATATACATTATTAATATGAAACTGAGCTCTTGAAACATGTCATGATAATTTACGTGTCCAGCTATTAAGGGAAGACCTACACCAGTGTTTATTACCCATTAAGAAAGTTTTACACCTGGATTTTGTTGACGATAGGAAAATAAACTGTGTGGCTCGTCAGATTTGCTATTCAACCATAAGTTCATGAATCGATCGCAATAACTTTGCATGAAAGACATTGGTTAATATGTTTTTTGATGTCAGTGCACAGTGTCTACATACATTTAAATACAGATATTTACAGATGAAGTAGAACGTGACTATCCACAGACAGTTTATGAACACTGTATGAATCATGATTTATATTTATAAACAAATTGTTTTGACTCGGCTGTTTGGTCATCTAAGGGGAGCTGTGATGACCTTATCAACCTGGAAGTAGAAAATAAGACCTCCCAGTAGTTCAACTCTTTAGGACAGTTCAGGCAGTACAGAGGGAGTAGCTCCTCTATGATTTCCCCATTTTCCTTTTTTTATAACAAGAAATTTGTTTCTGCGGGAGCTTAGAGTAAAATTTCCATAAGCTTAAGATACCATTTTCATCTATCTGTTAACCTTTAGTCTTTAATCATTATTTGTGATTAACAGGAATGTCCTGGCACTTGTGTGGCATCTATTACTGAACCAAACTTGCATGTTGAAATTCAGTTTAATTATTTAAAGCACTTTGAAGCAACGCCCAATATGTGCCTTGGCCCTCGGCATCAGCCTGCTTCACACTGATGATGTCTGAGCGAGTTCACTGGGAGCCTTGCTCTGAAGTGTCCCAGAAACAGTGTCAGAGTCGAGCAGCTCCACTATGCTATAGGGCGAACAATCCTCCAGTCCCAGCTTCCCACAGGCCCAGCCACAGAAGCCTTTCTCCAGATCTCGAACTACCTGCCACCACTCACTAAAAGCCCAGGACACCTGCACCACAGCCGAGTACAGAGCAAGAGACAGCGCCATGGGCATGATGAGCATCGGGTAGAAGATGATGAGGAAGGGGCATATTGTAATCTTGTGCCAGAACGTCCGTTCCTCATTGTACACCAGAAAGACATTGTACCAGGTGAGGGTGCCATAGTAGAAGGAAGTGATGAAGGAGAGGAGAAAAACCAAAGGGGCACAGGAGATGCTCCACAGCACAATGTGGGGTCCCTCGCCCACACCTAAGCCGCAGGTGCGTTTAGAGCCTTCTCCTGCTTCACACTCTGCATCGAGACGCTCTTTTGACCTGGCCAAGTCCCTGAGTTCCTTCTGTGTCAGAGTGACATGTATGTCAACCACCTGACCTTTCTTCTTGCCCCGGGTGATGGTGCCTGTCAAGGTCACATAACGGCTGTCTGGAGGAAGGTTCCATCCACCACCTGTTAAGAGATAATATAAAATACTCATCTGTTTATTCTTAATTATGCTCTAAATAATATTATACCACAGCAGGACCATGGTGACTGTGAGACAGTGCACCTGCAGCACTCCAGTATTAGTGTGTAGTGTACTTAAGTGTAGAGATGTAGTTAACACAGATTAAGTCATTCTTTTTGTCTAACTGGAGACAAAACAACGTGAAAAGTTAAACGTGCTGGATTTCTCTATTTATTTACAAGATAGAGAACAAAGTGCATAAAGTCTATGTATTGAGCTTGGATGAGGCATCTCTTAACGCAGCTTTCTTCGTCAATTTTCCTGCTGTATACTCCCTGTTCTTCAGCCAGGTAACTTCTGAGCTTTTTTTCCCAGTTGGCAGCCATGTTTTCAGTGAGAGCAAGTGCCCATGTCTCAGGCTGGTTCTTACATACACTGGCGCACTCAGCAAAGTCACTGCTGACAATGTGTCAGTACCTCATACAACCATACTTCAAAAAACCTGAAATATGCCTTTCAGTGCATTATGACATCTCCTTGTTTGTAGAAATCAAGACACATGACTGAATTGTTGAAATGGGACATGTTGAGTGTCAAAATAAAACAAAATGACAGCTGTCTGTCTCACCGTCGCTTGTGGGTGTGCAGAGGAACTTAGCTCCTTCCTCAGTGCTCCTCTCTGCTCCCTCCTCGCCGCTTTGGTCCTCTCCGGGCCCTCGCTCCACATCAGAGCGGTAGACAATGATGGACTCTGGACGCAAGTCTTTCTTCTTCCTCCTCTTCCTCCTTATAGAGGGTGCCACTTCTCCATCATCTACATGATTCCCTGACACGTCTGATCTTCGGGAGATCGTCTGAGGGCTGCCCTCTCCTTCAGTTTGGGATTCCTCTACCTGTGCCATCACCTGATCCAGTAAACTGTTTTTGACTCTTGTGCTGTTTTTGACTCTTCGTTTTTCCTCATCTAGAGACTAGTGACATCTGGAGTGGCACAAACAATGTCACCCATTGTGTTCAGGAGGTTGATTCCAGTCTGATGAAGACTTCCAGCTGGAATGAAAAGTGATACAGAATCAGAGATACAGAGAAAGAGGGAGAGCTATTAAAAGCATGTTTGTTTTTAGAATCACAATAATCCTGCGCGTTTGTATCCTGGCCTACATCTTGCTCAGTCATCTATTCTGTAGTGATGAGGAATAATAGCATCCACATAGTGACACATTATTATTGACCAAATGGCAGCACAGTACCCATCAAACAGACAGAGATCAAATCGTTGCAGACAGATGGCAAACAAATCGTGATGGATTTGTTCTAAACTAGGATGTTGCCTTAATTATCTATTTTCTGCATGACAGAGCACCGACAAGCGTCGAGCTCCCATCACTTTGCACACACAATGACACAAACACTGCTCCGATCACAGGCGGATCGAGCCTTTATTAATCCAGAGAAATAATGCATACTATATAAAGAGAAGATGGATGAAATCGAAAAAGCAGCCCATTCTTCTCACAGCTGATCTCCTCCCATTTAAATCCCACCCATGTCCGCTCTTTGTCTGCGGACGGCATCCGGCGAACAAATAAGTCCGGTGACTATATTTGAAACAAATCATTTCTCTTACCTTAAACAGACTGGACGTGCGCCGATAAGTAAACTAGTGCTGCGAAAGCGCATAAATAATCAGTACATTTAGCTGACACACTGCAGGAGAAGCACAAGCATCTCAGCGCTGTGTTTCCGCCGCTACAGATGCGTTACGCAAAATGACTTCCAGAATAGCACTAAACCCGCCTCTCTAACCTCTGTCGCACCAATCCCACGACTGACCCCACCATCAGGCTCCCACTGCCTTCAAGAGGGGGAATCATGAAATAAAATAGTATAATAATAAAACATAATATCACATTTGATTACATTTATATAAAGAATAATTATACTGTGCCTGTAGCCTACCTATTGAAAGCCAATTGGCTACTTTTGTGAGCACATAAATACTAAGCTAAATGAAAAGACAATATAAACAATTAATAAACACAATTGATAAAAACAGTAATTACATATTTGTCTTTCCTCACACGCTATTGACAGTTGACAGATGTTGCAGCATCAGTTTGTATTTCCCTGATCAAAATAAATTTGGAGTGCGCGAATGTTTGGATCTTTATGGTATATACATTGAAACGGCCAAAGGCGACCTACCTCGCAAAGTGTACATATACCGATCCTAATTAAGAAATAACATTTAGATATATCCACGTTTATGGAAAAAAATATATACTCATAACATCACACGAGACCTGTTTCGCCTTACCGTAACCATTCAAACAAATGCGCTCACAAACTTTATAGGGCAACAGGTTTACGATAAGCAGCTGACTTGACCCCATGGTTGTTGTAAAATGGACGAAGAGGTTCCCCTGAGCAGCATTGACAGTCTTCTCTGTCATTTTGGTGTGTTTGTTTTTTATTTTATTGATGCTTAATAGTTTTGTTGTAATGTGATATTTGTAAAGGTTAAATGTTTGGTATCATGACAAGTTTAGCTAATTGCCAGTAGTATTAGCAAGCTAGCTACTGACAGCCTAAGCTAATTAAAGTAGGCAAGATAATTAGTATTTTTTATTTTACAGGTCTTCAAATTCGGCAGCTTTCTCAAAAGAAGAATGAATACAACCAGCAAATTGAAGGTATGACCATAAAAACGAGACTGTGAAACAACAAACTATCCTCAATTAAATTAGCTACATTGTGGAGGCCTTATTACCACTTTTAGGTGCAATCATATACGTGTTAAATGTTGTACCTCACTTGTTTATGAATGTCTTGATAGTATGCAGAGCTCACATTGCTGAGTGTCGGTCTCGCATTGAAACCCTCAATAAAAATATCAAAGAACTTGAGGAGGAAATCAGGGTGAAGCAGATCTCTGTGAAACATAATAAAGATGTTGCAAAAAGGTATAGTATGATGACTGGTGGGTGGGTGATAGTGTCACAATAGGATGGTACATTTAACGTAACTATCTTACTTCTTGTCATCCATCTCACTGTAGCATGAAGGTGACTAACAGCCGGCTCCTCCAGTATGAGAAGATGCTGAAAACAGAACTTGAGCAAAGAAAAGCCAGCTTCAATGATGACAAGTTGGTTCAGTTACTTTTTTGAATGTGTTCATCACACTCTTTTGCATGCCTTAACTACTGCTGTATTTTTTGCAATCCCACAAGGGAAGTCTTTGAAGAGAGGATTGCAGGCTACAGAAAGATATTCCAGTCACACAAAGAACATTATTGCAAAAACCCTCTGGCTCAAAAGCTGCTTGGGCTGCAGGCTGAAAATGAGGAGATAGAGTGTAGGATCAAAGCTTGTGATGATCAAGTTACGATGAAACAGAAAGAGCTCCACCATCTCACTGGTAATTAGAGGAAGCACTCAGAGTGTGAAAACCTCTGCCAAGGTGGCTCAGATGTCCACATTTGTGTCTGGGAAGGTTAACAATTGTTTTTTAAGAATTCCTCAATCAGGATCTAAGTGAGATTATCCACCGCAATTGAATATTCTTCCTTGGGTTGTAATCATCATCCGCAGAAAATGTAATGAAAATCATACTTTACTTTTTGATCCATGCTTAAAAACAGACAGAAACCAAACAAACAGATGAGGACATAAACATAAGCTCCTTGGCAGAGGTAATGACCCTTTAAGATCATCACATCTTACTCTGCTATGGCTGAACTCTTTACACTTCTTAATGCCGTTTTTTTTGTTTGGCCAGATCTAGCAGCCAATCCTAATTCCACTGAGGAATTACCGAACAGGTATAATTTAATGAATGTAACAAAAACAAATATATCATGCAAAGCGTTTTGTTTTGTTTTTTAACAATAAAGTGTCAGAAAATGACTGATTCTAATTTTCTTTCCAGTGTATGTGTTGAACTGCCCATAAAAGAGTCACAGGAGAAACCAGATCCTCAGATAGAGGACAGTGATTCTGCCGTTGACATTGAATGTCTTCATCTCAAGCAAACAGAGGTAACACAGGTGCCATAAAACAGTTCTATGGTCATGAAGAGCATTGTATCATCAAGTAGTCGATCTGCTAACGTGGCCAGATTTTTGCAGACGAAAGAATCTGTAGAAGCAAGTGCTGAAGATACTCAGGCAGAACACCAGGGCCTGGACACAACCACCTGCAGCCCCAAGCCACAAGAACGAAGCAGAGAGTTGAGGTCACTTGAAGAGCAGACTGGTAATTGAACATTATTTTATTTAATTTAATTTGATATTTCAGTTAATGCCAACATCTTCTTCAATGTTCTCCATGTGCTGGTGTTACAAAAATCAGAGGAAAATTTGCCAAATGCGATGCACATCGATGAGAAGGAAAAGGAAACGCAACTACAGGACAAAGTCTTGGTAATGTTTATTTTTCTATTATACCAACAATGACTTTCAATGGTCAGTTTTCCCTGGTTTACAAAAAAACTTCCCTCTCACTGCCAACTGATACTGACACCTCATCTACCGAGCTGTGGTGTAATCACAGTTAAGTATCGGAGGTTCATGAGTTTATAGAGAGTCTCCACGTTTACATGTTATAATCAGCTGACTCATCATGAGGACTTCTGTCCATGAGAGTGTTTTGTATCATCTCTATATGAAGTGTTCTTTAGTCTCAAACATTTACAACAGTGACAGTGAAAGGAATTCTCAATTGCGAGGTATTAATCTCTCTCTTAGATAATTTATGACCCCTCACTACACCGATGTGCTGTTTCTGAAAAAGAGAATTGTTTAATAAAAAATGATGTCCCTCACTGAAAACTCCTCTCACTTGAAATTCAATATACTGTACATCAAATAATGACACAGCATTATTCATGACTACACTACTGTTTAAATGGTTTCCATAATTTGAAGAAGTTTTTATACCCAAGGTGTTTTCTGCATAGGAACAGCAGACTAATGTGTCGGAGATGGAAGAGGCAGTAGAGGTTGGAGATGAAGATCAAACCTCAAGAGAAAAGGACAACAAGAGACACGCTGATTTTTCTCAGTCGCCAGCCACTGCACCTTCCACCCCTTCGTTTTCATTCACGTAAGGGTTTGATCCGACTTGAATTGAAATCACCGTCTATACAACTATTGAAATTTGTCTTTCACGCTTTCACTTCAGTTACAGTCCAACCAGGTCCCCACACACAGCAACATCCGAGACCAAATCTCCAGCTCTCCTGTTCTCTGTCAACTCTGACCCGAACACCCCATGCTTCTCTGGATTTGGGTTTGACATGGGCCCGTCACAGGTTGAGGTGAAAAACAAGCAAAAGAGAACAAGCAATGTTCAAGAAACCTCTTTTTTTAATGATTATTTTTGTTATTTTGGAATTAACTCTAATTTTGCCTGCAGGACACGTCTTTTACTTTCACCAACTCTTTGTTCAACGAGAAGGTACTTCATTTGTTACTGGAACACTTTTTTCATCCAGTATTACTGCAATGACACAGAATGTTGTTGATCTCTTTTCAGAACACTACAGAACCAAAGTCTTCACGTAGTAAGTTTTACGACGCATCACCCCATTTATGTGTTTATATGTGACATCTGTTGCCCATTTTGAATTAACGGCATGCAAACAATTTTGCAGCCCCCGAGTTTCTGTTTGGCCAGTCAGAACAAGGAGAAGACTTTCAGTTTGCCTTCAACTTCATGAGTCCTCAGGCATCTAGCAAAGATAAAAATAAAGACGATTGTCCATTTTCATTCAACTTTTGAGACATTTGTTTACTCACACATTAACTGAAAATGGTTTGTTTTGTTCTTAGACCAGTTCTTGATTCATCTGTTCTTGGTTTACGTGAAATTTGCGGTGTGACTTTTCAAAAGGCATTTTCTGTTTTAGTCTCTTAAATAGTTGTAAGAGTGTACATATACCTCAGTTTATTATAAAGTTAATCAGTACTTTGAACATATTTCACATCAGCCTCACAGTTGGATAACATTTTATTAGCAACAAAATAATATACAAATCCATATTTCTTTGCATGCTTCCCTTTTGTGACAGCAGCAGTTACGAAGTTAATCTTACAGTGTAATTAACTGCTCATTGGTATTCATTTTCTGATTCTAACATTTACTGTTGAGTTTGAAATAAAAAATAAAATTAATACCTCTCTGGTCTCACGAGTCATTTAGTCACATCTCTATCTCACATCTATATTTTACCCATAAAGTTGGAGTTTTGATTTAATGTGATTTTGCAGCAAACCACAGAACAAATATAATCTGCTTTATATAATATTTACTGAACAAAGATTTAAAATACATAATTCAGTACTTTACAAAACATTTTTCATAACTTTCAGCAAAGCATTTGCAATACTTTTCTATGACAACAATTAACATTTAGAGAATAAATGTGAATAGCAGAGAGTGCATGTGAAGCGTTAAAGTGGCAGAAAGGCAGCACAACAGAAGTTCAGATTTTCATCTGCTCATTTGGAGTTCACAGCAGTGTGAGTGCTGGCCTGTGGAATGTTGTTCCACTCCTCCACAGTAGCTGTGGATTGTTGGAACTTTACTGGCTGTGGCATACATTTCCTAATAGGACGATCCACAGCATCTCATAGATGTTTAAATACAGCATACAGTAAATTAAATACAGTATGCAGCATAAAGATGCCTTCAGTGTCTGATAGAATTTGTCCAAAGAGCTGGCAACAGCTCTTGTAAAGTAAAATGATGGATTCTTTTGTACCTCCATACAAACTACTGTACATTAAGAAAAAAATGAACATCCATTTGTATTAGTAGTACAAAAAAGTATGTCTTTGTAGATTTTCATTATCCAGGTAACCGTTATCCAAAACAGGCAAGTGTAAAGGGAGCCATTGAGTTGGAAGCAACTGGACTTGAAGTTTTTCTTGTAGACGTTACACCTCATCCAAGAGGCTTCTTCAGTTCTGAAGGTTTGTGGTGAAACACAGGAAATGTAACCTCTGTAAAAAGTGGGCAGTGCTCACGGCTGGGCTGCTCCAAGGTGCGATAGCCATTTGAGAGTCAATTACAGTTGTTGGAGAGCTTCAGGTTGTTAACAATGATCATCAGAGTGTTAACATTTCACACGGTTGGTGTAGTGTTTAGCACTCTTGCCTTTGCAGCAAGAAGAGCCGGGTTTGCGACCTGGTCCCCTGCATGGAGTTTGCATGCTCTCCTCGTGTGTACGTGGTTCTCTGGTTTCCTCCCACAGTCCAAAAACATGCAATATGGGGATTAGGTTAATTGGATACTCTAATTGTGTCTTAACTAGTGAAAATGGATAGAATGCCTGTGGTCACAAAAAGTTCATTTATAGATGAAATATCTTCAAGAAAATCTTCCAAGTCTCACTTACTACAGACTTCGTTTAAAAAAGGTAATTCTGCGATCATATTTTTGTTAAGTTATCTTTGAACTAACTTAGTTACACATATTTTTTAATGCAGTGATTTGACTTTCCAAAGGCTTGTTTAGTACAAAGAAAAAGACCTGTATTGCAAGCACCAAAGAATACCTGAAGAAGTATACTTTCATATTATTTACAACTAAAGCCACAATGGTACTGCTTTTAAAGTGTTCAGTCCTGTGAATATACACGGTAGAAATTGGAAACTCTTGAGAGGTGAAAAAAACTGCAGGATAAAGATTAAAAAAGTGCAGAGTATACAGTAGACCTACAGAGTTTAGAAGCCAGCATCGATGCTGATGGAGCGTCGAGTCACATGTTCGATCTCTCCTGGAACATATTCACAGAAGCTGGTTTGGTACTTGGCCAACATTTTGAGCATGGGTCGCAGACTGAACCACCACTGGACCTTGGGCATCCGGTGCCTAAAAACCAGTGACACACAGTATATTAACATATCGTTGAGAATACAACTGAAAATTGACGTTATTTGACAAGAACTCTGAATTTGCTCACTCGAAATCAGTCACGGCCTTCAGTTCAGCAACAGGGACGAATGAGATGACCTTCCTTTTGAGGCTGAGCACACAGGCTGTATCTGGTGAGTTGGTGAACACTCGGCCTAGTGGGGAAAACAGTGGAATCATGACATCACTGGGCTTTGATCTGGCATCCTGAGCAATTGGCTCACATAAACCACGACTTTACACAGTAACTCTACCTTCTTTGAAGTTTTCTTTCAGTTTCGTTGAAATCCACTGGATTGCCCTCACACCCAACTTTGTGCCATAATTCCTGTCAAACGGAGAAGGTGCCCCTCCCTGAAGCACAAAAGCAAACCAATTATAGATGCGGTCACATTCTAGAAGGGATGGCCGATACTTATTGCAATTTTTATTTTCATTGCAAGTTTGCACAAACTCACTTTGAGATTTGGGCAACTAGCATAGTTCCAGCATACATGTGGAGGAGAAACTGTATCTTTCTATGAGCTTTACATCACAGAAACACAAACAGCGAATGGGGAGCTGGATCGTGCTGAGGTTCTGTATGTTTTTTTACCTGCTGTACATGCTAATTGTGATACAGATTAGATTGAGCATGGCTGTTATGGTTGCTGTGTTGTTTGAAGAAAGATTTCTGGCAGCAGTACTGCAGTTTATACGTCTAAGTGTATACATGCAGGAGTAATCAGACTATGAATTGCATTATCCAAGTATGTTAGTCCGATTAAGAAAAGCTCAACTGTAGTCTGACTAACGTATTTAAATGATACTAAAATAACCAAATTATTGTCATGGTAAGAAATAAATAATCCAATGTTAATCAGTAATTAACAGTATATGTAATAAGATCAGCTTCTTGGCCGCATCATCCAGTCCTACTTAACATTGGAGTGTCACTGACATAGATGTTTGTAAATTGCAAAGCTTTGATCAGTCAGTGTATGATCACACAGATGTTCATCACCTGCTGAAGGTGTCCCAACACATTGACTCTGCAGTCGAAGATGCCCTTCCCCTCAGCTGAATACAGCCTATGAATGAAGTCTGTGGTGTAGTTTTCATGGCATTTCTCATTCCTGTTGTGACAGAGAAAGGGATCGAGTAATGTCAAACTACATTCAGTAATATGACATGTACAGAACAGTGCTGACAGTAATATCTTTTATTCCTAAGCGTGGTAATGTCCCTCTGCTAGTCTGTTCTGTTCTATCACTGAAATATATTCATTTTTGATTCATTGCCATGACATTTTGTACATAAAATATGTTACATTACCATGATTTATGAAATGTTTTTCTGCAAATTGCTTTGTGTTTAGAAAACATTCACAAGACGGTGTCGAAACACCTGACTGTTAAGTACTGAGTAGATAGTGATACACGTCATTCACTACGTTAGACAACATGATGGTAGCAAAAGCACAGATGGAACACAGATTAAAAGATAAAAAAAAACAAAAACGCTTATGTACCTCAGTACAAGGCCCCGCTGGACATCCTTCTTCATCTTTTCAGCTAAATGCTCCACATTGGTCTGTCAAAAGATACGATTAATTAAAAGCCACAAACATTACAGCTGAAGGAGAAGACACAGACCTTTAGTTTGGTTCTCACCTTCAGGTCGTGGATATTGAAGGGGTCCTCAAAGATGTAGGCTGCATCAGCACCCACAGCCATGGCGGTGGAGGTTGCGAGATAGCCACAGTATCCACCCATGGTCTCCACCACAAACACTCTTCTCTTGGTCCCACTGGCAGACTGCTTGATCTTGTCACAGCCCTAACCAGTGACGTGAAATTAGGTCAAAGTGTAGATGTACTCTCAGATGTTTACTTACTCCTAAGCAACCCTCACCTACACTGCACTGTCACAGTGAAGACTCTTTGAAAAGCAAACGAAAGCGCAGAAAAGAGCAGCTTTTCGACCACGTACATACAGTATGTCCATTTATTTTCATATTGGATCATACCGGAGTGTCTCGTTTAATAAATCAGAATGAAGTAAATGAAAATATTGTCAATCAGGCAGTGTCAACTCATATGTGCCTCTAAAAGGGAACACAGTTTACAGCATTGGCATCATGTGCTACTGGAAAAACTCATATAGTGAGAAGAAGGCTCATTTACTAGTTCTTTTTGCAACCTATGGTATCGCCCCCTGATGGCTACTGAATGAATTGCTACTTACTTGGTTACTCACCCTTAAAATGGAAGACTATGTGAACATTTTATGTACAGTATGATCTAAAGCTTTTACCGGACATGGCATTCAAAATTCGAGAGGGTTACTAGAGTTACTACCTGTCTCTGTTTTGAAGAGGATTTCAGAGTCTAGCAAAGTGTTTGCCCATATTATTCCCAAAACATCAACGTTGATGTGCCACCTGCTCAGTGTTACCTCCATGGCAGCGTTGACTGCAGTGTCTGCTCCCAGGCTGAAGTCAGGTCCGGGCACATTGTTGCTGATGGTGGCAGGGATCACACACATGGGGATGCAGAGCTTCTCATAGACATTCTGAGCTTCATACAGCTGCAGCACACCTTTGTAGCCCTTTAAACGTCATCAAGCGAAGCACTGAAAACCACTCTTATCTCAACACAGACACATTGACTGTTCAGCAACCACACGTAACTGATACTTTACCTCAAACCCTCCGATTACAAGCAGAGCTGAGATGTTAAACTTGGTAATGGTTGCCACAATCTTCTCCATGTTCTTGTCTGGAAGAGTCCTGAAAAAAACAACATTAAAATCACTCAAAAGGACACATGTCAAGGTTATGTGTTAGCCACAGGCAGGTGTGATACAGCATTTTTCTTTAGATAACAACTAGATTGCACCGATTAAAAAAGTGGAGAGGAAGTTAAAAGAGATGCCGGTGAGGATACTGTAGCACACTTTACTGCAGCCAAGGTTAGCTAATGGTCTCTCTTTCCCTCTCTTACACTTTGTCGGTGGATATTTAACTTCAATGTTTCTACGACCAGTTATCATCACCTTGTCGTCTAACTCTCCACTGTTGCTGCTGCAGACACACTATCACTTTCAATCTCTAATGGCATACGTTCCGTGTATATAAATATAAAAGAGATGGTAGAACAATTATGGAAGTATGCGTCTAAGTGCATGAGCACAGTGTAATACCAGGTATAAGTGCACCTCACTTTCTGTGAGTGGCAGCCCACATTCTCCCAATGATTTGAATTGGGATTGCAGTAACAGTTGTAAAAGCTAAAGGTCGCTGTTGTACATATTATAGATGTATTGCCTTTAAGAATCGTGAATCCATTTATCTTATAGAAATCAAAGGGTTATGTCGATTACCTTTTGGTTCCTAGCAGGGAGCCACCTTGGCCTGTCCATCCCGCAACTTTGTGCCATTCCATCTCAAAAACCTGGACAAAGACAGCGGTCAGAATAGAACAGATTCACCTGGGATATGATAAGATAAGAAGATAAACGGACTTACTGATTCATTGGCAAGTCCTTGAAATCCATCTTGGACCCCATAGACCCTGTGTCCATGGGCCAGCGCTAATCTTACAGCTGATCTCACTGCCGAATTCATCCCTGGAGCAGGAGCACCCACATTCATGATAGCCAAAGTGAAATTGCTCTGTGGAAACATGAGTCACATATATGAATAAGCACATGTGTTAAATATATTTGTGAGTATATAGTATGTGTGAGCATGGTTGTCAGAGACTCACCTTCAACTGGGCAGGTTTTTGGAAGGCAAGAAGTTTGTAGATGTTCCAATTGTTCTCAAAACTCCTGCAAAAGCATGATCGGTTTTAGCTTTTTCTTGTTTTTCATTGGCTAAGAAACACCAAATTTAGTCACCAAAACCAGATTCTATTAATATTTAATATAAAGGAATAAGTATCAGCTCTCACCCTCCACGCAGTTTCACAGCTTCTTCAAACCTCTTCTCATTCATGGCCTTCTGTACCAGCTTTGTCTAAAAGTTGAAAAATACAGCAACGCTGCTGTTTTAGGTTCATGTCCATCAAAAACTATGAAAGAAGACAAGAGAGAGAAACTCACCATCTCCACACACTCCATTAGAGGAAGACGAACAGCATGGTTACCCGACAGGCCAATGACACAGGCCGGCGTGTCAGGAGAGGCCTCTAATAAGGCAACCACTGCTTCCACACCCTGCTTAGTGCTCTGAAAAAAAAGTGTGCGTTAATATGGTGGAGATTTGATACAAGCAAGGAATAAATAACAACATTTTTTTTTTTAACTGGTCTCACTTTCCGATGCTGGCGTGTTTGTGTGCGGTCCTGTATGTATCCATGCATGCCCAGGGATGTGACTACATGTATCCTCAAACCACTACAGAATATAGTTGGGTTATCTGAAGATGCTTTCAGGTTGGATTGGGAGTGTGCAGGCCTGTTCTAGCCACAGTCAGCTCATGATCAGGGGCCTCAATTATAAAACTGAGCATAGAAAGTGCTTACGCACATACATATTCTGATTTATAAAAGCATGCGCACGGAGATTCCACTTTCCCCGTTTTCACAATCAACACGCCATTCAAGCGCAGCTTTTGCAAGCTTTAGGTAACGCCCATAGTTGCCCATGAAATGCCCCAGATTGATCGGAAGTGACTGGAAAGTCATGGTAAATGCAGAGAGAACAGGGAAGAAGAGGAAGTTGACACAGAAATCAAAAAGTATTGAATTGGACACACAAAAGGCACCAGAGTGGCAGAATGTGACAGACGCTGTGCATGAAAGAAAATCAACTGTGCTCCAAAACAGCGCACATTTAAGTTCCGCTGGATCCATGCAAGCGTAATCTGTCGTCCTGTTTGCCCGTGACTTGTGCATTTCAGGGAGTATCAGTCAAACAGGTATACATTTATTCGTTTAAAAATACGCCTCGTCTACTTGTGCAAACACCCCTGTTTATGTCCATACACATGTTTCAAAGTATCTCTTTTATATATACCAAACTTTGTGAAGAAAGGGATGTAGGCTTTCTTTTGTGCTTATACAAGAACTAGAAATGAGGACAGATACCAGGTGTGAGTACACGTATAGGACAAGGGCAAGTCAAAGACAGTAGGTTGTTGTTGATTAGGCAGACAAATGATCTGTGACACGACAAAGATGAGCTCAACTCATCAACAACACAAACAGATTACAATCTTCAGTAATCCCATTTGGTTAATCTCATCAACATCTATGGTATTTTCCTATCTGTGCTGAAAGTGGTAGCTGACAAACATTTATTTACATTTTCGACTGATGTGTTCAGTAGTTATTACAACCTTTGAAGAATGTTTTAAGCACTGAACCGAGGCAAAAGACTTCCCAATGCTGGCATAAACAGTTTGTGCAGTGTTTAACATTAGGATGTGATTTTCCTATATCAGTTAGTAAACCACAATTTGTACAGTGTCATACAAAATAAATAATATAAAACATTAGGGTAAGGAAAAATCTTGAGTCTAACATGCATCTTTACTCGTAGATTAAACTATAATATTCAAACTCACCAGAATTCTGTCAAACGCTGAGGGAGTTCCACCTCGCTGAACATGGCCGAGTACGGTCAGTCTGGTGTCATAACCCAGTCGATTCACCACCAGCTACAAAGAGACATTAAAGCATTTCAGTGTGTTGCGGCTTCATTATTCACTAGGATGACACCGAAAAAAAATGAGTCTGTAATACATGGCAGCAAGTTTCAGGATGACTGTCCAATAACTGACAACCTGTGTGCCTGGGGGTACATTATCAGAAACCCCTGAAAGGCTGATATTTACTTACATCTTTCACATATGTCGCTGAGATGGGGTTTCCTTGTCTGTCGATGGCTCCTTCTGCGATGATTATAATGTTGAGTCTTGACCCCTTTAAACGGCTCTGAAGGTACACGACACAGACGCATTAACTGATCCTGCTTCTAAGTACTGAATTAAATCTCGATGGCAGAAATGCTTGTAGGCCTCACATATAGCATAGTCTAGCTTTAATGTCTTACATTCTCCAGACGGGTACACATTTGGTCCTCCCAGCCTTCATGAGGAGGAGCCTCTGGAATAAAGAGCCAGTCTGCCCCAGACGCCAAAGCTGACACCAAGGCTAGATACCTGGAGTAACAGCAAACACTTTATAGTGGCAGTGTATAAATGACACCAAACCAGGTCAGAGTGTCACTCACCCACAGTGTCGACCCATGACTTCCAACACAAAAGTGCGCTGGTGGCTGTGGGATGGAGACAAGAGAGTGAAACGACATAAAGTTTTGCAGCAACTACAAGAGCATTCAACTGTTTTCAGCCTGCAGTCGTGTATAGCGATGCTAAGATACAAGTCTGTGCAAGCTCAGACAAACTATGCCAAACAGACTTGAATGGAGGAGTTGGGTGATTGTCAAATCTACTTGGCATTGAGGACTGCATTCCTTCCTCTTTATAGTTAAGATGAGCTTAAGCATCAAGTAACAACTTAGACCAGTATTAGTTTCTGTGCAAATCGAATACTTTTTTGACAAAACAGCAAAAAATATGTCCATGATCATTTCTCTGATCCCAAAGTGGACGTCTCCAGCTAGCATCTTTTGTCCAACAATTCCAACCCCGTAGATTAGGTTTTCTATCATATATGACACAAATCCTAACATTTAAGACAGTTTGGATCAAGTTTGACATACAGGATGAGGATACATATTACTGCTATAAATATCGCTATGTTCTTTTTGTATCTTTATGTACTGTAACTTATTTAATACATTTGACTTTCATCGTGACCTAAGGATCATCAGTCTGACCTCTGCGCGGTGGTCATGATGGCATCCACTATCTCCATGATGCGGTGCAGCGCAGAGTCCGCCCCGATGGTCATGTCAGTGCCACAGAAGTCGTTGTCAATGGAGCCCACGAGCCCCACAATGTTCAAGTGGTCATGCTCCTTGGCCATAACGTCTGTGATGCGTCCTAAAATAGTACACAGACACACAGCGGTTCACTCTTACTCAAATTGAATGAAATTGCGTTTGGTTTTTTTTTATCCATGGAAAAAACACTGTACCTTTCGCTACGAGCTCCTCCAACAAACCGCTCCACTCATTGCGAAAGATGTTGGCTCCGGTGAGGCTGCCGTCTCCACCGCAAACACACAGGTTGGTGATGCCTTTTTTTATCAGGTTGAAGGCTGCTGCAAGTCTTCCCTCTCGCGTCGTGAAGACTTTGCATCGTGCGCTACCAATCACGGTTCCACCCTAGAGCACAGATGTTGTATATTGTCAAATAAGGCAGACAGAACATTGCAGCCTGATCTGTCACCTAAGAAAAACCTAAGCTGCTACCACAGAATCTCTATCTATCTAACTGGATCTATCAGGATCTATCAGGACACATTTAAACAGGGCCACAGTCACAAGATAATCAAGTGATTTAAACACTAACCATTTGGCCAGTGTTAGAAAAAGCAGGCCTTAACACACAAATCCAATACCAAATTCCCACTGGATCAGTGGGAGCTTGTTTAAACACCATTCACTCGGAGGTCAAATGATTCTGCAAATGCACATGGGTTTTTAATCGCCTTCGGCTTTGATCAACACTAATGACAACAAAAGGACAAGCTAAATTTGTGGGCTTCATTTTTGGCAGCGACACAAATTCTTGCACCTTTTTTGCAGTTCTATGCTGTGTTGCGGATTCATGTTCCAGCTGTTAGTTTAGCAGGCAGCGATGAATGTTTGTGGTGATTGGTGACGTTACTTTTCACAGCTTGGGACAACGCTCAATATATTTATTTCATCAGTTGCGTCAACTGAAAGATTCACTGAGAGAGGTACCCAGAAAACAAGAACATCACAATGGGAATGGTGTTATTTGCCATTTTTAAAGCGGGTTCACTCGGGTTCAAAAATCCCAAGTATACTTGATCACTTTAGGAAAAAAGAGGCTAAGAAACATCACCATTGGCACTAATAGAGATGGTCCAATTTCTTGTCCAATACGATAAACTAGAGTATCTATTGATACGGATGTCAGTCTGATATAGTTCTGTTACATATTTTAAATGACTAAGCTGTTTGTGGCCTGGTGACAGTTAACCCCAAGCTGTGTGACAGGAAAGCAGATGAGCAGTATTAATGTGTGAGTGAATGGGTCTGAATGGCAAAACTGTAGTGTAAAACCCTTTGAGTGAAATATAAATGTAGACCATTAGTCATAACAACCTTGCTCACACTGTGTAATAAACACTCTAGGAAGCATTTAGCTGATATTTAATATCATAGTTTTGTATATTGGATTTTACTTTTCATCCTCCAATAATATATATCCAATGATTTCAACCAGTAATGGGATCGATACTGAATATCATATCTGCTCATTCCTAATTAGCAATGAAATGCAATGGGACTGCTTTTAACTTTATTTTCAATACTGCAGAGCAGACTGCTGTCTGGCACGCTTGAAACATGAGCACATGCAGCAAGAGTCCTTACCCGGTTATTACCAGAATAAGACAGGCAGGTAAAGAACAGATCAGAGGAGATGGATGAAAAAATACAGTTCATTTAAAAACCATCAAGAGAGAGATTTCAGGCAATGACAGTACCAACAAAGTAATTCAATTAAAAGCACATCAGGGATTTTATGCGGCAAATATTTAATTAACAATGTTCAACTAATGTGCTTCCAGCACGACTTGCTTCTGGGAAACCTGATTTAAAACAAACAGCATAACATTTGTGTTTCTCCTACAAAGACAAGTCAAAAGTATGAAAATGGCCTAACATGACTCCTTACCAGTTGGATGATGTTGGTCACACTATGCCAGTGGGCCAGTTTGATGTTCTCTCCCCCATCCACCAGGCCCTGGTATCCCTGAAAAGCACAGATTCATACAGCTAATCCCAGCCCAACGTAATGTGTGTATTTATTGTGGCGACAAACACACATAAAAACAGCTTGTTTACCTCGTTAATAAGATAGACCTTGGCTCCCACATAAATGCCCATCCGTGCCACAGCGCGGACAGCTGCATTCATCCCTGTTGCACAAGAACAACAAGACTGAAAAACCTGAACCCTGAGTCAAATTTATTGTTACACACACGTAGCTGCACCACAGACCAGCATGGAAAGCAACAACTGAGGTCGACATGACTTCATTGTCAGTTGTTGGGTAAAAGTACCATCTGCCCGGTGGAGACTATAACCGCCAGTTTTCACTTTGCACACATTGTTAGGCAACAGCTACACTGAATGACAACACACAAAAGAAGTACTGGCATCTAATAACATTGTAAGAACCAAACAATATAGTACTAGCATGATACTAGAGTAATTACACGTTTGTTACAAGTGCATTACTTAATTTAAATCAGGGCTGCAACGATGATTCGATTATTAATCGATTACTAAATGAATCGTCAACTATATTGAGGGTTTTTTTTAACAATTACAACAAGCTTTCAGATATGTCAGCTTCTTAAATGTGAATATGTTTTTGTTTCTGTGATCCATGTAACAAAGAAATCATTAGACGTATTGGTTTGTGGACAAAACAAGACATCATCATTTCCAGGTTTTGTGTAAACACCGATCAACCTTTTTCAAGATTTTACGGACCATATGAAAATAAAAAAACAGCAATAGCTGAACATATATATATGTATATATATATACATATATATATATGGATGGGCATAAATGGGTTATTACCATCTTACAACAAAGGGTAGAAAAATGCTGTTATCAGACCTACTCTACAGGTGATTAGGAAATACTCAAAGGTGTAGTATCAGTAGTACAATATAGCGATATGTAGCAATACCTGACATTTAAAATCAGTTACGCAGACCTAACCTGATAAAGACACCATAAAACACGAACATGTAACCAAACAGACAAAACAGGCAGCAGAAAGCACAGCACACATGTTGTGGTCATCTGAAATTCACACATCTCAGGGTTCATTATGAACAGCTGCATTTTGATGAAACGGTCAGTAAACATCCATTCCTCTCTGTGTATACAGAGCAGTTGTTTTCCCCCTGCTCACGTTAACACGTCGCACCAACCTCGCATCACACGTGTAACATGCACCTGAAGGCTACAACATGCACTATAATGCAGTCTTTAAGGTCACCTTGTGCATCTCCACCGCTGGTCAGAACCGCTAAGGCTTTCCCGGCTCCCGTCATCTTCAGCTTCTCCAAGTCCACCGTGGCCATTTTTGCTCTGTCACTCCAAAAACCACCAAACGGTGCGAATAAAAATAGTAAAAATCGTTTCAAAAAGACAAACACAGTATGATGTACGTGCTGTGACACTTCCTCGTTGACAGCAGGCTGGACCCTGACACACCGCACCCACACTGACACTTCCCCCTTCTACACAGTCTGACTCCGCCCCCGTCCATATAAGAGCTCACTCACTGTGCGTTTGTTTTATAAACCGGGAAAGTCCGGCGCCTCATTTGTCTCTCGTGCCTCTCTCCTTAATACACAATACTTGTCCCTACTCGAGAGCCCCGCCCACTTGAGGAACGCCGAAGAGGTGGCAGGAGGAAAAGGCTCACAGCACGTAGCACACGTATTACAGTCATCCTCCACTCCGGAAGAAAACTTACTTTCATCATCATCGACGTGTGACATGAAAGACAAAAAACTACATTTGATTGAACTCGGTGTATCTTTACGTTATATACTAAGTAAAAGCCTAACTTTACTTTTGCTAGACGCTCCTCTACATTTCTTATTAAACAAAATGTAGCATTATCGTGTACTGACATTCTGCAATGATATTGAACCAGTATCAGTCCAATATTGGTCAAGATCACTGGATCAATTATCAGACATAAAAGTGTAAAATCTCATACAACCCAAAAATCCCATATATCGCATGCTTCACCCTGCACAGACTGTAAAAGTGTAAATATAACAACAGCAGTTTAGCGTTTAGAGTTGTGTTGTGGGTTAATTATTTCTTCTTTATGGGAGAAGAATATTTGTTGAACAGTCGAATTGTGACTTTGAAATAGCTTGAAAGGGCCAGCATAAAATATATTAGCCACTTAATTAAAGGTGCACCTAGTTAAATCTATTTAATATACTTACCACCTTTTCTTGCAGTTTTCTTGCAGACAGCCTTTTCTGGCTGGAAACATTTTGTAGACCGTTCACTCCCTGCACCAAAGTCCATTATCCACTTCCATGTTAGAAATTCATTGTTTGGAGTTATATTAATGACACAAGCTTATCAAACAAGGCAGTAGCAGTCCAGTGGCTCCTCTGTTATTGCCAGACATAAATGCTTATTTTTCCTCAATGGACTATGCAGGAGTGTGAGTCGTTGGCATGTTTTATTAGGTGAGCCCTTGGTGTCCTGGCAGCTACAGTATATTTTCAGTGAGAGCAATGTGTCCAGATCCTGAAATGGTTCACAGAGAAGGCGGCGTGTTTGGCGGGGTTCTTGGCCAAGTCAGTCGTGGAATTTGGATACTTGAACAGCCTAAAGCAGAGTTCACATACACATTTGCATAGCTGCGATGTTGATAACACAAACAATGGTCAGCAAAGAAGAGAGAAAGCAGAATGTTCTGGGTACAGTACATCAGCATTTATTCCATGCAGTTGTTTGCTCTGATTTTATTCTCCCAGATACCCATTGCACTGTACACTGGATAATACAGGAATAATTACAGGATTGGTTGATCGTAATGCCATTCAACAGGAAGGGGAGTTAGAAACAATAGTAACAAAGAAACTGATGCTTGATACATTGAATGAGGCAACATTATGTCGACCTTAAGAGACAATTGCACTGAATGTAAGTTAGTGGTATTTTGATTAAAAACAAGAGGAAGGGATCACTGCAGAGGTACAGATATCGGCACTGCACGTGCCTTCAGGTTTTGAGTCTTATTTACCCTGCTGTGAAAGTCACTTGACTGGTTCTTGGTTGGAAACAGAAGCGATTCCATATAATAAACCTATGTTGAGTTAAAAAAAAAAAAGACTGAGGAACACTTGGTGTAACTAATTAGTGATGTAAAGTCTGCAATACAATACTTCACATCTGCAGTGATGGTCTAAATGATGAATGGTCCCCTTAAGTGATATGAAAATGCTTTTGTTCTCACATAAAAATACTTTTATCTTCCCATACCGATTCATTGTGCTTCCTTTAAATAATCATAGGTCAAAACATTTCTAAAGCTGCCTGAAATTAAAAATGCACCTTAACATTCATCGATAATAAATTAATCCAATAATCATGTAGGCCAGCTACAAATTTTTTTTTAAATTAAACCTTTACAGCAATCATACTTCACAGGATATATTATGTCAGGAACACAATGTTATCAACAGCTTGATCAGATTACCCAGCCATTACAATACACTAGGTTATTTCACTCACATATCAACAGAATGAAGAAGGTTAAGGAGGCTCGAGGAAAGGCAGCAGCTGTACCCACTATCAGGACTTTACAAAACTCCACAAAAGGTAATTTATACCTCACTTCAGTTCTAGATTCAGTTTGTGCAGCTCACATCCTCCTGCAGTGTTCAATACTGATGTGATACCGATTCAAGAATTTCCTGCTCATTTTGAACTACTCAGTGACAGAAGCTCAGGTTTCTGTCAGAGCTGTGCATTCACTACAGAGAGAGGTCAAAAACAGGTGACATTACATTTACAGATGATTATATACACTAACACTGAGATGAGGTTGTTGCAAACCAAGAGCAGCTCACTTGCTCTGTGGCCTTGTCTCTGGCTTTTATTCCTTATGCAGAATCTCAGCTGTCTGCAAACACTTGAGCATTCTTGACATCATTATCTTTAAATTCAACCCTGGCTGGCTATTTTTAACTGCAAAATCATTAAGATGAAGGACAAACACGCAGACAAGGATTAAAATAAAGCTCTCACAGATGCAGTATCCCCTCTTCAAAGACAACTGGACAAAAACAAGTAATATTGATGAAATCCTGGGATTAGGATGGTCAAAGGAAATGTGGAATACATTACACAGGGTAGAAAATGAAGCCTAGGTATTTACATATCACAAGGCAAACCTGGTCATTGTAAGTGTCGCCATCTAGTGGCTGTTGGTGCACTGCTTCCGCTCTTTATCATCAACGTTAAGCCTGAGCACCAAGCCTTGTGGCTTCACAGAAATTGGGCCAATTTAAAGACACTGCATTTCAAATAAATAGTTTGACCTTTGCTGCTCCCACCAGTCACTGTGTTGTAGCCAGCACCTGTAGCCCCGGAAACCTGAGCAAGCAACTACTTTCTCACCTGAGTGCCAACCTATGTTATTGCCGTTTCATTCAGCACAGCACAGGAAACAGTTTTTTGGACATTATAGATCAGACAGTTTAAATTATCTTGCTAGAAAATGGTACATGTGAGATGTTGCACCTTTTGATTTCAAGAAAGGGGATACTGCACCTGAAACGCACTTAGAGCACTCTACATGTTCATATAACGTCAATGTCCAGCAATAAGGGGTTGAACATCAAGGCTATCTGTAAGACCGTTTTTAATATTCCTGTGTGGTCCATAATATGTGCCGCTCGAAGAACAACATTCCCACATACAATAATTGGTCCAGTCCAGTTTCTCACAGTTCTCGAAACAATCCTGAGATGAGACTTGAAACTGTAATGTCTAATGGAGAGAAAAAGGCTTTGTGAGCACACGGACGTGCGCGCGTGCACACACACACACACACTGAAGTCCCTCAGTAGCTTAGGTCATTATATCTGATGGGTGATGATGATGGCATGTCATAAAAGGATAAGCAGGGTCAGAAAGGACAAAAAGCTGTCATCAGCTGTCACACGAGTCTTCATCCCTGTTGCTCTGCTTGGTTGTCCACTTCATGCAGTCTTCAGGAGGGTTTTGCAAACTGCACAGACATGCTTGGAGAAATCCTGATGACTACACACCATTGGTGGTTTTG
This sequence comes from Solea senegalensis, assembly GCF_019176455.1. Classification (NCBI taxonomy): domain Eukaryota; kingdom Metazoa; phylum Chordata; class Actinopteri; order Pleuronectiformes; family Soleidae; genus Solea; species Solea senegalensis. Next base: position 13,892,834 of record NC_058022.1, on the reverse strand, counting down.
GGGAGAGAGAGAGAGAGTCCACTTGTGAGGCAGGTTGTTTCATGCTGGTGTTTTTCACACTGTTTCCATGAGCTTCCTGTTCCTTGTTGGGGGACAGGATGGAAGTGGAGAAATGAGAAGGGGAGCTGAGGCTCTGCACTGTAAAGTCATGAGAAAGCAGACTGGCCAAACTGTGGACAAAGAGAGTAAAATGTAAAATTGTAAAATTCTGAGAGCGATCAAATGAAGTGACACCCTCCGAATGCGTCACTCGCCTGAGAGACCAACAGTAACAATGATGCGTCTTTCCCACAGCTGTCATCCTCAGATGGATCAGCACTTTAATACATAATCCTCTACTTCATCACAACTTGCATCTTCATCCTCAGCCTCAGTCCAACACACAGATAGCCCGTGGTCAGTTTTGAAAAGTTTTTTTTTTTGTCTCTGTTCAGATCATAGAACATTGAATTTTCCTTCAGAACTCTGACAAAAATAAATTATGAATGTTACACTATCTACTGTTCATTATCTTTCAAAAGGGAATCCCTGCCATGGGTTGCCTGAATGCTGTGCCAAAGATGAGGGCAGGTGAGGCTCATGAAGGGAAGGGTCGGGAAGGCTCTGGGAGAGATTGCATGGAGAATTGCTATAGTGAGCTATGTTTACAAAGTCATCCTCTTATTGCTGTATTTTCTGCGGCGCAGAGCGGGACACAATGGCCTCCAGGCAAAAACACAACTGTGTCCTCGGGGTGGTTTCACCACGAAGACGGAGGTCCCACTTTGTTATTTCTGATAGTGGCATCGGAGCACTCGGCTTCTGACGAATCACAGTCGGAGTCTCCAAACTGAAGCGGATTCTAAGACAAAAAGAGACAAAAAAAACAAACCCACACATTTGTTTCAAATGTTTGATTCTAATTTCTGATCATAAATTTATGGGACGTAATGTTCCTCACATCGACAGAATATGTGATGTGGCATATAATGCATTGTGATTTGTAGAACTAAAGGAGACAAGGATCTGTGTTTTTTCTGATTTTTATTTATATCTGTTTGTAATAAAATTGGGGTCACTTTATCACAAATAATATGTCTGATGATTATGATATACTTGGGCAGTGTTACATATGATATGCCCAACTGAACAAGAAAATATAATATGTGCTTTGAAGATGTTAAGACCAGCCCCTATAACACATACTGCACAGGCCCCTATAACTGCTCCTTTGTGGATTTCTTCACAGAAAAGTAGAACTTGCAAACCTGGAAATGTGTCTACTGATATAGAAACCATGATGCAGCAGTGTAAGGGACTCAGAACATTTAAAGCTTTACTGCAAAACCTGAGTCATCTTTTTGTTTTGCTGTTTTTTTCAATTAAATTATTTGGACCTTGAGTCTGGCAATAAAACAGAACTGAGATGAAGTGAACTGTGTACTGACCTCATAACTATGTTCATCCGAGCACAGTTTACCCAAAGAGATCTGGGTCTTGACCCTGCGGACAGCGCACTCCTTGTCAGAGAGGCCGTCTGACTGGGTGGAGATGTCGATGGGGATGTCTGGTGTGTGTGATAGCAGCTCGTCCAGGTGCTCTTCTTGACTGGCACTCATCCGTTCCAGGGGCCCACTGTGGGAGTGGTCGCTCGTATTTCCCTCCTCCCCATCAGAGACCGACAGGTTCTCGGAGCTGAAGGTGGAGTAGGACTGAAAGCTGCTCATACAACGATGAGGTCTGAGACGTAGAAGGAGAAGGAGAAGAAATGTTATATATTATATATATGTATATGTATATATATATATATATATATATATATATATAAATGTAAAAAGCAGTAATACATGCCGTGATTACGATATGTGCAATTTTTTCGTACGGTAATAATCAATATTGTACAGAAACAATATTTTTTAGAAACCTGCCAATTACTTAGTTTCCTTTTGTATAGAGCTAATTAAAGGCGACATAGACCGGAAGCTCCAATTAACGCTGCGTTTGTGTGAGTATCTGCGTCATTACCTCGTTTATGAAACCTTAAAGTTTCAGAACAAACAGTTCAGCCACTGCTGAGAAAATAGGGTTTTATTGTTTTCCTGGGCTCTGCAAAGTGGATCGGCACTTCCGTATGTTGATGATGTCATCAGTAAACCTCACCACTCCTCTCACCAGTGTAGCGCCTCCTGGTGCGGGCACTAGTCCGGGCACATCCGGTTGCGTACATTCAACCACAGAAGAAGAAGAACTACTCTCGTTGTAGCTGCTGAGATGCAGAGCATCCACCGTGCCAGAGGGGGAGCTGTGTATCTGAGAGCTGGCCTATCTATTACGTCACTTCCAGGTACCTGGCCAATCACAGGACAGTGGGAAAGCTCCTGTTGGCTGGCCAATCACAACACAGTCCACGTTCTGGGGGTGTGATTTTGGTCTGAAACAGTGCGGCTGATGAGAGCGTCAGTGAGGAGATATTTTGATCAGCTCGTTTGCAGCGACTAGGAGGTTTTTAATCACGAAAACAAGTTAATATATGTCAGTAGACCTCCATAACTAACATATATGTGTGATACAAGCATTCGATGTCACCTTTAATAATTAATTAGATTCATGGCCAGCCATGTTGTAAATCTGAACTTTCATATCTTACTCAAATTACACAGAAACCGATTACAAAAATACTTCAGTCAATAATCTTAATTCTAAAAAGAGATGAGCACTGGGGACGACAGCTGTGAAAAAAGTTGCTAACGAGGTTCTTGTGTTACCATCTACAGTCTATGGCTAAAAACCAGTGAATGTTAGTATGCAAACTGAATAACCATCTGTATTTTACCTCGGTCTCCTTGGAAACTCCACTTCACTATCCACCTCTCCTTCCTCCTCTTCGGATGACTCATCACCACCCTGTAAGAGAAGAGACTAACCATCAACCTTCACAGTTCCCTTAACACAAACACTCAACACAGACTCCCTGATGTAAAGCCAGTCCCACTTACCTTCCTGAGAGGTCTTAGAATGTGTGGCAGTGCAGTGGGCAGGGTGTGCGTGTGTTGGGACGCCTCCTGTGGCTCCAGCTTCTTTGTAGCCTTCGAGGCTGGATCTTCACTGGGCACAGCTAAGGAAGCCTGGGTTCCTTTTTGGGTGCCGAGCAGCGAGTAGTGGGGTAGCTCTGGGTTGTTGGGTGCAGGTGGGGTCTCCTGACAATGTAGGCATCCAGGGAAGGGGTGTGCCTGGCAGCAGGGGCACAGAGAACCAGCAGCAGCACCCGGGACAGGATTGGAGCTGGTGGTTGTAGTCCGCTGTCGAGTGTCCGCATCCACAGCAGTGGAAATGAGGTCGGGACTGGAGCCAGAAACAAGGCGCTGCAGGTGGTCTGTCTGAGGACTACGCAGGGCAGCTGCAGGGCCAAAGTAGCGCAAGTTGTTGGCACAGTTGACAACAGCCTCCTCACGGCCCTTCAAGGGAAGGAGGGGCCCCTGATTTGGTAGAAGGTGGTGGTGGTGGTGGTGATGATGGTGGAACAGCTGCTCCTGGAGAGAGTGGCTGTCTTCTGGAGCACCAGCAACAGGTTTCAGCACGCCAGGGAACTCGGTGTGGCTTCCTTTGCTGTTGGCGCGGCGATGACGAGGCTTGCTACGGTAGCGAGATTTACCAGGAGGTGTGGAGACCTTTGGGCTGGCAGACAGTGGTGAGGGGGAGGGGAGAGGGTCAACACTGGAAATGCCATCAGAACGAAGCAAGTCTGGCCTGTAAAAAAATGCATCCAGCAACATTAAGCATGTGTTTACATTTCCTGTGGACGTGTACCTGTGTGTTTTATCATATAAACATATAACAACTCATTTTATTCATGGAATAGATAAAAGTTTGAACAGCAAATGCTCATGGGTGTGCAACAGCCGAAAGAAACAGAGATTTATCATTTTACATTTCGCTAAAATGCTCCTGCACAGACCTTTTGGTGTTGGGCATCCCAGGTTTGTGGGAAATGCTTCCTTTCTTCTTGATGAGCTTCTCTACAGCATTGGACCTAACGATAGGTCGCACCAATTGCCTCTTGTAGTTACCGGGATATTTCTTCTCCACAGCCTGCTCTCTCCTGCAGAGACAGCAGCATTTAGTCGGAGGTGTATGACACACAGTTGTACATTATTATTTACTCTAACCTCTGGAAGGCAGAAGTCAAAGGTGCACAAATCTAAATACACGTCCGAATGAACGTCTTTTCTTAATACAACAGAAAACATAAAAGCAATTATTGAGAAGATAAAGGAAGGAACAAACAGAAGATAAAGAGAGGAAAAAACATCTGAAAACTGACTGTGATGTGACTCCAAAAGGTCACTGGTCGATGATTAAACATGACCAGTAAGGCTTGACAATAATGAAAGGCAGTGGTAAAAAATCTAAATAAAGACTCATTTGGCACAAGATTTATATACATACTTTATTAGATCTTTCTCCCGGACCTCCAGCTGCAGCATGATGGCACTGAGCTCCATGTAAAGATTGTTTGCTCTCTCCAGTTTCCTCTCATAGTGCTCCCTGATGTCCAGTGCATGCCTGAAGGTAAAAACAGGAAATGCAGCTCTGTGGATTGTTTACTGACTCAAAGCACTTCAGATGTATTTAGGAGGGGCTGATAACGTCTATGTGGATTACACAAATGAGGGTGTTGCAGTATGCTTTCTACCAACAGGGAGAACTAATCCATAAAAGTAACATGGCTACTATTGCCCTTTTTATCCATAGTTTTCTTTCACACTCACCTGAGTTCATCCCTCCTGCGTCGAATCAGCTCCTCGTCCAGTCTGTGGATGCAGGTGCCTTCACTCTTGATCTTCTCAAAATGTTTCTTCACCTCCTCCCTCCACTCTGCCTGTAATATAAACAGATGTGGTGGAAACGCTGTTAAACCACAGATAAAATGATCTGATCTCTATCACACTGCTCTTGTTTTGAATGTGTATCAAATGTGCCTGTGGATAGATTACGTGATCAACACAAAGTGAGTGTTTTTCAGCTTCTGAGCCAACCTGAGACTTGAAGTAGGTCTCCTGAGGAGCTCCAAGGATATCAGAGGAGGCAATATCCAGGTGAAGGAGAATCTGGCGAAATGAAGGCCTGTTTCTGGGCTTGCCTTGCCTGTAATAAACAAAAACATAGAGAGGAGATGCGATTGAGTGGGGAAATTTACAGCTGCACAGTTCTGTTGGCATGTCAAGTACACAGGAGCAGCAGCAGCAGGAGATCAGAATCCAAATGTTGTAAGGTCCATACTCACCATGTTTGTTTCATGAGGATTTTGAAACCATCTGGGCAGGTGGAGGGGACAGGAAGGTGAAGACTGTTGCTGCCAACACCCCAAATGATGGCAGAGGAGTCCACGTCTTTGTAGGGAATTTCACCAGTCAGCAGTTCCCACAACACAACTCCAAATGACCTGCAACACACAAGACACAAAGGTCTCAGTACAACAACGGCAACAGTATGTATCAACAATGTATTTACACTCGAGTTACAAATCTCAAATGTAAACTGTATCAAGCTGCATTTGTGCATATTTTAAAGTTATATTTAACTTTATCTCTTAAAATAATGTCATATTTTATGACTTACCAAATGTCAACCTTCTCTGACACAGGCTCATTTCGGATCACCTCCGGAGCCATCCAGGCCACTGTACCCGCAAATGACATCTTTGTACTTTTGTCACTGAGCTCTTTGGATGTTCCAAAGTCAGAGATTTTCACAGTGTCGCAGTGGGTGACTAAAACACTAAAGTAGACACAAACAGAGAAGCATAGGCACTCGTTAGAAAGGTTTGCTAAAGTAACCAAAACACGTTTTCTGTGATAACCTGTCAACTGTGTGGTTTCAGAATGATGCCCACAGTCTCCTATGACAGTGTTTTTTTCTGCTTATAAAATCGTCCATCCTGCCAGCACTCGTGGTTACAGGAGCACATTTCTGCATCTGAATCACCCTATTTAGCCAAATGAGATTGACCTTTTCCAGCACATTCATCCTGCCATCGTCCTGCTGACTCATACAGTGTTTGGCACTGCTGCGGTGATGATATTGATTAGAGGAAAAAGTACTACATTGTGCACACTATGAGGAAGGAACAGCAGAATGGGACAGAGCATAATGGTTACTGGCTTTTATTAATTCGGAGAATGGCATTTCAGCTAATGTCAAAATATTCTGAGCTGACGCTTTACAGATTGGCCTCATGAGCTGGACAACAGCACCCACTGGATGCTGAACAACAATAAAGAACCCAGAAAACATACTGTATCTCCCTGTAGATTTGAAAGCAACAACTTGTCCTCTTTAACCATATTTCTTTAGTAATAACACAATTGTAGTGGAAGAAAAGTGGGAAGTGGGAAAACATTTTTTTTACATTTGTACTATTTGCTGAGACCAGCAAAACAACAAACTCACTTAGGAGACTTAAGATCTCTGTGGATGATCTTGTGCAGGTGTAGGTAGTTCATGCCGCTGGCGATGCCTGAGGCCCAGTCCACCAACAGCCTGGGAGTCACTTTCCTGCCTGCTCTCAGCACCTCGTACAACTGGCCCTGGGCACAGTACTCCATGATGATGCAGTAGCACGGAGCCTGAGTGCACACTCCCCTGGGTGGGATAAGAACACGTGTAAACACCACTGGATAACCATTCAGTGCTGATAACGACAGGACAGCATCAGGTAATTTCTTGTTTTCTCACTTAAAGCTGATGATGTTGGGATGCTTGAGTTTTCGCAGGTGTTTAATGTCAGTCTCCTTCTGCTCCCGCACCTTCTTGATTGCCACCTCCTCAGAGCGGAATTTACCCAAGAAGACCGCTCCTTGCGCTCCACTGCCGAGCCACTGTAGCTCCGAAATCTCCTCAAACGGAACCTCCCACATGTCTGGAAACAAGTACATTTAAATATAAAAATACACTTTATCAGTATAATAATCCAGGAATAATAATGCTCTCTGTCCTGCCACATTTGCAGTTGGAACACATTTCTGAATTATAATGCCTGTTAAATTATGGGTATTGTATAGATACTGTTTTGTTTTTATTTTGTAGGTTGACGTGTTTGTTTATGTTTGTAAATATTGTCTGTTTCTGTTCATATTTTGCACTCAATGTGTGTCTATAAGGAAATGGGGGATCTAAAGATGGTTTCTGAAAGTGATGTGGAACACAGTATTTTTAACTTTGTGAGTTGTAGACAAAACCAAAGAGCTCACCTTGCTGTTGTAGCTTGTATTCTGTTGAGTATGTTTTCCCGATGATGTTCCAGACTGGCCGAAGACAGCCGAACAGCCCCTCTAAGAAGCCCCCGGACCCAGGTCCTGCTCTCTGGAAGTGCAGCTTAATGTCATCAGGGTGCTGTGGATGGCTCTGCCTCCCCTCGCCACTGTGGTCCGAGGGACAGTCCCCTTCTCCCATGTGCTCCTCCATCCCAGTACCATGCCCACCGTGCTCACAGGAAGCCGGAGAGCCAGCTTCTTCGTGGTCGTGCTCCTGCAGCTGGAGCACACTGTTGTCAAAGTGCCCACCCTCGCTCCGTGTAGAGTCCACACTCAGTGCTATGTTTTGGGGGGTAATGCCCCCCAGCACGGAGTCCTCATCCTGGCCAGGAGTCTGCAGCGTCTGCAGGGGAACGGGCAAGTGCGTCGGAGGGGCCAGGTCTGTGATAATTTGAGGAGGTAAATTAGAGGGAGGGGCCTGTGGAGCCTGGGGTTGGGAGTTTGATTTCTTCATGGCGTCCCCAACCACAGTGAGCTTCAGCTCCTCTTTCAGCTTACCCACAAGCAGACTGGGGCAGGAAGTCCATGACAGCACCTCAGGGGAGCTTCCCATGGTGCCGTGCGTGTGCATGGGCTGCCCAGTGACGAAGAGCGGGGCGCGGTCTAACACAGTGGTTTGTCTGAATTCTGAGAATCACCTGCAGGGGACAAACAAACAACGAGAAAGAGAGACAGAGGGGTTATCTAAATTGTAGAGTACACATAAAATAAAAAGCTTTGTTGATTCCATACAGTTGTTTGTCATCTCTGATGTGATATAAACACAATTGCATCTGTTGCCATGGTCTAACACAAATAGAAATGTAATCCTCTCACATCCTCTCATCGATCTGGGATATCGGGAGGTTACATCATTAATGATCGTTACTGCAACGACGCAGAGTGGAACACAGCAGACACACTGGCGGAATAAGAGACCATTTCTAAATCAAAGACTTTGTAGAATACATGCATATCAACAATGCCGCCCAGGCAAACATTGCACACACAACTGGCTTTACTTTGATCTCCGTGGAACAGTAGAATTATATAGCTGGGATTAAAGTTCTTGCTATGTATTAGGACTACAGAGAGTAAAACATCTGGCACACACACAGCCCATCATCACTGCTTAACCAGCAGAGCCGGACGTCAGTGCAACAGACCCACGGGCAGCTGCACAGCAAATAAACCAGTTTACTTCAGTCCCTGAAGCGGCTGGAGAGAATCTATTGCATATTAATCTGTCCGTTGGAGTTACACAAGACCATCTTTACACAGGGTGAATGATGGGTCATGTTTGCGGTAACACTGTGATATCTCTATTTTGATATGGTAAAAAAGACAGAAATTATTATGGATTTAATAACAAAACTGAAATGTCTGTATTTGAATTTAAAACCTGAAGAAAAAAAAAATCAAGGCATTCAACACAAAAGTGCCCTAAATTAGAAGTCAGAGGCCCATGGTGGCTCATTACGGTCAGGGATTTTTTTAAAAGCAGCCTCAGTGGTTTGGCAAAATCTTGAATAAATATAACTGATCTTAAACACATTTCATCCAAAATTATCAAGATAATATCATACTATTTACAGAGGATAAAGCAGTAGAGGATGAGTGAGTGAGTGAATTTCTTAGGCACATACACTATAGTAGACTAGATTGTCCAACAGCTTAAAGGATAATATAGTGACAAAATAATCTCAAACCATGGTCTACCTACCAGCATTTGCCGAGCTATTAATCACATCTCACAATCTCACAACTCACATCAGTGAATGGAACGGGATCAGCCGGCAACACGTGATGAGTGTGGTCATGTGATAGCAAACGTTCCTGCCGTACTGTACATGCTGATGTAGAGAAATCCTACACAGTGAATGGACCTTGAGCAGAGATCATTTTTGTCATGCCCACTAATCTTGAGGTCAAGTATGAACTTCCACACTATCAGACAAACTAGAACAACCCAACTATGTGAGAAGCAGAAAAAAAGTAGAGAGCGACACGACCACTGTTACTTTACAATTCCACAACCGTCATTTTGGTGCTGTGTGGCGAAAAAATGTGTATTGATTAATGTATGTCTGAATTTCCGCTGTGATTCTCTCATCTAAACAAGACACCTTCCAACATTTTTACACAAGTTTGCATTCACAGATTAAAAAAGAAACTTCTACATCTTATCCAAATAGATTTCAATACAGACAAACATGATAAAACTACAAACATTGCGATTCAAGGACAAAGTCCACATCTTGGGCCTCAGCTGCCATTTATTGCTAAAACTACAGTATGTGTATTACAGTAGTATATTCCTTAATATAATTTTGCTAGATTTGGTCAGAACAAAGCACCATTGTATAATCTCTTTAAAATGTTGACTTCTTAACAACTTCTAGACTACACCTGTGGATTTATCCAGAAGATTTGACATTACGGATCAATGTGTGCTGGGTTGGTCATGCACAGAATTAATGTTCAAGGGTAAATGCTCCTGTAAGAGACACAATTAATGCCATTATACAGGGAAAGAAAAAGACAAGGATTTGGATGTGAAGACCATATGAAGGGTTTCTGAATAAAAAGATGGACCAGTCAACACAGAGAGGTGTTTAAGACAATATAACAGTACATAATGTTGATTTGAGTTGTGCTTAAGTGAAATGGAATTCACTAAACATAATTCTCCAGTTAAAGTAAAGAATGTTTAGTCAATAAATTAAAAGCCACATTAGTTTATTTTGAAACACCTACATAAAATGTTTGTTCTGTCATATCTAGTAACAGTTAAACGGGTACTTGAGTGTTGTATTTCACATGATTGTGACATCGCCATCAAATGTAATGTTTTAGTTTGCAGTCCTGAAGTCATTTATCAGATGCTGCAGTGCACACATCTACAGACTGGCTGTAATGAATGTAATGAATGAACTGCTGTGTCTGGTTCTTTTGCTTTAAACTCTTAGGACACAGCCTCAGAAATCCAATCAGGTTTGGCAGTGCAGTAGAAAAATAGAGAGTATAGTATACAGTGAGAGGGAGATTGAAAGAGGCAGTGCAGTGTGTACAGTCAAGAAAAGGAGATCAAAGTCCAGGAGGGAGGAGACGGAAAGGCAGGGCTGTGAGTTGGCTCTGTGTTACGTGGAGGTTTCCTGACAGGGAGAGAACAGTTATGGAGAAACACACAAAACACACACTTTGTTTATGTTGCCCTCTGTGGGGAGTGCTGACATGAAAGCACAGCTTTTCCACTTGGCACAGGTCAAAGTACAATCAAGCACTGATCCATCGGATGCAGATAACGTCGCTGTTGAAATTCTGCAAAAAGCTAGGATTCGCAGCCTGCATTCAATACCCGGAAAAAGACAGTTTACAGTAACAGCTTGCGTGAATATGTACTTTGTATGTGTGCATCTACTGGGGGGTAACATGAGCGCTGTGAGAGTGTGGCGGCTGCCAAGGGCTCATCGATAATGCAGGCCTGTGTCTAAGCAGGCTGCTGAGAGTGCAGGGGAAGGAGAGAATGCTCTCTCAGGTATCCAATAAATCCGTCCCTTCCAAAGCAGAGACAATTGAGCTGTGCGAGTAGAGGCCCCACGCTGTAATTCCACCCCACGGATGACTCTCGGAGCTGGGCTTCTGACGTGGGTCGCAGTGGGTGGACAGAAACACGCACATGAAGACATGAGCCTGCACGCAAAGCAACTTCCACAAACCAACTAAAACACTGTAATTACTGTACGTATACTGGATAATGACTACAGCGCACAGCATGACCAGAAAATAAATCAAACACATTTTTAATTTTGTCTCTTTTTCGATCTATGCATCTGCATCCGACACCACAGAAAAGGAAATGGACCTCGCGCTGTCTCCAATTAATCTCTAATCTACAATCTCTATGAGCGTAGAATGTCTGCGCCTGACAAGACAAGACGAGCGCAAGGTTTCATTTACGGTCATTTATTTACAAGACTTTCCAGAAGTGACCATGACTGAGCAAAGGGACATGCTGACCGTCTGACGTTAAAACACTGTGATACACACATTACTACAAAGTCAGTATCTCTTCAGAGAAAGACACGATACAGATATTTAGCAGAATGGACAAAATGATGAGAGAGGGAGGGAGGGGGAGTGAGAAAGAGAGAGAAATTATCAGGGGCTGATCCTTTAATCCTTCTACAGGGCTCTAAATACAAGCTTGTACAAACACAGACCCTATTCAGCCTTCCCCCCTCCATGTATCCTCTACACCAGGGGTAGGGAACCTATGGCTCGGGAGCCAGGTGTGGCTCTTTTGATGATTGCATCTGGCTCGCAGATTTCGGCTTTTCAGATAAAACATAAAATATTATCACTTGTTTTAATCCATCCATCGATTTTGGAAGTGGAGGAAACGCAAGTGAATGACATAAATGCAGCACCGTTCTATTCCCTGGCTTTGGATGAGTCAACAGACGTAAGTCATTTGTCGCAGTTCAGTGTGATCGCAAGATATGCTGCTGGTGACACACTGCGCGAAGAGTATTATAACAACATTATTTAAAAGAATAAATTCAGAGGTTTATTATACTCACATTTAGTTAAATTCAGTCTTAAAATATATTATATGGCTCTCACTGAAATAAATTTGCAAATATTTTGCTTTCATGGCTCTCTGAGTCAAAAAGGTTCCCGACCCCTGCTCTACACGCTTCCTTTTATTTCTCACCTTAAAAATAAAAGCCATCTACTATCACTGGCACAATACATCATGGTTAATACATTTGTAGTATGAAAAACACACTTATAGGTGCGACACAAGATCGACAGTATTGTTACTGAACCACTGTATATGAGTGTGTGTGTATGTGTACACTTGTGTGTAGATCTATGGGAGGCCCCTTTATACTTATAGACTATAGAAAGCGAGTGTCCTCACTAAGATAACTGTGCATACACACACACACACGCCTGGGGCGTGTCTGGCAGGATCCAATAATCCCACTACTCCCAGCAATCCACTAGGGAAGGCAGTTTTTTTTTTTTATTGTTGCCTTTTTTGCCACTCAGCGAACGGCAATATGTTCGTTGACATTGTGTTTGAGTGTACTGTAGCTTCGGAAAAAAGCAGTTGGAAAATCTACAACATCTAGTAGTAGCAAAAGACAAGACACTTAACGCGGATATATATATAGATTGAAGACTTGCTCAAACGCCGCACCACAAGCAGAGTCCGTGTCTGTCAGCGCCTCCATCACTCAGCTGCTCATTAAGGGAAGCCCTGCTGGGCCCCACAGGGGGAACCTCCGTTAAGGTAACAGCTGCGCCACCAACAAAGAACCAATTTAGACCCTGTCCCACCTCGTGATTCAAACGTTACCATGTCAACACAGCATCCATCCTGACCTTCTGCTACCAGTAAGCCTCACTCTCAGTCAACTCTCATATTTGGAGAGGCCAAAAGCCCAAAGGAAAATGTTGCAACACTTTCAATACAGTGGTCTCCACTACTTCTAAAATGATAAGATTTCTTTGCATTTGTAGCGTGCAGCCTTTTTTGAAAAATGCATCGCATGCGCCTCTGTATCTGCAAGTCTCAGCCCCATGAGTTACCAGACGCTCTACACCTGTACAGCACTTGTAAACACATGAACCGACTTTAACTGTATATCCTCAGAGAAATTAGGCCTGCAGCGAAGCATGAACGCAGCTCACTGAGCCAAACCTTTTCACAATCAATGACTAGATCCAGTGGACTGACTCCTCACTTTATCCTGCAGAGCTAATTGCGGGGTGGAAAGATACACGTCTCTCGTAGATGGTTTCCATCGCCCCTGACCTCCTTTCTTGAAAACAAATAGAAAAAATATAAAAAATAAGATGCTCATCTCATCAAGGAAAAAGAAAATCCAAATAGCCTGGATGAATGTGAGGGCTTCTCATCAGAAGAAGAATTTTCTATGAGATTTGAGTGTGTTTGTTATTTGGGGTCACAGGACAACAATTGGACTTTCACGTCTGGACTCATTTTACCAAGTCATTGCAGACTATGGACTTTCATGGGTGGAACTCACTGTGAGAGCAAACACTGTTATGATGTAAGAACCTGAAAACACTCAGCTCATATGTTTGTTTCTCGTCACCGAAGCAGACAAAATGTGACATATTTGCGGATAACTCATGAATTTCTTTTCGGGAAGTATGCCGAAGTCTAATTCAGCTTTCTCTTGCTATCATGGCTTTGAGTGTTGCCAGAGTGGATTGGACATTTGTTTCAGGTGGACAGGAAAATTAACAATTTCTGTGAGAGCATTCAGACATCTGCCATCACACGGTTTGCCATTTTGTTATAATCCCTCTTATTTCATGTTTCTGACTCCCTCTGGTGACTCACCTGGACTGACTTAAATACCTGGTTGAAGCTGAAAAGGAAAGCAGGTCACATAATCTACGCGCCAACCCAGAGTTTGAGTGGTGCTGCTGGGCAAACAGGTACAAGGTCAAAGCCACAGGGAAAGTGCCAGGTGGGATTAAAGTATGAATGGTTTGTTGGAGCAGCAGGAGGGAGTATAGTACAGAGTTGAGATAAAAAAAAAAAAAGTGTATGAAAACATAAACAGCTACCCCTCATTATCTCCTTCTGAAGTCCAGTGAGTATTTGGTTTGGACTGATTTCATTAATTAAGCATTCAAATTCAGACACGGAGTGAAGAATAATTAGCACTTCACCCACACACATACACACACAACTTGTGCCTAAAATAGCCTCCGCTGGTACCAGCTAGAACTGGAAAAAATAAATAAATGAAGAAAACATTGTGCGCCATCGACACGTCACACACTCTCCCCCAACCTTCGTTCTCCCAGCCTTTCAGTGAGGCTGTACTGCAACCAGGACACACAGCGTCCTAAAATCTGAAACTACCATGCATCCAAAAAGCTCAAAAAGCATTAATGTTGGTCTTTGCAGACAGGCAGACTCTTTTTTCCAGTGATGCCCACTGATAAAGCTTAATAGCGCTCCATTTATGAATATAAACAAGATCCACCTAGAAAGATGATGACTGTATGAATGCAAACAGAGAGAAATGGAACAGCGGGGCCAACAAGACAGTAGAAAAGAACGACTCACGGAAAGGTACATGAAGAAAAGCCGATTAGAAAGACAAAAAGAGGAAAGGAGGGTTGTGAATAGGGGACATGTGGAGGCAGTTCTGAGAAAAATGCATGAGGGACAAGAAAAAAAGGAGACGTGCTTTTGTGCTTCTGATGTGGCTGCTCGCAGCATGATACTGTACCAACCACGATCCAGTGGGAAAGACTCCCAGAGTGACAACAAAGGACACAAGAGGAGCCGGCTCCATGTGAACTGGGCCCGTCTGCCCTGCACGGCCAGGAGACAGCAGTAGAGACACGCACACAGACAGACAAACACACACTGCACACCAGAGCAGCTGCTGCCACAACAATCCCCCTTGTGCTCTTTTAATACGGACGGACTGCTTGGTCTGCCAACAACAAGGGCCGAGGAGAGATACAACCCCACACACACACACAAGTGACACGACAGACAAATACAAATATTGCAGGATACTGGGTTTGAGTGACACCATTTTAATGGCTGCCCTGTGAAAGGGCACAGAAAAATGTGCAGATAAGCATGTGAGGGGAAGTGGTTGTTGTATTTTTCCAGCCTTAAGATAGACAGGAAGCTGGAAAATCAATAAACATTAGTGCCTCTATTAGCTCCTGAGTTCATACTATCTCTGTTCGCTCTTAAAATAACCACAACATGTCACTCATGTGCATTTAAATATTAAATCTTGTAACCAACGCTGCTGAAGTCAGACACACTCACACACACACAAACGACAAGCTCTTCTTGGATATGATGAATATGCAGCCCTTAATTTGATCACTGTGTGGAAAAAGGGACGGATAGATGGACGGATGAAACTCTCCCCCTCCTCCCACTATGCTCCTCCAAAGCCCGGCTGCCGGCTACTCATCCTGTGCAGTTACATAAACATGCTTAGTAGCAGAGCACAGAGGTGGGCACACACAGAGCTTTCCTGCTGACAAGCCGAGTAAATACAGAGATGGACGAGGATAGGGAAAGTCAGAAAAGAGGTTGAGGCAGAGAGAATATGGAAAATCAGAGGTCAAGTGAGAGAAAATGAGAGCCGGAGAATGGAAAGTGCCCTTGCATGTGCAAAACTGCAAGTTGCCATGCACAATAGACGTGTGCCCCAGAAAAGTGTGTGACGCCTCAGTGGCTGAGTTTGATTACCGTTGTTCCTCCGAGTTAAATGAAGGATGGGTTTTACTGGTTTACTATAAACCTTTCCTACGTCTCAACCTGTCCTTCAGAGGGCACGGAGAAGTACCGCATCAGAGAGCAGAAGCAGCAGCATCACTGAGCCTAAAATAGCTCCTGCAAACACACACACACACACACACACACACCGACGACCACTCAACACACTCCTGAACAAACACTGACCGATGATCCGCATGACAATAGCACATTGAATGTCTTGTTACAGCCATATACATGTATGGAATAACAGAGAGTACGCATACACACGAGCAGGAGGAGAAGTGCTCCCACATCACACATGCTTGCATTCAAACATAAGGCAAAGACACAGCATCAGCACATTACTCACAGTGTAAAGAGCTCAGATTCATGGTCTTCTTCACTCTGTTCTGATAAGAAGCCGGGGACTGGACTGGTGGTTAAGATCCGAGAAAGAAAACAGCAAGAAAACCTGGCAAAGAAGGAGACAGCGGCTGTAGACTCACAGGCATTCTTCTAACTCCTGCAGCACCTGTGATGTGAGTGGGTGGGCGTCAGCATCACTGCTGGGTCGCTAAAGAACCTGCTCACGTCACACTTTTCATGAATGGAGCCGTCTGACGCAGAGAGGACACGGCTCACAGAGCATAGGAGTTGGTGATGGGAGAGACGGGAGGGGTGGAGCTTTCTGCACAGACTCAGAGAGGAGGAGCAAAGACAGATGAAGAGGAAAGAGGGGAGGATAGGGTGGAGGGAGAGCAGTTCAAAGCAACAACCAGCTGGGAACAGAAGGTTAGGCTGTGCTGAGCTACGGTCGCCCCATAATTCCCCATATTGCACAATTCATTGCGGGAAGCTCTCTCTTCAGGTATGAAGAACAATGACACTCAGAGAAAAACCAAAAGGTCAGCGAATGAATGTCAGAAGAAAAATTCATTCTTTCCTTCTGAAAGGTCATTTAATGTCTCTGACACTCACTCTCACTATTTTGAAGTATTGGCTCTTCATTCAGCCATTCAGAACCTCAGCACATTGGTGCGTTCACGTGCTTGCTTTTGTGCACATGCACTGACCTGGCAGGTGGCGTGTGAGCATCCCAGAGGTGTGGCTTTGGCTCAGGGTTGATTTGGTTTTGCTTTCACCTGCATAAAAACATGAAGTTCACATCAGTGAGTGACATGTTAAATTAAGATTGTAGCCATAATGCACAATTGGAGCACCAGCAATAGTATTGTTCTTATAGTTATTATGTCTGTAGAGTTCATCAAGTGTATTGGCAGAGATTGAGACAGACTGTGTCCAGAGAGGGAAACAAAAGAGACCAATTAAGAGGGAGGGAGAGAGGACAAGCCTTGGGGAACAGATGCTCCACCCTGTCCTCTAGTTTCAAGCCCAAACCTTTGGGGAGGATGATTGGGGGTTAAGCAGGAATGTAGTGATGCATGGAGAGAGGGGGAGAGTGAGGGGGTGGGGTTGGGACATTATAGCAGCTCTGTCCAATCTCTGTCACCTCCCCAGCAAGGGTCACTGCCAGAAGAAGAGGTTTGGTATCCCAGGGCGCGGCTGCAGAGTAGGTGTTCAACCACTGCCTGCCTATAAATGGCCTGAAATGTCAGTCAAATGAGTCATGGCGCAGATGGCCTGGGATGCTGGCTCTAATGGGACTGACAGTAAGGAATGGTGAATGTGCCGGCTGATTGTTGGAACTGTTCAAAGCACACCTTTGTCATGCAAAGTCCCAAAGAAACACAGTGTCAACCATTCTTCTGGCCATGGAGTGAGTGCGGACCAAAGTTGTTCTGAAGACACTCACTCCTATGAACAAATACACGCAGAAACACACAGAGAGGGAATTCCCAACAATAGAACTCGAGTTCAATATTGACAGAGAGACTTTAGACATCCATATGAGCAGGGAACTCAAATTCCTGACCTGCCTGAGAACATCAGGCAGCTAATATAAAGCAAATAAATCCAATAAAACTGACAAGATGATGTAAAACGTCTGAAACACATTATAAAGTCCAGTTTTGAGTTTTGTACACAAATACAATGATAGTAAACTTTAGTCAAACAGAATTTTCATTCATAAAAAAAGGAACCGTGAACTAGATCAAATGTGACCTTCAAATAAAAAAAAAAAGAAAAAGTTCATTTCCTCCATTATCTAATTTTCAGACAGAAATCCGAGCTTGTTTACTTCAACATTAATCACAGCTTGCTGTGAATCCATTTCGTCCCAACTGTTTTGATGTAAATGTTTATCATTCCATGTTGATGTTCTGGGGAAATTTGCACCAGTCATTCACAGTTCTTATATCACAACTTTTTTAAACTATGTTGTGTGCACACTATTTTCTTCTATCCTCAGACATCATCTGTCATGGTCCTTTACTTTATAATGATATTTTGGTATTGTGAATCTATTTTACTGCATTGTACTGTATTGTTTCTTCTGTGTTAAATTTGGACTCCAGGAAGAGTAGCTGTTACCTGGAAGGATCCTGATAAACAAAACTAAATTAAACTAAACTAAGCAATGTTGCACTTATAAGTTGTCCCCATATCCTGCATCAGAACCTATGAACATGGTGGAAAACAGTCACTTAGATTCTGAATTAATCAGGTTAAGAGATTAACTGTCTGTATATTTTGTATTTTGCTTGAAATGATAAACGAAGCAAACTGTTCACTTATTTTTGGAATATTTGTTTAGACAAATAAAGACGACTTTACTTTAATCTCTGGAAATATAGGGTGCACATATATTCATTTGTTGGTAACCAACATGATTTAAAACATTTACACACGCACAGAAAATTATATTTTCAGCATTTCCCTTCAAAAGACAAAATTTGAATTAGTTACGGTCACAATAAGTGTGGTTGTAATCAGATAAATACTAGGCTGACTCTTTAAACAAGTTATAAAAAGGAGTCTGACCTCAGTACCTCCGCTAGTTCCTGTTCCAGCAGCAGCCACAGCCTCCTGCTCCGTCTCCATCACAGACCAGATGTACAGTCAGTCAGAGCTCCATTTGCCCTGGCCTCACTTCCCAACGCTAGAGAGCCGTAAACCACACTGGGTCAGCTCTGTTATACAAACTCATTACTATTTCACCAGAAGCGGAACAGCAGCACTGACAGCTCCTGTGTCCCTGGCATTAATAAGACAGAAGCACCATCGGGCACATAAGCTTACAGAGGTTTACCTTTCCAATCTGCCATCGCATGCCGTGGCCATGGACAGACACATCGCTAGTGCACTCAGCTATGAGTGACAAAAAATCTTCTTAGTGCCTTAAGTTGGCATTGAACACCTTATCAGATATCAACTTATTTAAATCCATAATTAGCCAGTTTAGACTTTTTTTAATGCAGGCAGAATTGAGCATCTAAAATCATAATAGGTAGTTTCTGCCACTAGGGGTCTCTCAGCCAAAACAATAACAAATTGATGAAGTCAGGAAGCAGCATGGGAATTGTTGTCTTTTTTAGTCATTAGCGGACCCTGTGCATTTGTATTAGTATCCATTAGTGATAAACACATGCACTAAAATAAAAAGACAACTCACTGGTTGACTAGTAGTAAAGCAGTAAAAGGCAACCAAAATAAAATGGTCCATTACCTTGAATAGAAATTAGGGATGGGACGATACCACTTTTTTGTGTCCGAAACCGATATCACAAACTCGAGTATCTACCGATACCAATATTAGTCTGATACAGTCATTTTAGACTATTTATGAACTCTGAAGCTGTTAATAACACATTTGTGCTGAGTCTTTTCAAAGACATGATTCTCCAACTGTGTAACAAATATTGTTCTCCCAAAAAGAAGAAATAAACAGCCCAAACATGACTCAGCTAAAATGCTTTTGCTGACTTTTATTTACATTTTTACAATCTGTGCATAGTAAAGCATGTATCGGTCCGATATCAGATCCACTGATTTTGATCTATACCTATTCCAATTCCTAATAGAAATTCTAATTTCACCGTTTTTTTGTTAGTGTCAGTACAACACTAACAAAATATATAGCATTACCCCCGTTTAATGCAGAAATGTTACACGTTTAATATCTTAAGTGAGAAGTTTGATTCGGTGTTACAGTAAAGACGTTTCATGTGAGTGCATTCTGCACAGGACACAGGATAGTCTTCAGTCTGCACCAGCAATCTCCGAGACAATCGATATGATACATTTGGAAAAAGCGTGCAAGTCAATGAAACTGTCAATAAAGGCCATTCTCAGCCACTGTGCATGGTTCAAGGTCAGTTGTTGGCAGTGCATCAGTCTGTCAGAGAGACAGAGAAGACACAGAGATGTCTCCATCTAAATGTTAATTTTCATGCAGTTGGAACATTCTTAACTCACAAAAACGTTTACCTTACTGACGTTCATGTTTCACCTACATTCTACAAAACACAGTGTTCAGTTTTCACATAAAATACAGTAAAAACACAGAGGAAGTCAGATGAGTCGAGAATCACCAAAACTGACCAATAAGCAAACTGACCAGGCTGATTAGTTGTTGTTTTTTAAAAGCAGACATGAATGAGTGAGTCCTGCACATCACAACTGCTGATTCTGAGAAACAGATAATGCTTAGCTGTGAGATTAATATGCGGAGCCTACAAACAACCAACAGCCAGATAAATCCAAGCTGAAGAGAATTTAAATAATAGCCGTTGAACGCTCCTGGAGGATTCGGCCATAACATTATATTCCACTGTGATTCCCTCTTCATTATTTCAGAGTCAACTGCAGGAACAAACCGACGACAAGCAGCAGACAGAGAGCCGGACAGTGCCGTCCTCCCTCATTTAACGCCACGCACCTGCTAATCCCGTGCATGATTTATGGGATTGTGTGCAGAGCTATAAAGCAGAACACAGCAGCTGGTCTTAGATAACATAAAATGTTATGACAACTCTCCGGCTCTTCTTGCTTCTAATTATTTTTCACTAAAGAGAACACATGTTGAGATGTCATGTTCATATACATTATATTCAACCTCATCCTTGTACACCTACGATTAGAGAGGGTGTGGGGGGCTGCTGGTCAGCCTGAGATTACAGCTGTGCAGCAGGCGGTGAATGCTGCTCCAATGCTTGTTATGGGGTGAGAGGTCACTGTGCTATATACAGCTGAATGATTATGAAGAAACTAAATCAAAACTATTTTAAGTATCATAACAATCATTGTTTCTCATCATACTTGGCTTACATTACATTTCAAGCATTGTCTTTATTGAACTGCTACAGTAGGTCTTCATTGTTTTTGTTGCAAATGTGTAATTACAAGTGTACAACTATGAACTGTACTCATTTTTTAAATTTCCAAATCCTTCCAATTCCATAACAATTTGAGAGAGAGAGGGAGAGAGAGAGAGAGAGAGAGAGAGAGAGAGAGAGAGAGAGACAATGGAGACATCTACAGTATGATGCTTTCATTGGTTTTAGATAACCTGAATTAACCTCCATAAATTCTGCTCCATATTTTAAAAGGGAGGAAGGACACGTTATTATTTTCTTCGTATAGGTGTTATTATTATATTTTATTCTTGTTCACATGTATACTGCAATCAATTCTCCAAGTGCTTGAAACTAAGCTACTGTGACACAAACTTTCCCCAGTTTTGGGATCAATACATTTCTATTCACCGGTCCAACCCCCAATCGGGTCTGTCCATCCATCCATCAATCTACTTAATTGCTATCAGCATCCTGAACACGAGATGGCACTAAACCCTAAACACTGGTCCTTCAATACTTGAACTGTTTAATTATGTACAACTACTACTACTACTAATAATAATAATAGTAATAGTAGATTTTATTTATAGGTGACTTTGAGGACACTCAAGGTCATCGTACAAAGTATAAAAACAGTACACAATGCAAATAGTCTACAAGAAATCCAGGAAAAAATAAACAACATGAAATGCTGGATCAGTTGATTAAAGAAAATGTGTTATTTAATTTGTAAATTAAGCCTATTTTGCATCTACACTATTTATACTATGCATTATTTTGGTCAACTGGTGCATGCTGCTCACTCACACCATGAGACTGATTTAAGCAAATACCCTCACTGCATTACACAAGCATAACTCATGGATATAAACAATCTATACCATGACCTATGAATAACTGTTCAGCCCTCTTATTCATATAATATTACAGTTGCACGTGTCAGATGCTGGAGATAATGTAAACACACTCAGGCAGCCATCGCCGCGCACACACACACACTCACTCTGTATGACTTGTGCATGTGCTCGGCTCCTTGCTCGTCCACTCGTGTGTGTTAATGTGCTTCCCATGAGGCGCTGCAGGCTGTGGTAATTATAGAATCTCCGCTAGCTGATACATCACATGAGATGCGAAGTGCACAAAAAGCTGTGTACTAGGGGTGGGTCAAAATATTGATTTGGTATTATATCCTCGTCCCTCCTCGTGAAATACGATAATTGATACGCTAAGGGCAAATATTGATATCTTAATGAATTAATTATGGCGTGGGCCTGGGTGTCACTACTTCATGTCTCCTTGTGGCGGTGCTGCTCAAATGAATGAGGGAAACTTGGAAGTCACCTGGCTGAAGAGGAGGGAGTTTATGGAGAGATAATGGCAGCAAAAGCTACGTTAAGAAAAGCTCTATCCACGTTTAAAATATTGGCTTCATTTTCATCATTTAGACAGATATCGTGACGTATCACAATATGATTGTCTTGCAAACATGACCAATTGACCATCACAAAATCGCTGTATTGTGATATTATTGGTATCATGAGTTACCCGATGATTCCTATCATTACTGTGTGTACCACTGCATAAATGCATCTACACACAAAACAATATTAGAGTTAGTTGTATTGAAAATTAGAAAGAAAAACTAGAATCAAATGTGAACTTATGACCACGTTTCTTGCATGTACTTTAGGAAAGGGCCTTGCTTTATGGAGTCCACCATCTTGTGCTGCCACGTGCAGCCTAATCAGATCATTCTGAACAAGATTCTTACCACAAAAAAAAAAATGGTTCCATCCACATGAACCAACGAGAAAGCACAAAGAAACAGCACAGTGAGTGGAGGAGTGATGAGAGTTGTGGAAGTGTTGCCTGACATGCTTGGGAATTCTCACCACTAGATGTCACTTATTCTTACACACTAGACCATTACAAATTAAAGAGTTAATTTAATAAATTTATTGTTTTTCCCGTTATGACTCAAATAACAAGCAGATGCAAACCTTTCTGCCAACTCACTCAATGTTGCTGTATATGTTGCCCCCCTACAGACACAACTGTACTAGCCTTGCCCAAATGAAAAGAGAAGTAAGACTTTACCCAATTCTCAGCAAAAGTCTCCCCAGTCTGCTGACCATCTGCAGCATCTGCAAGTCTCCAACAAACCCTCTGGCAGAGGACAACTATCTGCTCCAGAGCAAAAAACAGAACAGAGGGAAGATGTTTAGTCTCTTAATCAAGCTGAGTTGTGATCATTGGCATTTAGTGGTCTGATAACAACGTGAGGAGTGCCAGGCAGGCTCTCAGTATAACAAGCTGGCCCTGTGTGTTTATATATACAGTAAGATGAGGCTGTGATGGAGGCGGAGCTGGTAGATGGAAAAGAGGAGAAAGCCTGAGGGAGGGACAGGGAGGAGAGGAAGAAAGAGGAAGGACAAGCAGGGAGAGAACATAGAGAGATAGAAGAGAGCCACACTTTCTTGTTCACGTCCCTTTTTTAGCATCCTTTTCTTTAGTTCATTGTTTGCCTTTTTCCACTCAACTTCCTTCCAGTGGCTGTGCTGCATACCACATGGTCATTGAGCACTGTATGCAAACTGTATGTAGTGCATGTGATCTCTGATGTCTCACACTGGTTTTTGGACAATCTAGCTCTATGACATAAAGGGTTATTACATCATACGACATGTAATGTTGACTTTTGGTGTCAAAAACAAGAAAAACATCAAATAATAATCATTTTCCGTATCAATTAATCAGCTGATATTATTTTTAAATTTACAAATGAGTCATTTAGTCAATAAAATGTCAAAAGTGGTGTGTTCAGATGTCTCTACAGACAACAGCCCAAAGATATTTCATGTATAATAACAAAATGAACATTTGAGAAGATTAATCAAGCAGTACTTGCTTCTGAAATGTGTTCCAATCGATTGTTAGGCTTCTTTGAGAGCATCTAAAAGAAGGACATATTTGTAAGTATCAGGAAAGGAAAAATATTGTTGTTTCTCTCATGTGTTGTGTGTCAGCTGGTATTTTGCAAGTGAGAGCTTGGGTTCACTACCAGGGTTCTTGTTGTATAAAAAGTATGTCAAATGGCTCTAGAGGCTTCAGGAACTGGCCCACATGTGTGGCTGCTCACGTTTGCGGCAGACCCGGTGTTAGATGTCTCTGTGCCATAGTTAAGAACCCCTGAGAGGTGCAGCCTTCAACACAGTGTTTGCAGGGGACTACATTTGGCTGATTGGCACCGAGTGTGACCTGTAACTGCACCACAGACACAACACGGAGCCATTAGTAACACATGTGGACACATATAAGAAGCGTGCCACTCAGCACAATGAGGGTGGAACACAATGCTGCTGCCGTGACAGCACACAGCATCCACCGATCACACACAATTCTGTCCACCACCGGCTGACTGTCATTGTGCAGGACAGAACTGAAAACTGAAAAGCAGCCCTACCATACCAACTGTTCATAACCGACAGCTGAGTGATCGTCTCTGATTTGTGTCAGATGGCAACTGCTGCACTGCTTACAGAGAACATGCAGTATGAAATGTTACCAGCCCAGTGTCTGACAGGGCACAACTCATCAACCATGTACAGGCAGTTTAGCTGTCAGTCAAATGTTGTTAAAAATCCTTTTAAAGAAGCCTTTGGAGTCTTTGTGGAGGCTGTAGTATGAGATAGAGGTGTGGACAACATCAGTGCAATGCCACGTTGACTTCACTTAAATCTAAGTGCTTCTTTCTTGGCTTGATCTTGGCTCTTATCCCAGAGATTATACTGAAGGTGTGCAGCAACTCAACTTTTCATTTTCAGTGAAGGTTGGTTTCATGTCTTTTTTGATAACTGATCGATTTTAGTGGGAGAACCATCAGTTTCTTTGATGGTTTGTGGACAAAAAAGACGTTTTCCAACACTTTCTGACATTTAACAGACCAAACAACTGATCGACTAATTGGGGAAATAAAAAATAACAGATTTAATCAATAATAAAAATCATATATTGAAGCCTCAGTATATGGATTTGATCAAATAACATATAGTATATTGTCTAATACCCATAAACAAATGGCTCAAAACAAAACAAGATGAGTGAGTTACCAACACCATACCACAGACAGTTAAACCAGAGCCAAAAGCAATTCTAACAAAAAGTAGATTTTGAGCATTTAACTGAAAACAAACACTTCTTCCCTGCTCACTATAATTAAGCCTCCTCTGCTGCAGAAGCAGCAGCAGCAGCCTGTAATTTACTGCTACCTCAAACAGAACAGTCTTTCCTCAGGATCTTGGATTAGACTGTCCCCCGGGTTACAGAAAATTACAATAACACATACACTCTTTTTTATAGATATATATATAAAATCCACTCTGTGTCAACTCATAGAATCTAGTGTAGTGGGCTCGTTGTGGTGTCGCATGCGCGGTGATATATGCGGTTAGTGGCTTCATTCATAAACAGAGTAAACAGTTTATATATACACACATACACACTGACAAACGCCTCACTCAGCACATTTAGCTTCATCCCAACGACAACCGCAACACGACCCTCGTCAAACTACAACAACAAACGTGTCGCGTTTAAATGACACGACACAAGCTGCGTCTGCGGATAAATGTCACACATTAGAGGAGAATGTTACCGTTCAGCTCGCTGTTGCCTCAAAGATGTGCGGCTACTCTTTGCCTCGCTCTCGCTCGCTCATCCACCGTCGTTATCTCTCTTTATTTACTGTCCTCTACAATGGTTTAGTCCGGTTTAGTCCAATACACTCGTCAGTGGTTTGGTCTTGTGAGCGTCACGCGTCACATCCGGTCCGTTCACCTGTAAATCCGAGTAAATCCCAGCCTCTTCCAAAGATCGTCTATTGGTAAGATGATGACTCCGACTAGTAGCACCGCCGGTTTACTTTAAATGATAATACATCATATTTGAAATACACGTACATTACTTGACCTTTTATCCCTGGTGCTGACTCTTTACGTGTGCATAGAAAAATAACAAAAGAAAAAAAAAACAAATATAACAGCATTAAATAATAAATGAACAGGTTGGGGAAACCCCAAGTGAACGTGAGCCTGTTTCAAAGCCTTCCATGAAAACAATCATAATAGGCGAAAATAAAAAAAGACAGATTGATAGACATTGATAAAATAAAATAAAATACAATCAGCAAATGGTTTATAAAAAAAAGAGGGTAATAGAAATCTGCACACATAAAAATAAACAAGGGAGATATTTCTCTCAAAATCTCATATACGTAAATTACATTGACTCCTTCCACAGAACTTGTGTAAAGTGTGTTTTTTAGCATAATGAATTAGTGTAAAAGACTGTGGGGTAAAGCAGAAAGACTGTTCCACATGACTGCACTTATTCTGTGTTGAAGCCAAAAGTGATCTCATTTTGAAGTGCAGGTGAGAAGTTAGTATCTGATCTGGCGTGGTTCCAAGCAAGCTGAGACGATATGACGTTGACAGACTGCCGGCCATCGATTGGCAGAGAGTGTCGTCACTGGAAGAGTCATGAGCATGAAGTCAACACAGGAATCAAACCGAACAACATACCAATATGGTGGCACATATTATCTGTTTTTACTTATTTTATTAGTATTTATTTATTTATTTAATGACTCGTTATTCAAACTTGGCTTGTAAAATATCACTCTGTGGTTAATTTCACAAAAGCAGTTCCATTGTAATGAATGTGAATTGAATTGAAAGTGTTTTTTATCCATCGTCCACTGACACCAAGTGTATGGAGCCTCCTGAAAAAAATATGAACTGAACTTCAAATAGATTCTGTTCCCAGAATTGAGTGTTAACCCCGACTAAATGTTTGGTTTGAAAAATCAAAACACTGCTGTTGTCATGGATATTATCATATATGTTAGGCTCAAAGAAGAAGCAGTAATTCTTACTTAACTGAAATGATGACAGTATGAGTGCGTATCTCACACACATTTGTCTTCATAACAAGCTGGTAATTGAAGACAACATCCACATTATTGTTAGTTTATGGCAGCGAAAGTGGGTTTTAGTGTCTGACTGAGGACCTTTTAAGGCACTTTGGCTGATAAAGATAATGTGGCCCAATAGTCACTTGCTGAGACCTGACCTACAAGGACATGAGCAAAAAAAAGGAAAGAAGATGTCCGTTTAATTCGAAAAGAACGAAATCCAAGAGGTGTTGAACTGAGATGATACAGACGCCAAAGGGCCCAATCAGGGGCTCTGTACAAGTGCTTATTCCCTGTAGTGAATTGTATGGGTTTCTCCTGCACAGTATGCTGTAATTTGGCACTCTCCATCCATCCATCCATCTAAACCACTTTTATCCTCCACATGAGGGTCGCGGGGGTGCTGGTGCCAATCCCAGCTGACATCTACGACCAATTTACGTCCAATTTGCACAAATCAGCATGTGTGTGGATGCTGATTTGTGCAAATCAGCATCCACACACGGGGAGAACATGCAAACTCCATGCACAAAGGCCCTCGTTCCGACCATGTCTTCTTACTGCAAAGGCAATTTGGCACTGTATATATATTAAATTGATTTATTGATTAAACTGGAACAAACTGATGTATTTTTCCTGAAATCAGCCTATAAATCAGAAAATAAAGAATAATAATGAATCTGTGTGTGACAGCTTCAATGAACTCAACTAACAACCAAACAAAGAGGCAAACAACAACAACATATTACACAGTAAATTCAGTAAATCACTTTTGTTTGACATCTTACGTTTGTTGGATGGTCACATGAAAAAGAGCAGAGTGAGAGCTCTTAGTTTTTTCCATCTCTGACGCCGTGGTTAAAAATAGCCCCGGTATAACTCACTTGAACTGCGCTGCCAGGGAATCACGGGACAAATCGAGATGATCATAAAGACAATTTATGACCGTCTCTGCTGAGCGGAAGTGGAAACAAGAGTCCACTGAGTTCATTCTGAAGAGATTCAGGTGTCGCTGAAGTGACACCGCTGTGGGCACATTTCCACACACTGTGAACATCAGCTTTGAGTTTCTATCAATAACAACATTATTTTTGTGAGGGAAAGAGGGAAAAGCAGCAGGGGAATGTGGAGGGTGTGGAACCGATACCAACGCGCGCCTCAGCCAATCAGCGCGCACAAGCTGTTCCGAAACCAAAGCACAGGCTGCTGCTTCGCAGGTGCAGAAAACCCCCTGCCGTGAAACAAAGTCCAAAGTACTTAGATATTTTTTTTTTTTTTTTTAAAAAGCACAGGCAGGAAAAAACACCGTTCAAAAGTAATAGGTAGTTTATTGAATGCTGTCAAGAGTGCTTCATTATTCATGTGTTTGATTTTCTTTATTTCTGTGAAACACGTGTTAGTAAATGAATTTAATATTATTTGATTGGTGGAAAAAGTGCACAGAAGAAGTGTTAGTGGACATACAGTAGTAGCAGCAAAACCAATCAAACCATAAGAACTCATTACATTATTCCCTTTTTGGACACATCTGTGTCGTATTGCTGGGTTTTTGATGATCACAGATATGACTGATCACAGAAGTCCTCACTAGTTGGTTACAGAATATCAAAATACATTAGTGTTCATAGTTGTCTGATTGTTCGTTCACTGTGGAGAACTTCTTATAGTCACATTTATTTATTCGCTTGTACCCCGTGTTTATTTAAACTGTGTTGGGAACCTAAATCACCCAAATTTGAAGTAATGTTTCAACTGCTACAGCTATCGTGTATTTTTATGTATGCATAATTGTTATGATTTGCATTGTGTATTAATACACAAACACATAATGGCACATTCATTTGGTAATGTGTATTATTGATGTTGGATGATAATTTGCTTTTGTGTGAAGAAAGAAACCATACTGTGAAGTAATACATTCACTATCCGCTCCCAAACGCAGCTGTACAAAGTAACACAAAGTGGACATCCTGCTGTAGTACACGTACGTTTTGAAGATCCCCCCCCAAAAAAGTAACATCACAATCTACAATGCTTCATATTTTGAATGCACTGTTGAGAAAATCTCGATTCAAACTGTCCTATGGACTTCTCTGGTTACGTCGAGACCTGATGCACATACAGTACAAGTGTGCATCAAATAGTTTTAATGTTCTAAAACTCACCGAATGTCTAGTTTGGTCAGTAGGGGGCGGGTCAAGTGAAAAATACGTCCAACTTTTTGAGAAAAAGACTTTGAAATAATAATATTTATGATGATATTTCACATAATTTCAAAATAAAAGTGTTTGTTTTGCCACATGTGGCCTGCAGGCCGCGAGTTTGAGACCTCTGCTCTAATGCATCGTTCATCGATAATTATGGGGACCAAATATTGTTACCATAAAATTTCACAGTGTCCTCGATTTGCTTGGAAAGAAGACGCATACTTCATGTTTATACTCGTTGGACAAAATGATTAGATTGTGTACTTTGTAGGAAAGGACCAGTGTGCAGGATGTAGTGGCATCTAGGGGTGAAGTTGCATAATAGTAAGTAACATTCTGAATACTTTAGTAAACAAACAAGGCCTGCACATGGAAGAGGACCTGCTCCAATGTAGTATAAAACAATCTAAGGTAATGAAAACGAAACAGTTTTTACTAGGTAATAATAAAAGTGAACGACACAGTGTAAGAGCGGGACATTCCATTCAAACGTCAGACTGACATTTGTGCAAAATGTAAGCAAAGCAGCAAACTTTAGGGCTTCACATCGTCTCGTTCTCAGTCCTTTTCTCCTCAAGTGCTTTCAGTGCAATAGAATTAGACTCCATCACACTGAACAGGTACGAATAAACCTGTGTATGTGTGTGTGGATGAAGAGGCACATTTACAGCTACAGCAGTAGCATGAAAATCAGAACTTCCTGTTGTGCAGTTCCGCAACCTGCCGCAGAGACTCTCTTTGGTTTGAGCCAAGTCTTGTTTTGCTGCTCACCTCCTGCCACACGAGACAACCATGGCTGCTCAGCACCTGAGACCAGGGACGATAGCAAAAATACAATCATCGTTGATTATATATATGTAGTGTGTACATTTATATATTATATAAATTCATTTCAAACCATTGTCAAATAAGGAAATAGTTCACACACAAACGCTGTGATTCTCAGTAGAGCAGTCAGTGTTTTACATCTCGTTTCAACCAGCGATGTTACCGCGCTGCACGCAGGAAGTGATCGGTTTTATGTCAAAGAGACAGACGGAGCAGCCACAAAACGTTTGTGCTGCTGCAAAACACACAAATGCTCCCTTCGACGGGTCATCAACTTCACAAAGACCAAACAGAATTGAATTCTGAATAGAATAATAACATCAACAAGAGCAACAAAAAATCACCAAAAGTTACACACTGTAGTTTTAAATATTAAGATACATCAAACAGTCAAACAGTAACATTAAATTATCTTGATTTAAATAAAAATTGCATTTGCATTGGGCGGCCCATGGCCTAGAGGAAAGTAATTGGGCTCGTAACTGGAAGGTTGGTGGTTCAACCCTAGAAAAGGCCAATGGCAAGGGACTCAATCCCCCATTGCTCCCTGGGCACAGATAAGTGCTGACCACTGCTCCTGCACCTGGCTTGTGTGTTTGCTACTGGTGTGCAAAAATTACTAATTCTAATCCAGCAATTGATTGCAACTAAACAGGGGTGAAGAAGCGATGTTGTCTGAGGGGACGCCCACAGCCTCAACATTTGAAAAGCATTTGTTCTCACCATATTGTTTATCTCCATCAGTCCCTGGCTTGTACTGTCCAGGTGAATGTTCAGGACGGTGGTTTCTACCCAGGCATTATCTGTGTTCCTGCAGTCATCCACGTAACCCTCAAACACCTGAACACACACAAAACACAGCAGCTGCGGGTAAATAATCCATGTGTTCTTCAGTGTCACTGACACAGATATCA
The DNA here is from genome assembly GCF_019176455.1 of Solea senegalensis. Taxonomy (NCBI): domain Eukaryota; kingdom Metazoa; phylum Chordata; class Actinopteri; order Pleuronectiformes; family Soleidae; genus Solea; species Solea senegalensis. The sequence goes on along the minus strand of NC_058022.1, from coordinate 13,862,098 downwards.
AAGGCAGGAGAGAGAAATCAGGAACTGCACTGAATCACATTATGCCACACAGTCTTTTTAAAGCCCTCTCCAGAATCCCATGAAGCAAACATAATTGTGGTGGACTGTTGGCTCCAGCCCCAAAAAAGCCTGAAATTACAGCTCTTGGTTCAAGGCAAAGCAAGTGAAAAATAGATTGGGGGCATCACTCAAGGATCATCCCTGTCTTATTTTTAAATGTGTTAGTATATTAAGCCATATCTGGTTAGTTAATGCTACAAAAAAAGTTTAAATTGCAATATTGCTTTAATTTTATTTTATCAGCTGTAGGATTTTTCAAGAAAATATAACATTATAGGCCGCTAAATGACACAAGACTGCCCCCTAGTGTCTGGTGTCTCCTCGCTGCTCTCTCAAAATGGTTTTAGTGATGAGTAACATGTGTACTTATACAGTATGTGTGTACTTTAACGTTGAAGTTCACCTCTTTGAACTTGTTCATTCATTTATTTACCTTCTGTATTCAGTAACAGTTTTGGCCACAGTTAATGCGTTACTGTGTTATCAGATTTGTTTTCTTGTCCTTCAGAGGCGAACACCGGAAGAAAAAATGGCATATTGCAATGTTTTGGTTTGAGAGGCTGCCATGTTTGTAGTTCTGCAGTTTGACTGCTACATTTTATTATATATTTATTCATATTATATTGCAATATAAGTGCAATCATCTCCAAAAGAAATTTATTTTTAACTGTATTTAAAAAGGGAACATATTAACATAACAAGTAATGTAGAGTTGTTGCTTCTAAGTAAAATAATATTATTACTCTTTAAAGGTAGACTATGTAATAATTACACTTGCACTTGTTTATGACTCTATTCTCTGTTAACTTCTGGTTTTAGTAAAAAAGGAAAGGGAAAGTAAAGTGTCATAAAGACCCACCTTTGTTCCTTCTGATACTTTTGCATCGAGTTTTTCGTACAGTTTCTTCCCAATGGTTCTTTTAAGTGTTACAGGCAGGTGATCGGCAGATTGGACAGGTCCCTGAGGGATTACAAACACACAACAGGTCTTTACATTTATTTCAACAGCCAAAAAGAAAAATATCAAAAGTGAAACAACAGCTGGACTCACCCCAGGTAAAGCCAAGGTGCCTTGGCTCTCATCCCAAACTACCAGATACTCCAAAATAGATTTCTCACTGTCTCGCCAACTAAAAAATAATTATGATTATGCCTTGCAGAGCAATGCTAGGCAAACTTGAGATGACCTACCGTGAGATGACCTACCGTGTAACAACAAGGTTCAAATTCATATTTGGACCCAGTTGACTGAGTGCACCTCGTCCCCTGATGCCAGTCCTCCCTCCTGGGTTTCTGAGGACAGAGGAGATAACATATCGGACGTCAAGACGTGTTTTTAAGGTTGCTGTAAGTGATGTTTGATGCTTTCTGTTATACCTGTAATTATCTAAGGCCTCTGAAACTGATCTGTAGAGCAAGAGAAGATATTACATTTTAGAGATAAGGAGACAGAGGGCAGTACATTCATTATCCACCATTTGATTCAGTATTTTAATATGAAAATCTTTTATTTTCTGAATGAAACACTCATTATGAACACTGTTGCTGTGTAAGTTTATATTTGAAATGGTAGTTAGAACATACCCATCTACATTGTCTCCAGTGTCTTCAGATGCACAGGTCGGCGTGTATGAGCTGAAGCTGACCTGGATAAAAAAAAAAAAAAAGGATATAAAAACAAACCAGAACCAATTTTTACACAGCTTGTGAATTAATGATGGAAATGTATGTCAAATACCTCCCACTGCACTTTCTCCTCTGGCACAGGGAAGCGTGTGAGTTTGCTGTTTGGATAGTGGAGCTGTCGGGCGTGCACGTGAAACCCACCCTCGCTCTCTGACGCGTTTCCTAAAGCGTCGGTGGCTTCATCCGTCGTGGTCGACGCTGCAGGGAAGAGTCACGGTGAGCAGAGATGCGACACAAGATATAGTTGCAAAATAAACCATAAACAATTTCCTGACTTGGATGTGATTGTGCTTCTTTTGGGACAAGTCCCTGACATTTCAGACTCTCCATAATAAACAGCAAGGTTCTGTTTGACAGGCTGACCTGGTGAAACACAATGAAAAAAGAAAGAAAAAAAAAGTGGGTCAAATGCTTTTGACGACTCTTATATAACACATCTGCAGACGAAAATCACAGGGATGAATCAGGAAGCCTTCGCCTCCTGCATTCCTTCCGCAGCATAGTGTGAAATGTTACAGACGTCATGACAAAAATTCAGGTCACAACCTGCTCCTCTAGTCGGGCCAGTCTTTTCATCATGGCAGACGAGCTCGGCTCCTCTTCCCTCTCCAGCAGATCGGTGATGGTGGTCACCCTCAGGAAACAGACAAGCACAGCGCGCCGTTTGTTTACATATGACTTCCACACAGTGACGTAACAGACTCAAATTAGAATGTAAACATTAACAAGTGTCAGAAATACACTACAACTATGAAGTTACAGCAGAAAGTGTGTCATTGATGTCTGCAAAGACAACAAAATAACCTGCTGGTGCTTCTATGGTAAGCTTACATCACATAAGTGTATTTTTCCCAAAATGTCTTTTTTTAAATAAACAATTTGGGTTTTGTGACAGTTAGGGGACAGTTTAACACGCTGCACAGACTATTTGTGCATGTTAAATGAATAAGGCCTCAGCCTACTCTATAAATACCAGGCACTGTAGCAGCAGCTGTGTTCGCTATAATCATTAGATTCATTAGAGTCTCTATCTTTGGCAGACCTCTAGTGCAGGGTATTGATAAAAGATGTTCGATACAGTATCAATATCAATATCTGGACTTCGACACTGATTCCTGAATAAAACTTTTAATGATACTAACTTTGTTCTATATTATTCTGTTTTAACAAAACAAAAATACATAACATACTACAGCAAAATTCTAGTTTCAGTTGAACACTGAGCAACTTTCTGCTCTCATCTTTATTCCATGCACTTTACTTTCAGCATCAGCAACTTAAAACGCAACACACACACACACAGGTGTTTGTGCTGCTCGTCTTTTGAGGACTCACACTGACTTCCACTATAACCATAAACCTGACCTCAACCTAACCACAATACAAATCTGAGCACAAAACTAAACCTGTTCCTCAGAAATTAAGTTCTGCATCATGAGGACCAGGTGTTGGACTCCATGAGGACTACTGGTCCTGACAAGGTCAGTGTTTATGCCAGAACACGTCCTAAAGAGGTAATAAATACAAGCATGAACACACACACACGCACACAGAATAAGCCTTGTATTCTCTTCTCCTTTTCTGGTCGTAACACCCTGTACTCCTCCAGACAGCCAATCACGAGCACTGTTATATCTTGGTCAAACAGCATGCTGCATGTTTATTGGCTCACTGACACTGATGAGGCAAACTAATTTGATATCATATGACAACACATTTGCAGTATTAGGGGATACAGAGTTAGTTTGTTGCCCAGTCGATGCTACGAAAGTATAATAACCAGCCTAATATTGCACGCATTAGGCACATTAGCCCTTTTTTGGTTTCTAATTATGTTCTGTATGTACATTGGTATGTATGTACTGTATATGAATGTAGGTCAAGGCTCCTAAGGGTTTGCCATGTTGATCTGTGAGGTCACAAAATGGTTGATGGACCCACCCATTTCACGGATGATGAAACAATGGGATAAGAGGTGTAGGAAAACTGACATTGATTAAACTGCACTCAACTCAAAGACATATTAAAAGTGTAATAAATGGTCCCCCATAAATATCAGTGCTCTAAAGGATTGTTGTGCAGCAACATTTGGCTAAAATCCCAGATTTCTGTGGGATTTTACTTTTGGGCCGTGTCCATGATGCGTCGCTCCACGCTCTGGCTCTGCTCCTGCTGAGTGGACATCAGATATCTGTCTTTCATCAATGCCTCCCAGGACAACAGCTCCTCTTCCTCTACCTGAGGAAGCTCATTTTCTGAAAGAAAGGTGTCACATGCACAGTATGACACACTACCTACTTGTGTGCACAGAGAGAGAGACTTTGTCAGTTTTGGACAAAGGAATCTCGACTGTAAACTGAATAACTACGATGATGAATACAACCAAAAACGATCATGTAATATCGCTGTAATTCCAAATTACTTTTTATAGCTTTTCTTCAAAGATTGATGATTACGAAAATACATTGTATGACAATAAATGTTGTTTTACCAGCGAGTGCACTTTCAGAAAAAAAAAATCCCACACTTACTGAACTCTCTGCATAAGACAGGAGGCCTGCACAGCACCATGTGCCTGATGAAGAGGTAAAGATGGCTGAAGATGATGAACGGAGGAGGGGCAGCCGGGCGACTGTGGTACTCCTTAATCAGCTCATATCTTTGAAACTTCCATATTCTGTCTGTGTTATCCTGCACTTCCTCGAATGTGAAGCTGAGGAGCAAAGGTGAAAACAGCAGGACATCGCCATCAAAAAGGGCCTCAGACACTGATGAAATGATGATGAAAACTCACTTGAAGATGGCTATGAGCAGGTTGAGCAGCAGAATGTTGGCAAAGAGCAAGTAAATACAAAGCATGAGGATCGTGAGCCCCTCTGGGAAAGCTGGTGTTTGGTCTTCATTCAGGACAGGACACTTGGGCTTTAGAGGATCAGATCCATTCATGGTGCAGGAGTTGATGTCAAATTCAGTGTCTGTGAAAGGCAAAAACATTAATGTCTCTTTGGTACACCGAAACGAAATGTTTGTAAAAATGGATTAACATACAAATTATTCAAATTAAAGCTGCAAGCAGCATTGTGCGGACCCTCGCAGTCGTCCTCCTGCCAGCAGGTGGTGCTATACCCTTGACTGACACCACTGTGTGAGTGTTCAGGGCCTAATTAAGCACACCTTTCAAGTACAATTAAAACAAATTCTGTTCTTGATGTTCACTCACTGTCAATATTTTTGGGGAAATCGCCGAATATGATAAGGTACGGCTCGTAAACTGCTCCGCGGAGAATCCAGTCCAGCCGATTGTCATTGTGGATGAGAATGCCTTGTTTGGCCACGCCGTACGCCACCACCCAGATACTCAGCAGGAACATGAAGAAGAACATGTCCATCATCTGGAGGACAAACAAACATCACTCACACACTAGAAACTTATAAAAAGGTCACAGTGATCTTGACCTAAAACGTTCAACTACCAAAATCTAATCACTTCATCTTTGAGTCCAAGTGAACATCTGTATCAAACTGTAGAAGAAGATCAAGAAATATCCTTAAGGCATATTTGAGATGGGATGTTTGTTTGGGTTGAAACATAAAAATCATTAAATGAATCATTGAAAGTAGCTGAATGTGTAATTCATCTTTGAGAAAACCAGCAACAGAAAAACACCTAATATTCAACACAAGGATCACTTCTCATCTGCTGATTCCTCTCTTTGTATTAGACTGTTCTGCATTAGAACGCTTGTGCTTGTTGGCACATCATTCCGTCAACCTCTCACCATCCTCCTGACGATGATGATTTTGGGTCCCAGTGTCCGACTGATAGTGAAGATGGCCATGAGACGGAGGCAGAAGACCACAAAATCAATGCAGAGGATGATTTTACCCGGGTAGAAGAGCTGAGACGTCAGCCTGAAATAGAAAACACAGGTGAGTCACAGATAACCCAGCAGGCAGAAGTTTAAAGAGGGAGAAGAAGAGGTGTGCTCACCTGAATCCAAGGCCGATAATAAACAGAACGATGGACAGAACATCTAAAATATTCCAAAGGTCTTCAATATACATCCTGGATTTCTTACGAAACCCAAAGCCATCGGGGTCATGAAATAGCTGAAATGAGGGGGAGACGAACAAATTCATGTGACTTTAGTAAAGCTGTGACAATGCAGTAATGTATATTTCTTAGAAAAATAACTAAACCCACTCAACAAACCTTAGCAGAGAAAAAAAGCTCATTGGATGGACATACATTTATCTTTTTCAGAAAAACAAAATAATATAACTTAAGGATGCTTTTTTTTGCAAAAGTTATTGCTATTACTTTGCATATTTTTCTTATTGCCAACTAAATCCTAAGGAAAGACTGACCCCAACATCTCCAATATTTGGTCCTAAAAGAGACTCAAAGTTCAAAAGAGGTATAGGACCTGCACACTTACTCAAAAACTGTCTTCTGTCGGCCTTGTATCCACAAGAAATAAGGATTGTGACTTGTAGTTTGACTAATTGCCAAACTACAAGAGTCTCAGAACCCCACAGTTCTGTCCACAGGCATAAGCAATATGTCCGTCAGTCTTAGCTGCAGCTTCTCACCTGTCTGACCTCCTCACACACCAGCGAGATTAGCCAAATGTAGAGCAGCACCTCTCCTGCAGAGGGCGTAGTCTGGAAGTCGATCATCAGCACCACAGCAAACAGGAAGAGGAAGGCAAAGTAAGACACAATATTCCAGTAAAACTTGACCTGTGGGGCACTGTACAGGTAAACCAGTCTGGACCAGCTGCTCAGAGGCTTCAGGTGCCGCAGGTTGGGGGAGTCACTGTGAAAAAACAAGGTCACTGCAGTTAGAAATAACTTAATGTAATGAAAAAAAGAAAACAACCTATAAACATTTTAATAAGAAATGGTCAACAAATTGAGTTGGTATCTACTTACATTGAATGAGTTTAAAGCTCTGGTGGAATCGTTTCAGTCTACATTGTCTGTGTGCGAGTGTTGTAACTTTATGTAACTTTGATTTTATCTGTTGTTTTTACCCAAGGACATTTTCTTGCTTTTGCATGGGTATGAATTATAACAATGGCATTGTGAATTACAAACATAATGTATAAAATATTGTATTGTGAGAGAATTTTCTTAGAGAAAATATACATACATAAATGCTTACTTACTGGGCACGAGAATTTGTTTTGAGTGTACTTCCTGTCAGAGACTGCACTGTCTTGATCTCCTCGCGCTTTTCAGTCTCTCTCTGGATAGTTTCATCACGTCTAAGAAAAACAAGAATATCAAATCAAAAAGGATGGAAAGGATGACACAGGGGTGCAGTACAAGCAACACTACTCAAAACAATCTAGAATCAAACTTTTAGTCGACACAAAATGCACACAAAAGATAATTTCTTCACAAAATCACATAACAGGAAGCAGATTTTAAAAAAAAATCATCAATAAGACTGACCTGAAAACCAGAAAGCCAGTGTAGATAAGGGGGAAGAAGACCATGCAGACCAGTAACCTCCACACAGGGTTGATGACTGAAAGCTCACCACACCAGATTTGAGTCAGAAGAGCCTGGAGGACACACGTGTTTTCAGATTGGCTCATAGTATTTAAGAACTTACTGTAAGAACTTGTAATATGTGTATCAATAATACTAGATCCGATTTGAATAAGTCTAAAGACAGGTGAAAGTGAAGATGCTGATCTACCTGAACACCTGACTGAGCTACAAAACTTTTATTGTTAGCCTCCAGAGCCAACCTCAGGCACGTTGTACTTCCCCACAGCGGTGACACACGGACCAACAGCTTCTGAGCGCGCTCCTCATCATCGCTGTGGCACCTGCTGAACACACCTGTCACACGAGCGCACGCACACTCAACATCAATGCAAACCTTTTAAAAACGACTGTATATACTATAAACGCCAGGTACATCAGTTAAGTCTGTCATTATACCAATGGCTTGTTTCTCATAGTGATTGGCAAGGTCTTGCATATCCTCTGACTCGTCAGCATCACTTGCTTCTTTCGCCATTTTCTTCAGGATCGTACTGGCAGCCAGCGCGGCAGATATACAGTCTAAACACTGTACAGAGACACAGGTATGGGTATGTTTTCAGACACAGAAAGAAACTATGTAAATGTTCCTCTTTGTGTAGGTTTGACGTTTTCATCACCTCCTCCCAAAAGATTTCAGCCAGCTCCTTGTTGTTCTGGACAACAGCCCAAAGGAAAAGGTCTGTGGCTGAGTCCCGCTGGATCGCTGCTTCACTTCTGTCCTCCCTGAGTTGATTTCGGGAATCTGCTTGACTTTTGGACAGCTAGAGGAGTTAAAGGAGAGAAGTTAAAGTGATGTCTATGATGTCTATGATGTTATATCAGTGTCAGTCTGGGATAACTGGGAAGTTTATGTGCCTAATATATTGAAAATATTTACCCTACAATATTATAGAGTCTAAGTTTCTCTAGTTTAAGAAAATGGAGAACGTCTCAAAGCCAATTAATGTGACAGACTTCGAACAGTCCACCAACAACATCCGGCTTAACGTGTTACAGAAATTATATTAAAGACTTCTGTCCAATATGTATGTAAAGTTGGGCAAAGCCATGTGAGTGTATGTACTGTATTAGATCAGCAGGTGAATGCATGAATGCACCTATTGCCTGCAGAGGACATCCCATCATAAAACTTACAGTAGATAATCATGCATTGGTGTAATTGGTGCATTGAATTCTCCCAGAAATGGAAGATTTGTGAACTCCTTCAGGTCGCTCTCCCACAGGGTCTTGATAAAATTCTAAGAGTCCACACGCAGAAGATAAATTTGGCTTTAAATATGTGAAGTAGAACCTTTTATGGATGGAAGTGGCAGCAAAAACTAGAACAGGATCGTCTGAAAGATGGGGAAACATGGGAAATGTGGTCTTGAGCAAAGCTTTTCACCCCGACTGGTAACTGACATTTGTAAACTTCTCACTTTCCTGAACCAAAGTCCATAGAGAAAATCACTGTTTTTACCTTCACTGATCACTGTTCTGTAATGTACTGCATAAATCCTGTACATTTTATCACAAAATGTATCGACTGGTGGCCAGAATTCAGTGCAAAGCCCAATATATGACAGATGAACATACTCACAGATGAAGATGAATCCTCCAAAGTCATGTTGAAGTCGTCTCTCGTGGTGGAGGGAGGGTAGATGGGCTTGGTAAAACTGCCCAGCAGGTGACGCACCTCACCACACACGTGAGTCATGGAGATGACTTCACCTTGCCCCAAGTGAGCTCGAGGCCTCAGGCCGAACGGTGTTCGCCCACTGCGAAAGGAGCTGTGAACCCGCTTGGCCAGCTTGTGGAGGAAGAAACCGTTTGGGAGCTGTTTGTAGAGTTCGGACAGAGTCTCCTGGTCGTGCAGGAAATCCCTCAGACTCACACCATTCTCCAGCAGCAGACTCACAAACTCAGGCTTGTTGCCAACGAGGGCTGAGAACATGGCCCAGTGGAGGTCAGTGGACTAGAACATGATGATGAAGACAGTAAGTAAGGTGAGCCAAAGTATCATACATTATATGATACAATTTTAATAACTTTTTGTTAGTTTAGGCACACAAAAAAATACATATTCACTTTTCCCCCACTCCCCACAAACTCCCCATAGACTTTATATAAAAAAGAAAAAAGACATAGTCTTCAGGTCTAAAAAGAGACGCCTAGGAAGTTGGACGAAAGCAGCAGTCAGCCACCAGGGGGCAACTCTGCTGGTTGAAAAAAAGGAAAAAAGAATTCCTTTTAATTAGATGTTTATGGGAAAATGAGCCTCAAGCTGTTCACTTGATTCATAAAGTCAGTTAAGCTTTTCCTGAGGAGTTAATGGTCTCAAACGCTTTTATGTTCACACTGACAAACAGATGATAAAGCACCGCACTGTTGAATGGACCCCAGTGTGATTGACAGCTAGTGCCATCCAATAGGTGCCTGTTTGCAGGTGACATCTGTGAATTTCCAGTTTAAAAAAGAAAAAACTGGGTCACTTTCTGAAAATGTATACTAGTTTCCCTTATCTTTACAATGACAAGAAAGATTGTAGCACAGGTTCAAAGTTGAAGACCATGTCTGACAGACAGTCCCACCTTCCACTGGCTCTCCTCAGTGAAAATCTCAGTCTCAGCTATATCCACTCGGTTCCAGCCTATAGCCAGCTCCAGTTGCCTCTTCCAGCACTGTGACTCGCTGGTCCTCGAAGCTGAGCAGAAAAAAAAGAGGTTTCAGTAAGCCCATATAATGGTGCAACAAGCAGCTAGTTATCTCATTAATATCATGTGTTAGGTCTATTGTTTAAAAGCAATTTTAAGATGATATCTTGAACTACTTTATTAGCCAAATTATATTTAATTGAAAATTATGTAGGAGCAAATCTGTAAACCAGAGAATTCCGTTGTTTTTGTCTGATAACTGACAAGCTTATTATTATTATTATAATGTAAAATGTACGGATGAATTTTACCTAAACTCCATTACTTGAGTAATGATCTACACTAATAATTATACATAAACAATATGGTCTGGACATGGTCTGGCAGTGAGGAGCAAGATTTTACTGAAACCACTGCCAAGATTGTAAGAGATTGGACCGTTCCCTGAAAATGTATTTTAATTAGTCCAGAAAAGCTCAGTCAGGGAAACAGTGTACACCGTCTTTTAGCTTGTCCAATGATTCATTATGATTAAAACATAAAGTGAACGTCCAGGACGGCGAGCTCACTCTTCATATTAGTTTTCTATTATCACAATAATGCATGATTAAGCTGGGCCTGTGCAGGTTTCATACATCTCTTTCCAGACAATTGCAAGAAGCGTATAATGTTTCTCTGTAAGGAAAGAAAATCTTTAAGCTGAAAATATCTGCAAGTGTATCCATGTCAGTTATGCACATTTGATACCACAGGCCATAATTTACTGTTCGAAAAGCAACATGATAGGTGCTAAGTGCCGGTTTGGAAATGGCACCATTTCTGTCTTGATGCTTGATGCTGTGTTGCTGCATCTTTCGTCAGTCCAGTCACTACGTATTTTGTGGAAAACAAACTCCTACCTTTGAGTAATGCCTGAAGAATAGCCACGTCTACATCCCCATGACTGTCCTCGCTCACTCTGAATACTGTCAGCAAGTGCGGCAACCTGATGATGTCCTGAATCTACAACGGAGAGCAAACAGGGTGTTTCACTTCACACTCGGGTAAACTGATAGAAACCTTTAACAAACTATCACCTAAGATATCTACTAATAAACTCATTATAATATACTGTTTGTTTATTCAATACAAAAAAAGCTTTTGCGACATTTTTTAGCAGACGCTTTTATCCAAAGCGACTTACAATGGAATTGAGCACACAGCGTACCGGTCTTAACCACTGAGCCACACCAAACTTGACATCGTAACCTTTGGCTAGTCTAAGCAGTCCTGACCACTTGATGTCAATAATTCAGTAAACGAGAGGATTTCGTCACTGGGTACTGGGTGTTGTTAGTAAATGAAATTAGATCGTCATCTGCATAATACAGAATATTAACTTATTTGCTAATGATGTCACAGCACTGAGGCACATTACAGGGGAGATAGACATTGGAGGATGGACTACTATACTGTGATACATGGTATTAAATCAGGGGTCAGCAACTCTTCAGTCCCTCTGCAGTGACTCCTTGTAGCTTTTGATAAATAAAAAGTGTTTTAATATTCTGTGCATCACATCCAATGTCCAAATTGAAATATGGGAAGCCATTCCAGACACTCAGTAATGTGCATATGAAAAGGGCACATTTGTAGTTCTGTCCATCTTTGGATCCACATACTTGTGCAAAGCAGGTTTTCTCAAAATACAAATATTGTTTTATTTCAAAGTACTTGTTTTCTTAACTTTATGAGGTTGGGTGAAATGTCAACAGTTTTCTTTTTGTAGTTCTTAAATTTCATAAATCCCTCATGTGGAGGTTAAAGAATATGGATATATATATATATATATATATACAAACAAATGACTCTGTCACTCATACTAAAGGCCGCAGCCCCCTGTACACTCCTCAGAAAGTGTTAACTGAATTTAAACTTGAAATTGGATTCAGGTCATTAATGTGGTCACGTACCATCTTGGTCCACTGTATGATCTTCAGGTCAGCAAAAGTTTCATACTCTTGGCTAAAGAACTTCTTCAGCAGCTGGTGGACGAGGGCAATGGTGACACGGCCCACTGGCAGCCCCGCGACCTGGGCAATCACATCTGCTATTCTCCCAGAGCCTTCCAGAACCACACAGGGTGTACCATTCAGCATGGCGTTATAGATGGTCTGAAAGGAGACTCAAAGTCAGACGCGATGGACAAAGATAAAGAGGCTTGAAAATGATTACTCACAGTGAGAGTTCCTGGACCTCCATCCAAAACCACACACACCACAGGGATGGTCACGCCACTCTCTGGAGGTTGGACAATGAGAAATCAATGTTAAATGCAGGGCAGATAAAAAGGGAAAAAGGAACAGAGACAGTATCTGTCTGTATGAGAGGTTACTGCATTTGTAAACAGACGCATCAGCTCATTTTGACCTCTGTTTCCAAGATGCTTTCTGGAGATGCACTTCTCCAGACGGCTACGCAGTTCAATCTCCACGCCATAATGACCGTGGGTCCCGTCGTCCACCAGAAGGAAGTGGGTGTGGTTGTTATCGAGGCAGGACAGTCGGCCCTGACCATTGATGTCCATCAAATAATGCGCTGGGAAACAACCCTGCAGAGGAGAGGCATGGAGTAAAAGGAATTTACAATTCAGATGATTCAGATTCACATAGATAGTTTTCTGTACCTCTGAATGCACCAAAGTGTCCCTGTTGTGAATCGCTCCCCATGTTGCCACTCCAATAGCTACGATCTGACCCTGCGAGGAGCTGCTGCTCAGGGCGTAGTCTCTCACAGCCTGCCCCACATGCTTCATCACACCTGTGTGGGTGCCACCGGTGATGATCCATGCTCCTGAATGCAACACACAGCGTGTGTACAAATTCAGTTTTACATATACAGTACATGAGAAAGCTATGGACATTAACAGTTTAACGATCATGCATGCCTCTTGTCCGGGGAGTAGATGAACTGATACCACTCTATTGTCCAGACCAGAGGTGTCAAACTCAAGGCCTGAGGACCACATGCGGCTCACCACTTCATATCATATTATAATGAAAACGTGGCCCGCGTTCTCCTCTTCCTTTAAACACAGCATGTGTGGCTGAGGAACAGCAGCCAGCGAGGTGATAGAATATAATACTGAATAATATATGTAATAGGTATTAAGACATTATTGCATTATTAAACATATTACATTCAACACTTTTACTTTGAAATCTGTGAAATAGCATCATGAATATCTTAATTGCAGTATCATGATGGAATATTGTGCAATAATATTAAGATCATATTGCCCATACTGAACAGTTGTTTTTTGTCCTTACTTTTTTTTCTCTACACCGGCCCCCTGTTGACCAGACTAGATGCTCATTGGCCTTCAGGACATTTGAGTTTGACACCAGTCTGGACAGTCAATATGAAACTACCACTAGCAATCAAATGTAACCAATCTAAAAGGGACGGACGTCCTGCACGTCCTGCACAATCACAGTTAAGTGCACTTTACATGTTTTGAATTTGTCTAAAATAGCTCTAAAATCACTTATTTTACTAAAGCAAAAAAAAATCTCAGCAGTCACGAAAAGTCATCCCACTCCACTGTAGGAAACCTGAGTTTATCCTCAAGTTTTTCAGGGGACAGATTTCTCTCACACACACACACATTTGTTTTGGTCTCTCGTCACTGACTGACCTGTCGTCTGAGCCACTTTGATGAGACCTCTGTGGAACATGTTCTTGAGACGAGCTTTAAGATAGAAGTTCTTAGCTCCTCCTGTCACTGAGATGAGCAGGTTGGGAGGGGACAGTTTCCACTGTTCCGTCAGTAAGCGGTACAGGACTTCAGGACTGGTGTCAGTGGACGCGCGCACATACTGAGAGTGGACACACAAGTGGAAACCCAGGTGTGAATGTAAAGGGTAAGACATGCTTGCAGGCACACATTTAAACACACACGAAAAAGCAAAAGCATTGTCTCACTTTGCCTGTCTTTTGGCCACTCCCACCAAAGCTGATGTCCCCAAAAGCATCCGTCGGCACTTCGTGAACATGTCTGTGTTTGTCCCATGACTCTCCAGTGAAGTCCTCGGGCTTGATGGCCTCGTCCACATGATCAGTTTTGAAGTAACCACACTTGCATACATCCTCTCTAGAGTGGGAGCACAGAAACCACAAGTTATGGCATTTTCATGCACAACTTTAAAGCTGCAGGATGTAACCTTTGGTGAGTTTTGGTCTTCATGAACAAAAACACTGCAACATTGCTCTGTCAAGCAATACTATCAGACCTCACTCATGGACCATTTACACCTGGCATTAGAGTGAAAATATGATCAGAAAAATTTCTGATCTCTGATCTGTGATCAGATAGAGATCGGATAGCTCTTCACCACATGTCAGGCAGGTCTAGCTCTACTGAGTTTTTTTTTTAAATCGAATTTAAAGAAGCACTTGTTCACTGTGGTGTATCGGTCTTAAACAGTTTGTTTTATACAGTTTTAAGTAGATTTAGTACAGTTTGTTTTATACAGTCTGATGTAGTTTTAGTAGGTCTGTAATGTTTTAGTGTGCGTGTTATTCTATAAGCGTTGTATATTGTTATTGTATTCTTTTTTTAATGTCTGCCCTGCGCATATTTCACTACACTTTGTATGTTTTTATTTATAAAGCGTTCATGTACTGCCGTGATTTTTCACGATTACAGATTACAGACAGCTCGACGAGAGTAGCAGCTACTGGAAAGAAACCGGGAAGAACTAATCACATTTTCATCCTCTCTCACACAGACATTCAGGGAAGTGACTCCCCTTGCATCACCACAATAACACAACCTTGTGTTATTGTGTATACACATACGTACATCAATGGCAAGGTCAGTTCAGAGGCTTTCTACATCAAAACCACACAGCTGAGAGCAGTTCAGCCTACCTGACACCTTTTTCAAAGAAGCAACATTCCTTCTTGCGGATGTTTTCCCTGATCCAGGAGCCAAAGGCACAATGCTGGAAGGAAGGAGAGACACAGAGGTGCTTAGAGGGTCTGACTGTGTTGAGTGCCATAGCCTGAACCACTTGGGACTCCATGGCTTTACTTCTCCAGGAGGGAACATGGGAGGGTTACACTGCACAGATCTGCTGCGGGCTGAGAACTGAGAGCAGTTCTCAGTTGGCAGACGCTGCTGCTGCTGCTGCTGCTGCTGCTGCTGCTTCTGCTGTGGGTGCTGGCTCGCATCAGTCAGCACTGCATCAGTGATGTCAGAGCAGAGTCACAGCACCCGCAAAACTGACCAACAGGAAGGAGCCCGGCCCCAGATCTGGATCGATCGCTCACAGCATTTCTAGGAATGGATTAAAAGCATGGCAACATGCCACAGCAGCAGGTAATGGCACATAATAATCTGAATTTCTTTTTAATGTTTAAAATATGTGTGAGGAATATAGTTAATATAGTACATGTACTGTATCTAGGTGAAATTTTAAATTTCTGTCTTAAAACTTAGTTTTTGTATAATTTTACTATACATTCAGGTCTAAATATTGTATTTTTTCCCCATTTATTACTATAACACATTTTTTCACAGCTGTTACATATTAATATTTTACACACAAAACATATATTTACTTTATAAAATATGACAAGTGGTTAAAATGGGGTCAGCTGTCAGCGACCACAACAATTAAAAATATGTTTCAGTAAAACAATTAAAATGAAATAGAAACTTTTTCTATTGTGTCCTACTGCTTTTATTTGATCTCAGTATTAATGAAAGGATAGAAATGTTCGCGATTTTACATGACATACACCTTCAGAACCTCAGCTTTTACAAACCCGTTTTGAACTGCGTTTATCTTTGTCCTATCTGTGCATGCATATCTACAGTTATAATTGGGTTACATGTTTTTATAGATTATTTACGAAAACAAAAAGGGGTTGACCTCACTCATGTCCCATGCTGCTCATGACAAATCACTTTTTGATCCACACTCACCTTTTTAAAACGAGAAACCACCCGATTTAGTCCAGGTTTGGTGAACTGCTGAGTCAAATCCTGTGGATGAACCTTATTCTCAGATTTCGGCAGCATGTCTGAAGAAGCAACACAGCAAGTCAGAGAAAAAGTACTAAGTGATCATCTTCTGTGAGGGAAAGGGCAGAGCACGCAACTTATCAGTGATGCACTCCTCATCTGTAAACCCTGCACAGGACTTAAGTATTCTGACAGATGCTTTTATCTCACTGACATGTGACCTGCTCTGCATTATCTCTACTTCCTCCACTGAGGACTAAACAAAAACACAAGAAACTCTCAACTTAAACAAATGGATGAGACGAGGCACAAATCCACACTGACCCACTGACTCAGCCGTCATGTCCTGCAGTGGCAACAGAGAAACATGATTGTTCTCCTGGAGATTAGCTGCTATTGCCTTGTTTTGTTGCACTGTTAAATGGCTCCGCCCCCTTTCTTTTTTTTTCTTAAGTCAAATTCTGCCAGAATGTGAATAATCCACCGTCCACTCAGGCTTCAGCACACCACAAGGATTTATATAAACAGTATAGGCTATTGGCTCAACACATTCAAGACGGCTACTCTTCAAGACAAAGAAAATCAATCAGTTTGCAAATCTGAAAACAGAAAAATGTTGAGAATAAATAAATAAATAACAACACCTTTTGGACAGTCTTCAGAGCTTCCTTTCAGTTGGACAAAAGACAGCGACAGCATGAAGTTGTTCCTGAACTACACAGTGGAAGTGCTCTATGTCTCATGTCGTTTTCCAGGTGTTAGAACCATAGTCAACACATGTTGCCAGGTGATGCCTCCAGAGTATTTCACTGTGGGGATCTGGTTACTGAAGGAAGCGCGGATTGTTGTTAGAAGTACCTGTGTAACTTCTTTCTTTCTTTCAAGCCAAAATTCAAACAGCACAAATGCATGAAAAGTTTTTTTTTTTTCTTTAGTAAACAAATATTGCATAGAGGTGTAAATGTCAGGTGGAATATGTGGAGTTTAGGATTATAAAGTATAAATGTAGTATGAATTAATGTCCCCCAGTGCTTTAAACATAATACTGTTATTTGCTAAATACCTTTGAGCAAAAACAATTCTGTGGAAGTTCACTTCAATAATGTTTGATTTTGTAAAGTTAACTCCCCATTGAAAAAGTTACAGTGTGTGTTTTACACCATCGGAAACTGGGGCTAATCATGCTGCTACTTCATTTACGAGAGACTTGGGCCGAAGTTCAGCTTTTAAGACTCTTTAAGCATCTATGTAACACAAATGACCTGATAACGAATTGTGTTAACAGGAATTGTGATAAGATGGAAATCTCCACCTTCCACAGTCATGGAAAATCATTAAAATGAGTGACTTTTTCTGGTCTGAAATCACATCTCAATAATTTTTAAAATGTAAAACAAATTGCTATAGAAGAATGATCCTGTAGAGAAATGTAAAAGAAGAAGAAAAAAGTCACATTTATTTGTGTCTTACAGGTTTAAGCCATTGTTTTGAGTCTCCACCACCAGATGGCAGCACATCCCCGCTGATCACAGCTGCTCACAAGCTGGAGAGTTTTACTGCTCTAGAGATTTAATAAAATAACCAGCTCAAATCAAAACCAAAAACATTTACTTCACATTTATTCATCCAGGAATTCCTGTGCGAGAGAAATCTCTTTTCTTTTTTAAAGAGGGAAGCCTGTCCAAGACTGCTCCCCAGTCACAGTTGAGTTATACATAATATAACACATAATATAAAACAACAGTCAAGGGTTTGCACAGGGGGAATGGAGAACCAGTTCAATTAAAATAACTGCAATTACTATCACTACAACTTTTATTACAAGCTTTAATCAAATTATTCCATGAATAGTGGCAAGAGTAAGTTCACCGTAAACTCCCTGGAAAATGACAATAATAACAAGAAGAGCACCATCTTGTGGAGCAAAGGTGGAGATGCACATATACGAACTAGAGGAACTAAATATTTCAGCTGAAAATCGTCAATGATATAAATTATATCAGTCTTTTTAAATTCTTCTCAAATTCACAAAGCAAATCAAAAGATAGTCATCATAAAAAAATGCTGCCTTCATTTTTTTAAGCAGCGTAATACTAGGAAAATAAATAAAAGAATGAATGGATGGATGAATGAATGAATGAATGAATAAGTAGTGTTTAGCGTCTTCAGAAGAACCTTTTTCCTTCAGTTGAGGTTCTTCTGACTGTATTTACCTGCTTAAATTCAGAGCAAACAGAGCCTCTACACCAGGGGCCTCAAACTCAAAATGACTTGGGGGCCGGTGAACTTCTAGTCTGGTCACGAAGGGGCCCGGGGCCGATCAAGTGAAAAAAGTCCTGTTTAATAATTACAAATTAAAATAATATCTTGATAATGCGTCATGATGTTGCAAATTAAAAATAGTCAGCATGAGACTGCACAACATTTCAAAGTAAAAGTGTTTGTTTTGCTACTTAATAACAAAAAAGAACATGAAGATGATGATGCAAAATTAATCTTTACATAACAAACAAAACATCAGACAAGCTTGCTTATAATTAAATGTAGACACTTATACATTTAATAATGTGATAAAAGTAAGCCAGTGTATAAATGTAATATTAATATTATTATTCCATCCATCCATTTTCCACTATGAAAATATTGTTGACGGGAAAGTTTTCATTATAACTTGAAATTGAACGTAGGGCCACAGAACACTGAGAGCGTGAGTTTGAGACCAGTTCTACACTTTCCATAAAGAACCAAGAACATTAATCCTAAATTTCACCAAATTAATATTACACTGGCTGTTCCTCCTCCTTAATGTACCCACAAATACACTGAAGTTTTCTATGTAAAACAGTGATGACTGAAGGTTTTACAACATATGTCGCTACTGTGATTTGATTTGTGACGTATATCTGAAGTCAAGTTTCAATTAAATACTTATAGACTTAAAACAACATGTGACATTACTACATGACTCCGGTAAAATAACTGCTATCCAGTACGTATTGATTATTTTCATTAACGCATAATATGTTGATTGGTGATTTCGTCCTGTAAGGAATACTTCACCGATTTGCATTTAGCTTTGTAATGTATAAAAATTGTGCTTCCCAACCTCAGTTTCCCGAGTCGACAAATATCTTCATTCTTTTTTGTTGTTGTTACGTGCCCACCACTGACACTTGGTCCAAGCCTTGGTCCAAGGCTTGAAACTGCAACGCTAATTCCTCACCTTTTAGACCCACTCGTTGGGGGACGGGACTTTTCCCAGAATGTAAACAGTGTCCGCCATCTTTGCTAATTGTTATGCTAACAGGACCAAGTGTCACTGTTGGGTACAAGAATATATTTCTCAACTCTGAGGTTGGGAAGCACAATTTATTATTCTAGTAATACAAAGCTAAATGCAAATTGGTAAAGTATTCCATTGAAAGTTTCTCAAATTTTATAAGCGTTGTCAAAGGTTTTGTCCACTGTGAAGGAACCAAGTGTTCAATTCTTCAATTCCATTGTAAGTGGCTTTGGATAAAAGTGTCTGCTAAATTACATGTAATGTAAAATAAAAGTGTTCACATTAAAACCAGAAATCAGTTTTTTGACCGGCAAAATAGTTGACAATTAATTTAGTAGTTAGTTAATAAATTAATTTAATTAACTGTTGCAGCTCTAACAAAATTTGTGATTAGTTGTTCTTTCAAATTGTGATTTCGAAAAGTTCTTAACTGAGGTTAGGAAAGAATTACAGCATTATATATATTATTATGAACAATGAATTGCTTCATAATTGTTAGATGAGAAGAGTTAAGAATGAACCACACAAAGCACAGAGACTCAAATGTCAGATCCCTTACAGCACAATATTTATTCAACAATATACAGATTAAATTTCTCCCTACGTATCACACTGCTCTGTAGAGTTCTCTTTTTAAATTACCTTGCTCTCGTGTTTTAACATCTGTTATTTACAAGATTTAAAATAAGTCTTTCTCTCCATTTATACAACATCAGTGGTACAGTGTTACCACATGTTACAGCAGCTTCCTTTCGAAGCGTCTCCGTTGAGATTCACCGCTGATAAATCCGTTTACATCTCATTCGCCGAACCGACGTCTTTGAGCCACAGAGAAATAAACCGACATAAGGGCTCGTCATGCACCAAAGTCCAGCCGTGGCTTTCTCTCTCTTTGAGGGTGTCCAGATGACAAATTAATGGTCCAGTTATTTCACCCACACGAGAAAGGTCCTTCACTCTATAGCACCACAACAGGGTGTATAAACAGAATTGTTGAATGGGGATATGGCCGAGGACTTGCACCTTAAAAGTATTAGATCAAATGCATCTGCCTCTTCCCACACGACAAGGATCAATGAAAGCCTGTGTATCAATAAAAATAAAAGGGGGGGAGGAAAATGTTGCATAGAATCAAGTCTGACTTTGAAAACAGAAATTTTGATGCTGCCATTTTTTTTTAAAAATGTGGCATTCTGATTTACTCCTGAGACCTTCTGGACCACATAACTTATTCTTTTCTTCTTCTTTTTTATTTTTTGGTTTTAAAAATAAAAAATAAAAATAGCTGTACCCTTAGACTAACAAAAATAGCATTGCTGTTGGATGTGACATCACATAGAAGTACTACTTTAAAGAGACTAAAACCCTGCATTGAGTGTATACACATTAGCACATCTATAATATATAATTTCAATAATTATCTTGAGGAGAGAGAGGTGGATGGATTAAAGTGCATTATACTGTATGAAAACAAAAGCCCACAGTTATCACATGCAGGACAGGAAATGAACGTTGTCCACCTGCAGCAGTGCCTGACAAAAAGTGATTTCCTTTAAGTTTTCTGATCTTATTCTGCAAACATGAACAGAAGAGAACATTTTCAGGCACAGCCAAGTTTCTTTTCTTTTTTTTGACGTTGTTCATTTCCCGCCCTGATCATTTAAATGCAAATAAAACCAGACAGTGAGGGATTACTGTAGGTCAACATACAGAACCAACATGGCTGCTGGTAATCTCAGTCAGGGCCAC
The DNA here is from genome assembly GCF_019176455.1 of Solea senegalensis. Lineage (NCBI taxonomy): Eukaryota > Metazoa > Chordata > Actinopteri > Pleuronectiformes > Soleidae > Solea > Solea senegalensis. Next base: position 13,841,115 of record NC_058022.1, on the reverse strand, counting down.
TCGTATATTACAATGACATGAACATTTCACCAACTTTTAAAAACAGCAGGAAATAAAATGTCACTCAACTCACAGCAAAATACAGCATATGGTAATTGGGCTCACACAGAGAGAGACACAGCACAGAGATGTGACAGCAGACAGAACAGGTGAGAGAGTGAACCGTCACCACCACTCTTCTTCCTCCACAGTCAAAGTCCAGCACGAGGAGGAAGAGGAGCGCTGTGAAGCCCAAGAGCCTGCAATCAAAGCTCTTTTGCTTTAAATGTTTTACGAGTGGGGGGAGCACAAAAAAGGGGGCTCACTTGAAACAGAAGCAGCAGCGGTGGTGGTGAAGGTTTGAGCGTTGTGCAAGAGTTTCACTGCAGACGGAACTGACTTTTATATACATCGACCGTTCACCCTCGTTTTCAACGAGCAGGAGAGCAAGACATGGGGGGGGGGATGCACTACAACAACAGCAACAACAGCTCACATCACCTACACTACACAAATGCATAATGTTCTGTGTTTACATGTGCGGCAGAGCTCAGACGTGATTGTGAAAGGACAGTGTGCTGCACAATGGCAAAAAAAAAAAAAGGTGAAGCAACTTTTTAAAAGAAAGAAGAGAAAAGAAAAACAAGGCATTTTAAATTAAGACACTGGACAAAAAAAGAGATTAAGAGGATGTTTTGGCACATCTGGCAAAAAAAGAAAGAAAAAGACTTGGGTTTGACTTGGCCACGTCACGCATCTAAAAACAGCAGTGCTTTGTCGGGAGCTACACATGCAGACAAAATCACTCAGTCTGAGCGGAGAGCGCGATGAACACGAGCTACCACTGTGTGCAGACGCAGGCATTTGACAGCAAAGACGATTCAACTCCATGCACAACTCAACTGCACTTTTAAAATGGATGAATAATAATAACAACAACAATAATAATAATACAAAAAGATGAATCAGCATTAACTGCCAGTGTGGTTGTCTTGATATAGGACAGGAAATGTGAAAACCTGTTGGCAGTCGTGTTAGATTTTCGTTCATGACGTGAACTGAAATGCAGGACCAGAGATATTGAGTCAAAAGCTCTTCACGCCGATGTTTACAATGCCATCAAATTTGCAGTGCAGAGTCCGTACTGGTCCTCCACTGTCTCATTGCCCGGGCTGCTCAAGTGCTCCACTCTCAGACTCAACACATAAATGGGGCCTTTTCATCCTGCATGTGATTGTACGCGAGTGGCAGGTGGGCACACACAATGAGGTAGAACAAAATGTTTCATGATCATCCAATCAGAGCCACAAAGCAGGAGGCGACGACGACCGTTACCGTTGGTCACCGCTGACGCACAGTGACTACTACAAGCCTCTAGAGCTGAAACAATTAATGGATTCATCGATTACTAAATGAATCGCCAACTGTTTTGATAATCGATTTATCGGTTTGAAGCTCTTTTCATGATTCAAACAAGATTTCTGTTTCGTTGAGCTTCTTAAATGTGAATATTTTCTTAATTCCTTTGCTCTGGATAACAAAGAAATCATTAAAAGTTAATCATTTTTGGTTTGTGGACAAAACAAGACATTTGAGAACATCATCATTTCCAGGTATGACGAACACCGATCAACATTTTTTAAGATTTTCTGATAATTTATGGACCAAACGATTAATCGAGAAAACAATCGACAGATTAATCGATTATAAAAATAATCGTTAGTTGCAGCTCTACAAGCCTCCAGTGGGGGCAGTAGTTTAACAGATCAGAGTTGACTGAGACCTTAGCACAGACTGACAAACACCAACGCCCATTAGATGGTTTCAACCAGAACAACAGTCCAGTACAAAATACAGTCATTGCCTTTTAGCTTTTAACAGAAACCCGCACTGTTACACTCCACTTCTTCAGCTTCAGATTTTAAATCAAGTAAAAAAAAGACAATTTCTTTCCTCTTTGTATAGCTGCACAGTAGTGATTACTTCAGATGTGTCCAGTTAAAATGTCAGACGCACTCTAAGCACATTCCAGTTTGGTTTGACAACAATCTTAAATCAGAGTCACACGGTCTGAGACAAACATCTGATTTCAGCGACGTGATAAGGAACAAAACAATCGACCTTCTTTGGATTGTGATTAACAAACATTTAAATCATATTTTCTTTTCTTTTTTTTTCATAAAACCATTTCTGCGTACTTAAAATCAGCAGTGAACTAGAGGAAGATAATCCGCAAGAACGATTGCACGTGAGCCCGGGAATGATGGGGAAGGAATGAAGAGAGAGGGAGAGAGCTGTCATTTCCAGCTCTTCTCCACATGAGCAAAAAAGGTGAGTGTTATTGCTGATTCATGACAACTCATTCAGTCAGGAGCTCAAGGAATCTGAGATGTCATAACATCCTACAGCTAGCGTGGCGTCCAAACAAAGGAGGGGAGGAGAGTTCCTGTGAGGACAGACGGGGAGGATGCTGCGACTCATTTACACTCCACTGTCATTACACCAGTGTACAGTTATGATTTATTTACTACTTTACTTCTGTTGCATTCTCGGTAACTGCAGGCCACAATTATACCTTTGATGGATGTTAAATGGGTGTATTCCTTAAAACACACACACGCGCACACACAAACACACACACACACACATACATTAGGTAGTTGTGTAGTAGTGGTAGTCGGGCTGAAAAGAGTCACAGAGGAAAAACTGTAAGAGGTGGTGTGTTATGAGTAAGTACAGTGTTTGTTTTGTGTGTGTGTCTGTGTGTATCATGCCCTGCATCCCATGTTAGACCTGTGATATGATCTGCATGTTGAAGCTGGGGGAGCGGGATTGCTTGGTGAGAGGAGCTCCAGGAGACAGGAGGTCCTGTGCGTCCTCCGGCCTGATGAGGTGCTCCTCTTGTAAGCTAATGGTGGAGTGGCGGTGGGAGCCGCCGATTGGGAGCCCAGCTTCCTTTTTGGAGCCTCCCAGCGCCTTGCCCTGCTCATTCTCGTCTCCATTCAGGTTCAGATTCATGAAATCAAAGGACTTGCTGGAGGAGGTGCTGCCAGTCCGCACCAGCGTGGGCCCCACAGGGAAGCTCAGGTGCTTCCGTATGGGGCTCAGCTGGATGGCATCCAGGGTAATGCTGGCCGAAGGCGACTGCTGCCTCTGGTGATGCCTCCTCACAGCAGCCTGCTGATCTGCAGACAATTCTGCCTGTTTTTCTGCCGCTCGCTCCCTCTCCCGTTCCCTCTCCCGTTCCTTCTCCCGGTCCTTCTCTCGCTCCCTCTCTCGCTCCCTCTCTCGCTCCCTCTCTCGTTCCCTCTCTCGCTCCCTCTCACGCTCCCTCTCTCGCTCCCTCTCTCGCTCCCTCTCCTTGTCCCGTGTCAGACGTGCTGTGATGGCTTTCTTGATACTGCTGCTGCTGCTGTTCAGGCTGTCGTGCCGCGGCCCCACGTTGCCGCTCGCCTTGATGCCGCTGGGCTGGCTGCTGTTGGACGCCCCGGAGGAGAAACCCTCGTCCGGGTCATTGATGTTGAAGGAGTCCTCGCCGCCACTCATGCCGTCAGCATCTGAACATAAACATGGCCACACGGAGAGAGAAAGCATGACAGACAAGCAAGTGAGTGGGGTGAACAACAACTGAGATTAAAGTGGTAATATAATCCCACTATGATTAAAACAAAACTCTTATTTCTATAAAAATGTTATTATAGTGAGAAGATGCTATAAATAGCATTCAAAATCCAATCTTTTCATCGAATTCTGAAACCCTTCCTGCTGATTAATATTAAAAATTATGTCAACTCGCTTGACAATCTAATTCATCTAAACAATGACAATGATACAGACTGACTGTAGTGTGCTGCTTCATTACCTCACTCATTCACCAGACAGCGGAACAATTCAATTTGGTAAATAATGACCTTGAGTACTAATGATCTTATGTAATTCATATCGACTTAAAAACAAAAGAAAAAGGTAAATAATATGCCTAATTAGCAAAACGATCATATTCTATTCATTCATATCTAGTGATGATTTAGTAGACTTCATAAAAGGCACAAGAATCTGAACACTAAAACACATTTGTTCATTATGACCTCCTTTTTTGTTTGAAAGCTGGAAGGGAAAAGATGATAAGTTCAGTTAGGGGGGAAGAAAAAGAAGCATGTCATTTACATCCAGTAAACAGACAGAGAATCAGCTGTCTGTCTCCGTCATGCATAGTTGGGACAAGCACAACTGCACAAGAGGGAATCACAGGCAGCACATTGGAACCAGCATGCACATCCAACATGAGGAGAAGTCACATGCTACCCCCCCCTCCTGTTAACAGTGGCCCAGCGGGCACACGGTTTGGACGACCGAGACGAAACACGCCAATCTGTGTCGACCAGCGAGGCGGGTTCAAACCCCTCGTCAGATCAGTTACGCTCCAGCTGGAGTCGACAGGACACAAACCTAAGTGAGCCAGACTGCAAGCAATCTCAGGTCGACCCAATCCCAACAGTCACACACACACACAGATGTAATTAATAGACTGTGTGTGTGTGTGTGTTTGCATGTTTTAGTCTGGATTACAGTTTGGGTGAATACTGTAATACTTCCTTCCGGTTTCCACTCTTTACAGTATGATGTGGACAGAAGCCTGCAGAGGTTTTTGTCCTTTCTCGCTTAATGATGTAATCCATTGTGCACCAACACAGCTGACCATTAGAAGACTTAACACTTAATAAATAGTGGGTTCAAGGTCAACTTTGAAACTCTTAATGTGGCAATCCCTTTTTTTCCCTGTGAAGTATGATATGATTAAGTCATTCACCCATCTGATATGATGTTAAATATTATTAAAGGAATACTTCACCAATTTGCATTTAGCTTTGTATTACTTGAATAGGGGTAAGATTTTTGAAAAATTGTGCTTCCCAATCTCAGTTTCCCCTGAGATGAGAAATATCTTCATTCTTTTTTTGTTACGTGCCCACCAGTGACACTTGGTCCTGTTAGCGTAACTGTTAGCAAAGATGGTGGACACTGTTTACATTCTTGGAATGAGGTCCCGTGCCCCTACAAATGGGTCTAAAAAGTGCGGAATTAGCGTTGCAGTTTCAAGCCTCAGACCAAATGTCACTGGTGAGCACGTAACAAAAAAAAGAATGAAGATATTTCTCGACTCAAGGGGAAACTGAGGTCGGGGAAGCACAATTCAAAAATACTACCCCTATTCTAGTAATACAAAGCTAAATGCAAATTGTTGAACTATTCCTTTAATAATATTTAACATCATATCAAATGGGTGAATGACTTAATCAAATTATACTTCACAGTCGGATTTTACAAGGTACATTTTCATGTACAATGGCTCTAATACACTGCTGTAGGCATCAAACAATTATTAGGAGGAAAAACCAATCAAGAACTTGCAGTTGTATGGTTGTCACGCAAGGAAAATATCCAGATTAAACCACTTGTGTTCATTTCTAACTTCTCCGCAATACATCCCCAAATTCAAGGTCATGTTATTTATATCTGCAAGTAAAAGTCCTGTAAACCAGGTAACTGTGCAGCTTTGTCTCCATTATGGTACAGATTGGTTTGGTACAGTACGATACAGTTTGGAAAGGCAAAGCCCTGGGTCAGGCTTACGTTTCGAACAGTACCTTTACTTGGTAAAGTGGCTACGTCACTGATATATGTTGAGTGAAGCTGTACTGGTGCTATGACAATAAAAACCATGGAGGGGAACAATGGAGGGGAACCAGCAGCTCTCAACAAGATGTCAAGCTTTGAAAGAGAATAGACTGTGGCCGTTGAAGAGAAAGGGAACAAGGGAGTGAATTTTCTCTGTCACCCAATGAGCTGACTGTCGTGGGTGGAGCTCCACCCTGACTGTACCATTTTACTCTGGTACTCAAACAGAAAGGTGTCAAAAAAGGAAACAATAGGGGCTAGTCATTTTTGGTACTATTCTAATATCTATCTCATGGCACTGAACCAAACTGTTCTCCCTGTGTGTGTGGGGGGTTTTTTCCCCCGGGTTCTCCAGCTTGCTCCCACAGTCCAAAAATATGCTATATGGGGATTAGCTAAATTGGTCTAAATTGGTCTCTAAATGGACTGTAGGTGTGAATGTGAGAGTGAATGGTTGTTTGTCTCTGTATGTGGCCCTGCGATGGACTGGCGAACTGTCCAGGGTGTACCCCGCCTATCGCCCTATGTCAGCTGAGATCGGCACAGCTCCTGTGGAGGATAAAGCGGTAGGAGATAGATGGATGGAGTGATGTACCAAACCGAACTGCTACACTCGATGGAAACAAGGCTGTAGTGACCTGGCTTCTACAAACTAATTAGCGTTCTCCCTGAACTGGCTGGCTGATTTTGATTAATCAAACATCTCTAAAGATTTAATGAAAGATCATAGGAGGAAGACGGGATGGTAATGGAGATAAACACCAACCATAAAGCCAGAGGATGAGTGGATCCTCAGACAGGATCTGAATGATGCGACAGGACCAAACATGGAAACGAACACACATTCAACAAGACAAAACAGGCCTGGCAGTGGAAGCAGCTTCTGCTGCACTTAGTATTATTTTTACTTTGATAGAGTAATCTCTTCATGTGGCCTTGTCATTTGGAATGTTAGTGTTCATTTCAGGGTTTCGTGTTCTATCAGAAATTATCAAAGCTGGCTGTAGCGTGCACATGCATTATGTAGGGCTCGTTCCCACTCACTGAGCTGAGGAAAAAGAAACACAAATTAGCATACAATAAAGCTGTTGGACTTAAAAAAAAAAAAAAAGAATAAAAGAAGGAAGGGCTCTTCCTGCAGAATGGTGCCACTAGCCTCATCCTAAACTTATCTTACTGTAGGACACAATGAGGGGCGGAATGACAACAACATTTCCGATGTCAGTTTTGAAAGATGGATATATTTTCCATGAGGAAAATAGAAATCCATTAAACCAATTATCAGACGTGGAGGTTGAGAAAAGCCAACAGCAAAAACAGGTCATGGCTGGACACTGAACATACTCAGTGAGTGACAAGGACAGCAGTCTAAGCTGGAGTAGGCATGGTGAGTAAATAGGCAGGACAGGACATGACATGATTTCAGGCCCATGCAAAACAGCCACACTTCCTTCAAACCCAGAATAGGCGACTCTTCCACTTTTCAGTGAGACGAAAAATAGCAGCTGTGTGGTAGTCGAGGAGCTGTTGGCTGAGGGTCTTTTAGACTGGATGAGTTAGTATACTCTGGGGGAAGTGAAGAGGAAACCACAATGGGAACGGCAGAGTTAAGGACCTCAAATTCAAGAGGGGCAGGAGGAAGAAGAGAGGGGATTAGGAGAATATAGATGGAAGGGAGACCTCCTCCTCCTCCTGAGACCCTTTCTGCACTGAGGGTCCGCCCCTGTCCCCTACCCTCAAGTGTGATGGGGGGAATGATGCTGCTGCTGCTGCTGTGGTGGCTGTGAGCCCGCCCTCCTCTTTCTTCTTTGGATGACGCGTCCCAAGAAGTGTGGTGGTGCTTCTGCTGGGTGAGGCTAGGAGGATTGACGATGAGGCTCAACTCTGCATCGGTTGAGTGGTCAAAACAATCTGGGAGTCAACAACACAGACGGAGGGGAAAACGTGTTTCTTTAGTGGCAGCAAGCTTCAACCGAGTGGGCTCTCAACATGGGAACAGCAGGCCCAGACTGTAACTTCATGTGTGGACTTAAAATATATTAAGAAATTGTATTTATGAAAAAAAAAAATAAAAAAAAAAGAGCTGCTCCATTAATCGTCCATGTACTGGGTAAAATGGAGTCAGTAGGATTTACAGGCACCATTTTGTTGTTTCCCTCTCTCTCAGTCGCAAACCATTTACCTTGTGATACGAAACACAGAACACACTTAGACAAGATGTGCAAAAACAAAAAAGGCAAAAGCACTGCAACACAGACTATATGACCACAACTACATTAAATGACTGCCATGGAACACCATTTGGATGACACTAATGGTGTGATCTTCTCACTGGTAGAGACAAACGCCACAGAAGTCATTCTCTCACCAGTAGAAGATGCCTTTTGTCGCCTTCCACAGATCCAAAAAATGAATAAATAAACAATTAATTTAACTGCACACTGGTCCCTTTTTCCTTGTACAACTTTCTTTTCCTGCCTGTCTGGAGATGCTAAATGAATAGGATAAGGAAAATAAAAAGTTACTATAATAGATGTACTGTTCTGTTAAATCTACCGACATCAGTCCTGCACTAAGGCTTGCTTCCCTTCTGTGTGTTGTGGCAGAGAAGGCAGCTTTTCCTCCTTTCCCACTTTTTAGGGCTCGAGTCTTACCCTCTCTCCTCCAGCGGTGGCGCCGTATTGAAGCGGTGGTAATGGCTGAGATGGAGATGCGGCTAATGGTGGGCGTCACCTCTACCTGAAGCACCTTGCGGCCCTGCGGCTCAGAGGGAGCACTGTCCGGCAGCGAGTTCTTCATGGCGTTGCCCAGCTGCAAGTAGACATAAACACAGATCGAGATTAGCAACGAGGTAGTAGAGCACTTGAAACTCGACGATGGCTTTCTTTGAACACTGTGGCAGATCATCAGAGGCATTACTTCCATGTTTAAATTTTACACAAAAATGATGGTACTGTGTGTAATTAACTGTGTTCACACAATGCTGTGGGGACGTACCAGGAGAGGCTGGGAGTAAAGCTCTAGCTGAGCTCTGTACAGAATGTCCTCCAGCGCTTCCCGCCCCATCTCCCACTCTCCATTGTATCTGTGAATTACAACACAAAACACATATGCGCACACACATCAGCATTCAATAACATCGTCTTTTTTTCTTTTTTTTGCGTACACAGGAGTGTCTGCCTTGATGTCTGGAGTCACATCCCCTGGAGCTATTATTGGTTATTAAGTAAAGTCTGCAGTCACAGCATGGGAGGGAAAGGGAGGTCTATTTGTTTGTCTGTCTGTTCGTGAGCAGCTTAACTCGGACGGAAATTTTCTGGGGCTGTAGGTTAGGGCCCATGGAAGAAATTATTAGATTTTGGTGGTGAGCTCATGACAGCCCGACTCCTTCCTAAATGATAGATGACTGTGTCACATCCCCAAATTCAGTCCGAAGTGAGGTGAAGAACAGCAGGTATAACTGAACAAACTACACTAACAAAATAAAGGGAAATAACAACTCCATGGCTGAACTTGCTTTCATTTTGCTCTGCACAACCATCACGCAACTACAACAAATGTCTGCGGTTCCTTTTAGACTTGAGATAAAACATGGGATGGGCTGGCAGGTAAAAACACACTCTCTGTTGTTATAAAGCCCAGGTTCCGCATACGAGTATCTGTTATGATATGCTCTAAGTCTCTCCCCCTCTCTCTTCGTGTGGCACTACGGCTCTGTGGCATTAGAGGACATATTAACCTAAATCTCTGAGTGTCATACTCGAGTGTCAAAGTCCCTGAGCATGTGTGAAGCTCGGGATTCGCCTTTCATGTACACCTGCTCAGGCAAAGGGTGAATACGAGAGCTCCCGCTGGCACTGAGCTGACCAAAGGTAGGATTACTAAAAGGCTATTATACCATGTCTCTCTCACACACACACACACACACACCGGTTTTGGCTCCAGAGGCACTAACTGTACAAATCTCCTGATTGCTGCTGCGGAACCTCATGGGGGCGATGAGGCAGTGTGCCCATTTCTTCTCTGCTGCAGCTCTCTGTGCTACACAATCCTTAACAGTAGTGATTCCTGTCACTGTAGTATCAGGGGATCCATCAGTGAGGATGGGCCGTAATCGAGGGACCATAATCAGCTTTACAACGACCGTCCTGGTAGGGGATGAAATCACCTCCACCCGCAACACACTACTGATGTAATCAGTCTATACAGTGGGGAGCCCCGGTCCTTAGCAGAGTGCTAGCATATGCTGTTAGGACATTTTCCCAGTAGACCAAAGCAAACGACACCCAGGACATTGGAAATGTCCAAGAGAAGAAAATTATAATGAAAAACACTCTCTACTAGCTCATAAAGCAACTGCGTATACAGGAGTGGAGCAGCAAATGCCATATTGCTCTCATTTACGCAATTATTATTTTTTTTTTTACAAATGACAGAGTCAAGAGAAATGAGCCCTTTGATAGTGGTATTTGGAAAGATCATGGTTGAAAGTGACTTGAAATGCCTATGATAAATATTTATTGTTTATTTAATATTTATAGTGGTTTTAGAGTGGCTCACAAAAGATGCAACTTCAGAAAAAAATGTCACCTGAATCTGCAGCTCCAATCTGCTTTGTAGAGCTTCACGAAAAGGTTAAAAAGGGTTCTCTGAAACCTGAATATACAATGCTGGACGTGTTAAAAAAGAGTCTGGTTGCTACTTATTCAGACCCTTACACTTATTTTACATCATCTTGATATTACTTTATTTATTATTATTGTATGATTACTTCGTCTCATACAATAAACAAATCCCTTTGCTATGACACTTGAAATTTTACTGCCAATTTCCATTGAAATGTTTCCCAAAAATTGTTTGGACCTCAACTGTGGAAACTTCAATTTAAAGTCTATAAACAGATCAGTGCAAGTTCTCCCAAATATCACTTTATCTGAGTAAAACGAAAAGATTGTGTTGAGACACACTTCTGGTGAAGGCTCCAGAAATCCCGGCAGCCTCTGTCAGATGTAAGATGTTTGGTTCAAAGATTGATATGTAGAAAAAAAGAAATAATTCTCTGAATATTCACTGTGTTTTTTCCAGATTTAAAGATACATACATGGCATGATACACAGCAGTCAACATCTGGACCATGAACTCAGGATCCAGCAGCACACGGTTGCATGGTTCCCTCCACAGTTTCTGCTGCTGCCGAGGAAAGCCACAGACACACAACCTGAGGAGAGACAATACAGACGCACACACGCACACAATGTCAAACAACGGGAGGCGGTTTAGGGAAAATATCAAGACAAAGGATTAGAGTTATTTTGTGTCCTTCAGGATGTGAGATCGGGCGAGTGGAAAAGAACAAATAAAAGGCAAGATAAGTTACTGCCTGAGTAAACTCAACAAAGACGAAACACATCAAACATCAGGCAAGGGAGGCTGAATTTGAACTGCTTTGAACTCAAGAGGTCAGGCAACATTCAGTGACGGGGAGTTCAGGATCAGCACTGTACGAGAGAACTCTTAGACTAAGACTAATTCTTTTCCACAGTGCAGTCCCGGCACAGCACGGCTATACACGGTTTGGTTCGTTTTCCATTGGAGTCATCAGAGCACGGCTGCATGAAACTGCTGCGATAACCTTTGATACATGACACACGCAAAGACTGAGACTGAATCATTAGACTTAGTTAATCAAAAAGATTTGTCCAGTTCTTCCTGCATGACTGGAGCACAGACTTCATTGAGTCGGACGTCGCACTCATGACTCTTCCAGTGACGACACTCTGACCAATCAGTAGCCGACAGTCTGTCGACGTCACATAGAGTACTGGCTCTGCAAGCTTGGAACCTCACCAGAGCAGGTATTAAAAATAGTACTATTGCTAATGGAAAAGCAAAAACAAAACAAAACTGTGCTGAGTCTAGCCATGCTGGAACTGTGTAGTGGAAAAAGCCAAAAGTATTGTTCCCATACTCTTAATTCTTCACATGTTGTCCGTCTAGACTGAGCTCACTTAAGGAGGCATCTGTCTGCTCACTAGTAGTAGGCAAGACTTCATATCCTGACCCATTTTCCTGCTAGAGTGGAATCACTGGGTGGTGGATTCAGCACAAGGCCTCATACTGTGAATTCCACAATGATCCTTTATTCTAACTCCAGGGAATCTCAGTGCTCCACAGACAGACTCAGCAGTGATGGCCAATCACAGACAACTGAGCTCTAATGAAATTCTACTCATCAAATCCTCCAGCTAAGTGGACAGTGAGAATCAAGGTTAGTGTATGGCTGCCGGCCAGATGTGATTTAATCCTCGTTTCAGAAGAGCAGGTAATGACAGTCGCTGAGAGGGAGGTCACGTACAACGGCACGCGTGCTTTACAAAGGTTTTTTTTCCTACTTACCGTGAGCTCATTCTGCAGACTGACTGGTAGGAAGAAAGGGGCATGAACACCACGGCGGAGTTGTAGCAGAGCATGAGGAAACACAGCACTTCAAACCTGCAGAAGAGACAAGGACAGTAAAACAGATTCTTATTAAGACAAAGACATTAAATGAGATAAGAATGGCTGACTCTTAGTGTGACATCAGTTCAACCTGAGTTTGACAATTTGACAAAAAAAGTTTGACAAAAAAAAAGACAGTTATGTAGAGTTGCTCGAGCAGTTTATAAACTCTATGAACTGGTAAAAAGTCTGATAAGCAAACTGCCCGCCTAGGCAGCTTTATTTATTCTGAACTGTACACTACAGCATGTTTACACTGTAGACGAAATATAACACAAACTGTCTATAGCTACACTTATGCTATGTTGCCGAGATGAGGAGGCATGTGTGTATTTCTATCTTTGCGAGTGTTGACTCTTGGTTCATTTAGCACTTTTATTTTCAGTTTCTCTCCTCCTTTGAGAGTGTCTGTGTGGTGTAGGTGTGTCTGTGTGACTGTCTCAGCAACCAGGTGGCTAAGTGGAAGGAGATTGGCTCACAATGAGTGGTGGAAAAACCCTCCCTGACCTGTACTCTGGGCTTCTTCCACACCTTTTCCAAACAAATCCTAAACTAAACTGTGTCGTTTAGTTCATGGTGTGTGTGAAGATTGGGATACGTTGCTAATGGGTATGGTATTTAAGTTAATTTTGAAAAGCTGCAATAAAAATATTCTTAGATTCTTTTGCATGTTGTTGTTGTTTTAAATTGAAAATGTAGCAGTAGTAGTAGAGTGAATCCATTTGGTTTCATCTTTATTTTCTCCTCTTTCAGTTAAGAGCTTAGGTAAGTTGTTTTTTTTGTCATTTATTTTCCATTTTCTTTTCTGCAGGTAAGATTAGGTTTGAAAAGAGAGAAGTTTTGGTTTGTTATTTTGGCATTGATCCTCTCCAAGGATTAAGAAAACGGCTATACTTTTGAACAGACTTTGGATTCATTTTGGCTTTCTGTGGAAAGACGAGGTGGAAGACACACACACACACACACACGTTACACCTGGTTTCCCTAGGCCAGGGACATAACAGTGAGGTCCAAAAAACTTACAAGCCCCTCTTTTGTCTGGGCCCCACAACTTCAAAAGTGTTGTTCAGGGTTAAGACCTTATGGTTAGAATTGAGTTTAAGTTAGGGGTTAAGGGTTAGGGTTAGACACTTAGTTGTGATGGTAAAGGTTAGGGTAAGGGGATAATGAATGCATTATGTCTATGAAGTATCCTCACAAATATAAAAAACAGATTGTGTGTGTGTGTCAGCATTTTTGCAGCCTATGGTTACACATGACACTGTTCTGCACAAAGGTTGATAAAGTTTCCTCAAAAAAAGAATCGAGTGAATGTGGCTAGAACCAGGAGACACAGATACAATTGTGTGTGTGATGATGATGATGATGATGAAGGACAACCAGGAGGGCGACCTCGAGTATGGGGGTCATAATTGACTCTGTGTGCAGGGGGGAGGTAAATGGCCAGGCAGTACATCATCACTGAGAGAGAGAGCTCCTCTGGGGAGCTTTGGACTTTCTTCTCATAAACACTATCTCAGGCAGAGCCACTAAAATGGATTTCAAGATAAACTATGGAGGCCTGGCCCTGGCAAAATCCATCGACTCTATATTTATGACACTCTATGTTCATCATAGCCAGACAGCGTTGCTCTGCGCAACACACAGCATAACCGGTAATATGTTTGCTTGCTCTTAGAACATCAGCTCTGATCATTCAAATGCATTTCTGTCTCTGTGCATTTGTTGGCAACAAACAAATGCACAGGAGTGCAACGGGGAAATAAAAGAGAAAAGAAATGGCAGGACTCCAGCATGTTTCATTATTATGCCAACATTATCATTCATCCACAACAGCAGAGAAAATGTGAGAGCCAAAAAACCTTTCAGGCCTGCCGAGTCTGGCCAGAGCGTCCGAATGAGACCGCTCTGATCATCTTCAAGGGCCTTTTTCATCTTTTTTCATCTTGCAAGACAATAGAAACTGTTTTGTGACCATTTTGTCACATGTGTTTACCGGTGGTTACTTATGTTCCCCACTTTTCTGTATCCAAAAAGCCTCTGGTAACTGATTCAATGTGATTTTCGGACTTTTCTAAACTGCCACACATTAATCTCAGCGTTCCTCAGTCCCCGGTAACAGCTGGCAGAGAGGGAGCCGTACCTGTTCTGAGCTGTGAAGGTCTCTCTCTGGGGGTGGAGGCCGCTGTACACCACTCTGATCAGGTCATGTTGACAGAGAGCCCCCTCGGTCAGTGCTATGGACCCCAAACTAGAAGGCTAAATAGACGGAACACAGAGAGAGATACACACTTAATTATCACTTCATATTGTTTTATGTCATGGATTAATTGGCATTAAAGATGATGGTGCAGGACTAGCAAGTGCTAACAAGCAGATGTGCCTGCCAAATTGTTAACTGTCAAACTGGGTGGGTTTTTTTTCTGTGCCTGGATGGGAAACTACTATGATTAGTGATTACATTTCATGTCAGTAGCATTAAATTACACCTGGATGACTGCCAAAGGTTCACCTTTGAATGGATCACGGTGAGTGACAGCACCTGACCTCTGTCAGGCTCATGGTGTAACCATAAATAAAAAGATAACATTCAGATGCATGATAGTCAGAAAACGCTTGATCTTATTCTGTGTTTGGTATTTGTCAGGCTCGGACAAAAAAGAAAAAAAAAAAAGAAGACACGATGTCCGATTCGGGTACAGTCAATGTTTTCCCCGACTTGGTCAGGTTTCGGAGCCACATTCTGATGAGATGCATTTTTATTAGGCTCACCACTCTACAAGACTGATCTTGCCTTCTTATTGATTCTTTTTTATTTTTTATTTCATTTCATTTTCCCCCCCACTGAGTAAAACAGAGAGAGGGAAAGGCACAGGTAACGACAGAGTGGAATTTATATGTTCAAGAGACATTACGTCATTAGGCCACTTCATTTCATAAAAGTCAACCTTAAAATGAATTGAACCTCTGTCCTCAGTATCTTCAGTGACTGTTAGCAGTAATACGGATTCATTTAAAGAGAGACTGGATTGTATGGTAATACTGGAGGCCTGGTGATAAGGCCATATCATGTGCGACGCTGCACTAAATGCTTAGGAAGCACACAAATGTGATGACTCCTCCTCCTCCTGCCTCGATGCTTTCTTCATTCTCTCAGCACGGAGGGAAGACTCTCTCAAGCTCGTAATTAAAGCGATAAATTGCCCACAGCACATGCCACGTACTGCAGTCTCATCAGCACTCACCAGCTCACATTCAGAGGCAGGCACTAAAAGCCATCATACTGTATAAAAATATACTACACAGTCTTTCCTGTGCTTTGGTTTCAGGATGAAATAAATGTTAAAAAAAAAAAAAGGCTAACAAGACTCACTGCTTCCCTCTGCACTCAGTGAATGGTCCCAAGTCAGCATGTCCCGTGAAACACCTTCCTAATGAACTAAATATTCAATACTCTCCTCTGTGTTAGCAGGCGTGTGGCTGTGGGGGTGGGGATAGAAAGAGTGAATGAAACTGGACAAGGAGAGAGTGGAATGTATGTAGCCAAAGTTAAGGACCTTACAGTCCATTTTTTTAACATAAAAAACAACCACAGTTTAGTTTGAGCTGTGCAGAAAAAGCGTGTTTAACAGCACCTGTCATGTTGACATGAAGCCCTAGAGATGAGTAGGGTTGGGAATCACAGGATACCTCACAACATGAAACGATACAATACGATACGAAACGAAACGAAACGAAACGAAACGATACGATACGATACGATACGAGACGATACGATACGATACGATACGATACGATACACTACGCTACGATACAAAACGATATGATACGATACTATACGATACAAAGCGATATGATACAAAACGATACGATACGAAACAAAACGATACGATCAGTGATAATACAGTGCATGACAATCATATACAGATACATCACAATATCTGTCTAACTGAAGCAAACAAAACGTCCGTGAAAAGTTAAAAGTAGAGAACAAAGTGCATAAAGTCTATGTATTGAACGTGGATGGAGCATCTCTTAACGTAGCTTCCTCCGCCATTATCCCGCCGTAAACTCCCTCTTCTTTGGGCCAAGTAAATTCAGCCCAAGTTTTCCTCATTATTTTGACCAGCGCCACAGTGAGGAGACGTGATGTCGTGGCGCCCGGCAAGTCAAACAGGCAGCGACTGTTTACTTTAGAGCGCCTTAATTTACTAATTAAAATAACGGTATTCGCCCTGGTGTCTCGATTATCATATTACAAGAGGAAGGACAACGATATATCACCAAAACTATATTTTTGTCAACCCCTAGAGGTGAGGTTAATGACACTAAGGATGTGTGATCTTGACTTACTGAAATAAGTCTCTAACAAGAAAAGAGAGAAGAAAGAGAGTAAATACTGGACTGTCATTGACATTGACTAATACAGTTGAGAGACATCTTACCTCATGATATATGGATGGTTTGGACAGAGATGGAATTGTGAAAGACAGGAGTTTGCCATTGCCGTCTTTGTCCACAATTTCCTGCAATACAAGAGAGGAAGAGACAGAGACACTGCATCATTGAGGGAAAGGGGGAGAACAAAAATGCTACATTTATACTGAGAGCTAAATGTTGAATTTGAGATCTAGATCTTAATCCGGTTACGCTTCTTGTTTGTAGGCAAGTTGGAATATTTAGGAGCATATGGTTAACAAATGCTGTGCAACGTGCCCTCTTTCTCTCTCTGCTGGTGCATGTTATTGACTGTGACAGTTTGAAAGTCATTGTAAGCACTCTCGACACTCGATTCTAATTTCACACTGTGCTGCAGAACTCAAATATGCACGCAAGCATCCCTGGAAATGCAATGTCAAAATATAAAAACGGAATGACTTGATTATTTCCAGTCACAGGTGCATTTGCACAGACCTTAATAAATGTTTTCCAATCATGTGCACATGTTCTTACTACACAAGCGTAACAGATAATTATTGACTGATTCAAAAAACACAGAAATACCAGTCATTTTTGTGAGCGTGTAATATTTCTCAGTATCATCTTTATAATTTTCCCCCCAACATGAGTTGGTGGAGAGTGTTCAGATTATTTATATTCTGGCTGTAGATAATGAAAATTCACCATCAAAATAAATCTGTTAATCTATTTCTCTGGCCAAGCGTGCACAAGCTTTGAATGTTATATTCAGTATCCAACTGGTTCCGGGCTTGTCCTGCCCTTTAGAGGCTAGCAGTATATCACTGAATATCTGACGTGGCTGTTGAGACACAAAATCTGTTTATTAGAGCTCAAGCAGCAGTGCATGTAGGCAAAGGGGGGCTGTGAGCATGTACAGCGTGCGTCTGGTGGTATAGACATGGAGGGATAAATTATGCATGGAAATACCTTTCGCTGTGCCAGATCACATGGAGCTCTTTCTATTGATATCTCCAGCTCTTAGCCCATTTCTCCCGAGGGTGTTTCCTCGTGATGCAATCTACCTCGCGTCTATCCATTAACTGGGCTTTTCCCTGCAGATCATCTTTCTTGTCAACACGCAAACAGCCTCACTAAAGCTCCACCTGTGACAAGTTGCAAGACGTCCCCAATGATGCACACATCAATAGTTTTTCAAGTCATCAGATAGCTGGTGGCTCTAAGAAACATCCTACATCTATCTTAAAATATAATTATCCACCTGGTGTATATATTTATCCGTGTTGTATAAATTCTGTTCTATGACACAAATGCATATAATTGTGAGTGGATTAAGGAAGATAAGATTTTGGACAAAAGTGGACAGATAGCTCTAAGAAATCCAGTTCACGCCTTCAGGTGAAATGCTGCTCCACATTCGGCGGGGGGTACACTAGTGATTCCCTGCTATACTTGCAAATAAACATGTACGCCATTGGTCTACTATAAAGTAAAAGGAAAGCTTGACAGGATGATATGACTGCAGACAGGATCACTATGTACTTCCTGTTACGCAGAGGACATGAGTGGAGCAGGTAGTCCTTCAGTGTGGCCCAGGACACATTCATATGCAAACACAAGGGTACATCACTGATGTACAAGGGTAAAATAAAACCACATTTATCTCATGACGAGCATTATTTGCAATTCACAAAGCAAAAAACCCATGTTTTCTCCTATCGGACAAGGGCACACACTCACCAGGTTATAGATGCCCAAGAGGAGAGCCTCTATGCAGCCATTGCTCTGACGATCTCTGCTGGCTGTGATCCTCAGATAAACCCACACCAGCTCAGGCAGGAACTGCAGGGTGAAGCGTCGCAGGCGGTTTTCAGAGCTCCGGTACAACTCAAACAGCTGGTGGCACACAGGCTCCAGCAGCTGGATGGGAGAAGGAAAGGCGTACATTTGAATTCATTAACTGTACTGACATATTAACTATGGCTCTTGGGTGGTTCAGGAGAAGCCTAGCTTTGTCTCAATCACTAGAGAAAAGTCTGACCATTTTAAATATGTCAAATGAACTATAATGTATTCATAAAATAATCCAATAACAAACTGGCTTCATTCACTACAGCAACAACCTGTCTCACCAACACATCTAAGACAGTACATCAGCTTCACAGCTCTTATTTCAAAACATTAATGGATGTCATCGTGATGATGAACAGGAAGGGATGGACGGCTGGAAGGAGAGCTCTGCTGCTGCCTAGTCGTGGGGAGGTGCGCAGGAGCAGAGGGGATAAATCACTACAATGAAAGTCTGGTCAGATGTAGTCTCAGTGGAGCCAACTGAGCCAAATGTGTGGATGCTGTCCACAGGTCAGCGAAGTAAGCATACGCACACACTACTACTCATGTGTGTGTTGTACTGTGGTTGACCCCGGGTAAGTGGCAACTCATGACAAGACATTTGAACCTCTGTGTAATCTGTGGGGAAAAAAAACGCACAGTCGCACGCAAACATTTGTGCAGATATTCTTCTTAGGACAGCTCCTCAGAAATTAGGTGCTGCCTCATTAGGACCAGGATTGGGTCCCCATGAGGACTACTGGTCCTGACAACGTCAGTGTTTATGCCAGAAAAGGTCCTAAAGAGGCAAAAAAGTACACACACGCGCAAGATGGAGTGTGGATCTAAATTCAATTAAGACGTCTGAGGCAGCAAATGCATCATTAGAGTGAAATGAAAGTCTTGTCTCATTGAGTATCTCACGCCTGTGCTAAATAAATCGTGTCATTATGTTCTTTAAACAGAAAATGCTTGGTTAGCCCTGCTGTTTCTATTGTGCTTGTATGCAGCAGTTTGACTAATAATAGGACCAAAGTCTGTGCTTGAACTTCTGACTATGCATGTGGCTTTACTAGTGTGGGCAGCAGATGTTCTAGTTTGTGTGTGTGAGAGTGAGAGAGAGATTATAAGGAAGACGATGAGGTAATGTGGACGACACTGTGGCCATGTATCCTGCAGAAACAGCTGTGTGGCTCACTGACAACAAGAGGCTATGTCATGTGTCATGCGAGTCACAAGCGACACATTACTTTGAGCCAAACACTGCCAGCTTTGGGAGTGTGTGTGTCTGTGTGTGTCCTCTGTGCATCACCTCATTGTTGGGGTCCTGGATGACTCGGTAGAGCGCTGGCACCAGGGACTTCTTAAGATGGAGGCTGCCGGCGTAGCTGGGGATGTGGGTTTCGGGTAAGGACTAGAACACAAAGAAAGACAGGTTTGCCAATTTAGAAACAGTGGAGTTTTTTCCCAGCAGCATGTAGGTGTGTGAAAACCTTGATCTAGGGCTGTGCAATTAATGGAAACTTGTGTTTCAATTATGATTATGGCCTCAAACGATTACAACAACAAAATAATCAAAACAAAGCGGTTATTATAAAAAAATGGTGTTTGACATCCCGTCCCGGTCAAACACAGACATTCAGGGGAATCCCTGGGTTCAACACGTAGAGTAAAGATATACGCAATATACAATAATGTACAGTTATTTAAATGACAATAATAACCAATAGGAGTGTCTAGCTTCCCATTCAGATTTGTTTGTAAGGTTGTGAATGAAGACGACAAGAGGTCTCACATTACTTGATTTAAATTACGCTACAAGGATATTGTGAAATGACTGATCAATAACCAAGAACATTTTGCCTACTGCACCTTTAAGTCTATAGGATACCTAAATCAAAGTGTCCACTCTTATCAGACGGCGCCAAAAACATTTTGAAAAATGACGATGAAATCATTGCGTGAGAAAGGTAATTGATCGATGAAAAAAACCCAAAACATCCCAAAATAACATTCAGAAGCCAAAACGGAGAGATATCTGACTCAAGTATCCTAAGTGATGTTTTTAACACGGTCGGGACTGTGTGTGTGTTTGTGTGTCTGCAGATGACGGGAGTCAGAAATACACCCTCAGCACAATGTCTGTATGGCAATTTTGTGCACAGAACGCAATGTGCCATGAGTCATACTAATCCATTTCTCTCACTATTCATCATATTCCCCCGGTCCCCTCCTTCACACTCTGCACTCTCTGTATTTCCTCTCCGTGGCTCGTCTTTCCTTTGCACTCTCTTCATCACAATTTTGAAACTTCATTTACAGTGTTAATTTCATATCTTGGTCTCTAGGGTCATGTCAGCTTTCAATAAGGTCCAGTGGATACGGCTGCTGGATTATGGTGTCTCGTCTTCATGCTTCAGTCACAAAGTATCCTCAGTTCTAATGTAAATTTTATTTTACTTTATTTTATTTATTTGCCAGGGATAATGCAAAAAAAAACCAAAACATTATCAAGGTAGTATGAAATGGTTGTCAAGGCTAATTTACAGTCTCTGTCCCTTAATAGATTAAATGCATACACATAATAACATCTCAAAAATATAACAATCATCCTAAAATTGGGAACTTTACGTGTAATTATTGTTGTGTAGGTGTTATGTGTACATGTGTACATGTGTGTAAATATAAACAGTATATTCCTCGATTCATCTCAATATATCCTACTGTATACCCATGTTCGCATGATCGGTGGGGTAAGAGACAATTTGTTAGATTTATTCATTTACACAGCACACAAGCTAAGAAAAACAATAGTATTCTTACTCTTTGTTAACTCAAGATCAAAGAAAAGTTGTATGAAAGGGAAACATCATAACATTTATATGTAAAACTCTGCTTAAACATAGAGAGCTGGTGTTGTATCCGCTAAGGTCAGTCAGAGTACTGCACCAGTCTTACTTTAACTTAAGAGCAAACTAGAGCACAATGAACCTGGAATAACACACTACCATTTATTGCGTGAAGTTTTTCTAAGAGGAACTGGCAATATATCGAATATGAATAACAATTAATAATATCTATGCTAAAGCGGTGCAGACGGACACTGACATAAATATCCACTGTCCTTTCAGACTCAACACATATTCACGTGTCTTTGTACAGAGCTCAGGTACCTTTGTTTAAGACTTGAAAAATGTGAATATGTGTCTTTAAAAAGTCTTTGTGTACATACGTTGTATGTCGTCATTGTATATAGTCCGTTCATATATGCAAGAGGCTTTAGGAGCTTTAGTGAAAGCATGGAGAGTTTTATACTGTAAGATGTGTACTTTTCAACGTTCTTGCTAGTATTTTAATGTGATAAAAAAAGAAACGCTCAAGAGGCAGCAGACACACACGTGAATGCTTCAAAGTCGTAGTTTTTAGACTTGCACAGTTTGTCTAAAAACAAAAGAAAAGCCGAGGACGGGCTCCTGGGAGACATTTCACTGACATGGGTCAGGTTGAGAACAGAGAGCAGCCTTTACCTTGAATTCTGAGAGCCATTCTTCTACGACGCCCCGCTCTGAACCTAGCATCTTCCTCAAAGACCCCCACCGGCTGCCTGAGGAACACAGAGAGACAGAAGGCACAGAGGGGGGAGATGAAGATATAGCGCATGGACACAAAGAAACCCCGAAAATACTTCAGCAAACAAATGAAGAAATACACAAGTGAGTTTTCCCTGTTTGAGTCTGTTTACTTCACAGCACTCGTGCTTCACTTAACATAACTACGAACCATCCACTTTTTTCCACTATAGTTCATTATAGTGTATAAATGAAAACACAGGGATTGGGAACTTATTTCATACAGGTAATCCATCTCAGCCAATAGCTGACTTTTTATATTCATGTTTCTATTGATGATGCAGATCAAAGCACACTGTGAATTCCGCAACTGTTACGCAGGACAAAAGGCAAACAAAACAAAAATTATACCACAATCGTAAGTGTACTTATAGAAAATGATATACAATATTTAAAAACACCAGTGGGGAGTGTGTGATTCTGGCCAACTGTTGCACAATAAAGGAGTTCACTGAAAGGATTATGACTGTAGAGACTTATACATCAATACAAATAGAATGGAACTTTATTGTTCAGGTGGAGCAGGAAAATAGTCTTTGGTCTCACCATCACAGGTAGTAAAAACAGTTAAATATAAAACAAAATAATAATAAAAGAAAGAAAATAAATAAAATAAAATGTCTCTTCATACACATTATGTTCATCCAGCCACTGAATTTGAATGCACATAAAACAGACATAAAATAATAAACACTTATCTAATGATAAAACCAAACAAGCTGAAAAAACATACTCACAATAAATGAACAAAGTACATTATTATCAACTTACTCTACGATGAAAGAAAGCTTAAGATCTGCATTTCCAAAGTACTAAAACACAAACTTAATATTCATAAACAAAAATATTGGTCACTAACTTCAGCTCACTCCCCAAAAACAACAAGTCATTTCTCCTTCCACGGAAAATATACAGAATTCTCATTAATTATCACATAGATTTGTTTTGGCTAAGACAGAGAACAAGAATGTGTGTGTGTGTGTGTGTAAATTGCCAGAATGATAATCTGACTATTTGACACTAAAACCCTTTACTAGAGACTATCATGACCAAGCTTATTATTAACCTTTTAGGTTATTGACCTTTAGGAGAGGCACAAGCAGACAATAAGCAGCTCTATGTTGGCTGCAGTGCCGAGTAACACATATATTGAACAGCAATGACAGTAGAGAGAGACAGAGCGACATGTTTGTTATTTTAGATTAAAAGAATCCCTGACAAGCATCTTTTCTGACAGTCAAAACTAAACCTAACTAGTATCAACCAACATTTATCTTCAACATGCTTTATTTAAGAAAATGCTTGATGGACATTGTTCAGTTAATTAAAAAAAAAGGTTTTTGAACGTGTGCTTTTTTAAGACATGGGTTTGCTGTACACGAGTACCAGGGCCTTTGGCCTTGTTGTGGTGTTGGTGTCGACATGATGGGATTATGGATTAGGACTAACTCAATTGAGTCAATCACTTAACATTACAGACTACAGCCCCTGCTTAGCATTCTCCTCCAGTGACTACAGTGTCTCTGTTTGTAGTTTAGTTTATTACATTTATTTGTATCAAGGGCAGTGTACAAAACACATTAGTCATACCAGATTTAGCTACGAGCTATTTGTAATCCCTGGCCAGACAAAATAATAATAATAGAGTATGTACACAGGTAACATAGTGTCAAATTAATGCCGACAAGACTATTGCAATTACAATTGCTCATCCTCATGCTCCAACATAATTCTCAGTGTTCATATCAAGCACAGTGGATGTGACAGTGGTGTTTTATAATATACATGGTACTGGGCAGTGTATCAATATCTTATGTTGAGACATGAGACAAGATGTCGTCACAAGGCCTCTGTGGTGACTTTAACTGGTTTTAAAGGCTGTTGCATTTAACTAAATTAACGAAATAAATAATGAATAAATGAAATATTATATATTGACTAAAAACTACATGACATTAAATGAGAAAAAGTCACTTCTTTAATTTTAAACTTTATGATATAGTATTATAGAATAGAATTTGACCATATTTACAGGCAATGTCAAGTGCTTCTAACACATGAGACAGGTATTTATGTGAAATTAAAGGAAATATCTGTATTTTGAGCATGTAATACAGATCATAGACATTGGGGGGAATCACAGGGTACCTGACGATACGATACCAGATACATGGTCCAAGATACCAATAATATCACGATGCAACGATTTTGTGATAATCAATTGTGTATGGATACATCATGATATCTGTCGAACTGAAGAAAACAAAATGTCTGTGAAAAGTGCAGGATTTCTCTATTTTTTCCACAACAAAGTGCATAAAGTTGATGTATTGAATGTAGAAGGAGCATCTTCTCTGCCGTTATCCCGCTGTAAACTCCCTCTTATTCAGCCAGGTAACTCCCCCCCCGAGTTTCCCTCGTTCATTTGTGTACTTTAGAGAGATAAAATATCGACATTAGCCCTGGTGTATGGATTATTTTATTGGAAGAGGAAGGACGATGATATGTCACGAAATCGATATTTTGACTTACAGTGTATTGTCACTCATTTGAGAAGTGCAAACATCTCAAAAGAAAACTTTTCATGAGTCCAGAGAAAACCTAGCATTATATCGCACTACAGTATTTTGTGATAAGATTATACTATACAGCCCTACACACACGTAATGTACATATGTCAGTCTGTCATGGTAGTTCATTATGATAAGAAATCTTGAAAAGAAAACATCTGTCCCAACACAAAACACACTATATTATGAGCAGTGATCATTCAGTTCACTGGCTTGTGTTCCTCCTGTTGTCACAGAAAAGTGTTGTAAATTAACTCGGCGAAGCTGCATCTGGGTCAGAGTCCTCGGTTAACTATATGTGACACGTGCAAGGTGACAGCTGCACTGTTCTCTCAGACCACCGAGACTCCGTCGACAGCTCTTTGCAAAGTGAGGAAATAAAAGCATATAAAACTGCCAAGTTTCGAGTGCTGCGTGTGCAAAACTTGGAATATGCACACACAGATTGTGTCAGATTTAGCAACAACCCCTACTTATTCACACACTGTTCCTTTCTGAAATCAGCAAACAAAGTCAAAGTGCGAACATGTGCACATTCCGAAAGCTCTCTCCTACAGTCAGCCAAAATGTTGACACACCCGTATCTAATCTTACTTGCTTCTCGCAAATCACAGCTCATAGACCACAATCATCTGCCTATCTCTAAGGAACGTCTGGTTACATGTGTGTTTTAATGTCACCTTTACCAACAGTAAAAACAAAGGGATTTCTGTCATAATCAACACATACATTATGGCCCAGAACATTCTTGCAACATCTCAGTTGTCCACCAACTTCATGACAGTTCATCCTCGAGTCCAAATAAATGTACGAACCACAAGAAGCTCCCTCCAGGTGTTTCCTGATGCACTGCATTCACAAGACTGGACACCGAAGGCACGGTGGCATTAACGTCCGACAGTTTGTGATATTCAATCATTACAGAGAGAGGGAGATTAAGGGCGACAGACAGACAAGCCAAAAAAATGGTACCAGAACACAGGCAAATAAATAGGTAGTCATACATAATGCATAATACACACAACCGACTTTATTTACAAAACAACTTTTGGCTCTAAATGTATTAAACTTATGTAACAGACTGCTGGCTTCTCATTTACAGCTCGGGATTTACGTTCAAACTTTAAACTCGCACGGTCACTCTACCCTGCAACAGTCCAGCAGCACTCCAGTATTTCACACCAAAATGAATCAATAGTTTTGGCTCCTTGTGCAGCCAAGAAAGCTTAGTGATTTTAAGGAGTAAAATAAAGTAAAGTATCTGATTTGCTGTTGGGAGGAGAAGACGGAGACTAGTTTTCTCTGCTCTGAGCCGATGAGGCTACGCAAGAGCGAAAGCTTTTCAATCTGTGAAATGAAAGGCACCCACTTGGTAAGCTTGTTCAACTCTTCACGAAAAGGCTGACTCATTCATTTCCCCGCCGGCTTGTCATACTGTCAAAGACTTAAAGAAAAGATATTCACCACTGGCAAGATTGACATATCAGTTACCAAGGGAACTATAGACATTTGACTTTCAGGCTATGGCAAATGTGCACCAACAACAAATGTCTTCTTTTATTTTTCTGCAGAACACATTTTAAAATGGAATTTTTACCTGAGCTACTGTCAACAATACACATTAACAGCCTAACTGTAAAATAAAAGCTTAAAAGCGAAAATGACAGTGTCTGTCTATAAATGGACATTCAAAAAAGACTGTCACTAATGACTAAGACTTAGTGCCATTAAAATACAAAATATGAGCCAGTTTTAAAAGGAAATCATTGATGCCTTGTATTTACCTCAGTGTGCCACAACTCAGATGTCCACTGGGAGAGGCAAATGGTTCTCTGCTGTGTCGCACATTTGTCACTCACTGAGGGATCACCTGCAAAAACAGGAAAAAAAATCATCAGTGAGACCATTATGGTTTGCACAGTGACTGGAAAATATAAGAATGACTTAAAAGTATATTCATAATTCATGCGCAGGACATGTCGGTGCCAGTTTATTGTCTTCGTCTTTACTCTGGTCACACAGTAAGGATAACGTGGACGAACAAGAGACCGTTATTGTAGCAAATGTAAAGATCTGTGCTTCGAAAATTAACAGTTTTTAAAGAATGGTTTTGAACCTACTTTGGTTGGAGACTGTTGGCAAGCAAACAGCATATGTGGGAAACAGTCAGTCAAGACAATGAACAAAGCAGCTGACAAGATAGAAGCTCATAAACCACCAACACATGGTTGCTACAACAGTGTGACCCTCCCATAGAGATGCATGATTATTTCAGAGATAGACATGCAACACAAACAAACATCGGCTTTTTCACTTAAAGTGTATTTCTTTCCTTTTATATACTTTATTTTAAGGGTATTTTGAGTCATGCTGGCACAAGGAATACATTTACAAGTTCCCCATTGTTGCATAGCAACAGTCAGCTGGCCAACTTGTTGTCCTTGCCTGCAAAAAAAGCATCCTGAGGATCCACACCCATAGCATTTACTGCATGTGGCAGAATGAATCAAGGCTTCAGTGACACACACAGCAAGTCGCAGTAGAGAGAGAGGGCCACTCGGCGCTGATGCCATTCCAACACAACCTAGTGTTTTATCTGAAGGGCCCTTAAATTAGCAGTTTATCATTAAGTGTGGAGTCAATCATCATGCTTTAAGTCCCATCTGTCTAGAATGATGCGCATACGGTCTTTATCTACGGGAAGCTGTTAAGAAGATGTTTATTTTCCGTTGCCAGTACACTCAGTGACTCATCAAAGCCAAAAAAAACCCAGAAATGAATAAATAAGGCTTGAAAGGGAAATATCCGTCATATTTTTCAACTAGATAAAACCACAAATGGCATTAAACTCCACATGGCAGAAATTGTAGTATCTCTCATGCAGACTTGGATATTTGTCCATACAGTTTATGTTGGCTCTCTTGTTGTGTGGCAATATTGAAAAGTTCATATGTTTTTTGGTTTGATACTGTTTTTTTTGCATATAATGAGACATCGATATCACAATCTGTGCTGGTGCATTTACAACCAACCCATAACCAGCCGTCGCTTGGCAAGGCAGACATTTGTAGCAATTGTCCACGTCCTTGTCACATGATGGTGGCGATAAACATTTCTCTTTAAAGCTCAATGCCCGAGTTCAGTTAAGAACTTCTATCATATTCAAGGTTTATGCATGGCACTTTCTGATATCTGATCCAGTTATTTTGGCCAGTATTGGACCGACATCAATACCGAGTATGTGATTGACTCATCCCTACTGTTGTATATTCCCTGTGTTTAGTTCACTATTATCTATTAATATTCTTAAAAACGTGATTCTTAAACTTATTTCCCCGAAAAGAACATCCATAACTGCTTTTTAAAGACACACTTTTCTTTACTTGTTTTTTTTACAGTAAAATGTTGTGTATAATTCTGTCCCACTGTCTATGACTTGTGCTGATTCTGGGGAGAAAAAGTGTAAAAGAACAGAGAAAGCAAGAATTAAATGAAGCCATAAAGACTCTGAGGACTTTTCAAATACCAGTCAAGTACAATAGAGCAACATTATTTCAACTGCAGTGGACTGCACAATATTTTGTTGGTGCCTCAAATCATATGGTATGACATAACAATGACTTAACTGTGACAAAGCCAAACTATAGTATTGATGTAAAAGTTCTATGAGAATAAGACCTATTACACATTTAACAACAGCTTAAGACAGAGAATAGAAAAGAAACTTTACCAAAAGGAAAACAATGCAGTTACTCCCCTCTTTGTATCCTTTTGCATGCAGTAACAACTACCGTTCTCTCCAGCCGTCCATCACTGTTGGCTTATTATGTTAAAAACACCTAATGAGGCCGAGAAAATAACAGTGAACAAACTTTAGTAGCACGGCTGTTTTTCCTCTCGACCGGACCTGCTCATTGTCCTGTGGAGGAGCTCACAAGGGATTAGGAGAGTGCCAACCCATCCTGTTTATGACACTTCAAACCCCAATTCACAATGACATACAGATGAACACTGCAACAAGGTCAACGAGCAATTCTTTTTTTTTTTGTGTGTGTAGTGGTTCAAAACACAGTCGTTAACACACAGCGTGTCCCTCTGGGGATTTGAGGAGAGATTCAAACGCGGAGGATTCCCCTCCACAACAAACACAAACTGTCATAAATATTAAAGCGAGTGGTAATTTTATTAGCACAGAAAGTCTCCGAGACACTTTTCACAAACCAACCAATCACACACTCAGTAGCAGTATGAGATGACACGCACTTAATGCAAAGTGTATGCTTATTCTTAGCACTGCACACAGCAAATATGATATTGTCACTGGCTTGCCTCCTCTGGGCATCACGGACATTAAAACACTGGCATCAAATTCTTAGAAAACAAGTGACTGCCCTAACTCTTACTCAAGGACACCCTTAGCCGATTCTTTCCTATGTCAGCTGCTGCCAGGACATCAAGCAAAAAACAACAGCTGCAGCATGCTTATTGACATGCTGTGTCACCCATTAAACAAACAATAGACGCATGCAAATGAAGTTGGCATATGGCGGAAAGCACACTGTCAATCCAACACTGACTGCCTTTACCCTACAGTATAGCCACCGGCATTTGCAAGTCTCTTTAAGTGGAGCTTATCTGAGGATTTCATCAGGTGGCAAGCTACAATACAACTGATTTTTATGCCACTAGAGGTGACACATTATCACAGAAAGAATGCCAAGCAACTCAAGCCTAAAATCTATCCCCTCAGTAGCCAGTGTCCTATTTCTACAGTGTACTCAATGGGAGGCTCTCCCATGCTCCTCATAATACACATCATTCAGTACAGGGGAATGAATCATGGGAGTATCTGTGACTAAGTAACTCATTAAAGCTGTGTAAACAAACAGGGTTACAGCTCCACAAAGTACAGATAACCAATACTAACCATGGCTACACCCAGGGAAGGGGTGACAGTAAAAACAACCCTTACTGTCAGTATAAAACAAACAACATTGAACTTTTACTACTTCTATTAGGGAAAAAATTTCCCATGTTCCCATGTTGTTGTTTTTGCATCTGCATGAACTTCATTTGAGTGGTAGTCTGGAACTACCTTCATCGTCGCCATAGTGGCAATGAGATGAAAAGGAAACACACACTGAACTAGAGCTGCAACTATTGATTATTTTCATAATCGATTAATCGTTTGGTGTTCAGAATATCAGAAAACCTTAAAAAAATGACTTTTAATGATTTCTTTGTTATCCAGAGCAAAGAAATGAAGAAAATATTCATATTTAAGAATCTTAAACAATCGGAAATCTTGTTTTAATCATGAGAAACGCTTCAAACCGATTATTCGATTATCAAAATAGTTGTCGATTAATTTAGTAATCGATTAATAATTGATTGATCGATTAATCGTTTCAACTCTACACTGAACTGAAAGAGTTTTCAAACACCAGTCCACGTCATCTGTCAAGGCAAAGGAAAATTGTAGCTCTATGACCACACCAACACTTTCTCAAATCTCCACTGCCACTAAAATGTCACTTTACATATTAAGCTGAAGTTCATATTCAACTGGCAGCTCTACCTGAATTGTGATCAAAATCGGTTTGAAGTGCTGAAGGTGGGAAAGAACATATTCACCTCCAACACCGCTCTGAGGAGTTTTCATTTCCTGAAGTGACCTTCTTTGGACTAGATGAAAAGAAAAGCTGGAGCAACCCAGGCAAATTTCCTCTTAGATCTTGTGTTGTCGCTGCTTCCTTCTCCTGCCTTAACTTTGTCATCTAGGTTTTTACAAAGCTTCGACTCTTCCCCCATTACTTTCCCCATCTCTGCAGCTTCACGAGTATTCCACTTCCTATGAGCGTGATGCGCTTTTTCCAAGGCCAGCACATCAGTGAGGTCATAGAGTGATTGAAGGAGCCTGTTGACATTTTCGAGAGCAGCAATGTCACAGTGTTTTGGCACGAGGCACCATGTATCCCTGTTGCTGCAGTAGATCATCTGGAAAGTTGATCCCCACATTATCACATCATAGATCAGGCCATGCTCGGGAAGTTCAGTGTGAATACAAATACAAATACAGTGTGGTGCCAGAATATGACAGGGTTATGAGATTCCTGCATTTTGACGCACAAGTCAACTACAGTGATGACATTCATTGCTCTTTTTGAGAGCGACATGTGCCGTAGGTGGCATAAGACAACGTTTGCATCATGAATAATTAAGACAAAATGAAATAAAACAAACAAGCAGGGGTGTACATGTTCTATGCATGTGTGTTTGTGTCTGTCCGTCTCAACTTCTCTCTGCCCCAGATGAGAAGTGCCAGGTTTCAAAAGTCCAACATTGGAGATTTTTCAAGGTCAGCTCAACTTAGTGAGCCATGAATTATTGAACTTGAGCAAGGTCTGTCCCTGTTCTGCTTGTGCCACTTCTGTTGCTATCCTTTCTCCTTCAAGTTTGGCCGACATGACCATGACACAGTAAATATGCAATGATGACAGCATGGAAATACGGTATCCCTTTATTCCACCTTTACTTTTAACCTCTTCAAAAAGAAGGTCAGAGGACTAGTGGTTCAAATACAGACCAGGAGGGATTAGAGTTTTGTTCAAATTATTGAGTCGTGTTAATAGGCTGTATGTTCTGAATTGATTCCATTTAAGTTATGACCATGTGATTAAACTATATATATATATATATATATATATGTGTTGAGATGCTTGAAAGTAAGGTTTACAACAATATGGGGTAAGACCAAGACCACTGTCAGAGCTTGTGACCGTATTTATTGATCTTAAACTATGAATATTTTAATGAGTTTACCTGATTTCTACAGTATTATAGTGAACTACATTAAAGATGACTAATGTAATTTAGCCCACACCGTCTATAAAAAGCTGCACATTCGAAAACAGCAAGGCAAAATTGGGACACTAATTAAAGTATTCGTCCAAGACATCTGACAGAGTCAGGAGGGAAAACACACACACACACACACACACACATTCTCGTACAGCTATCTATTTAAGGACTCTCATTGACTTAAATTCATTTGGACAGCCTAACCAAAGCCTTATCCCTAAACCTTAACCACAACCAGTTAATACCTATCTCTCAACTTAACCTAACCACGATTCACTTCATTTGGCCTCATTAGGAGCAAGTTTTGGTCCCCATGAGGACCACTGGTCATGACACTATCAGTATTTATTTATGCCAGACAAGGTAGTTAAGAGGTAAGAAATACAAGAACACATATCCACTTTCCCAGGGTAGAGGGCATAACGCTAATACCTCACCATACTAAACCAGTCTGCTGTAATCTTGTTGTAAACATAACAAGATTGCAACAACATTAGTGCTTTACTTGATGTAAGCACTCTGCAGGTACAAGTCACAACAACAGAGTATGTGAGGCCAGAGAAATAACACTGTTGGTTAATTCATTAACACATTTTGATTGATTAAATTTGTGACCGCACACAATCCACTATTGGTTAATCATTAACATCCCTACATATATACGGTATATGAAGAGAGGCAGACAAGAACAGTATACACCTCACTGAGAAGCCAACTAACAGGACTTTGGTGAGTAAAGGTCAACAAGAGAGACTAGAGTCAATAGTGCCTGTAGGACACATGGACAGACACAAAAAAACTGTATGGTCAGAAAAACATACTTAAAGCAATGGTGTGTGTTTGGACCAATTGCCAAACAAGTGACGATGTTTTGACCTTGTGAGGACATTTTGGCCGGTCCACACAACTTTAACAGGCCTTTTGAGGATTAAGTACTGGTTTTAGGGTTAGAATTAGGCTTAGGTTAGGGTAATGTTTAGGGTTAGGCATTTAGTTGTGATGGTTCAGGTTAGGGTAAGGGACTAGGATATGCATTATGTCTATGAGTGTCCACACAAAGAGCATCTGTGTGTGTGTGTGTGTGTGTGAGTGCATGCATGCATATGAGAGAGAGAGAGAGAGAGAAAGAAAGAAAGGTGCTGAGGAAAAGGAGACGGTGAAAAATTGCTTTCTATATCTCCCTCTTTCTCTCCATCTCCTGTAGGCTAGGATAGGACAACTGTGGCATACGCACATCCTGGGCTAAAATTAGCTCTGCTGCAGCTGCAGGACCGCACGTTGGGCTGGGCACACATTGTAACTAAGTACACATACACACACACACGCACACAGGGTTCCACCAATTAGACAGGGTGAGTCAAAACACACAGCAGCGCAGGTGAATGCCAAGACTATCCCACCTCCTTCCTCTCTGCTGCCTCAAACAGAGGCATGCAAATGCTTTGAATGCAAATGTTGCGTGTATCCAAATCCAGGATGAACACTTACATTATATACACTATTCTGAGACATATCACATTTAACACAGCACATCAGTAACAGGTTTTTGTGCAGGGACAAGTGCAAATACTTCCTTGGACACAACCATCGCGAAGGCAAGTCTTCTGATTGTCCAACAAAGTATGGTGTTCAACGACTGTACTGCAATACCAATTTGTAGAGATCACGAAAAAACACAAAAAATGTGTTGATTACTGTAATTGCTGTGCTGAAATTACAGTTTATCTCTATTCTTGTCTGAAAGACAATTCTTCATGAGCTAACAGCATGGCAGATGACAAGCTGGTACAAAAAATGGGCTTAGCATAAACGGGCATGGCTAAGCACAGTGAAATATTTCTTAAGTTAAACATAATCTGTACATATTTGTGAGGCAAAAGTCAGCACTTTCCTTCCTCAGGTGGCAGGCAGAACCCAGCACAATATCAGCAGGTCTCACTTTACCTGTGAACATTCTCAAAACGGTGTCCGTCCTTCAGGCACATATGACAGCAATGATTAATGAAAAGTGGTGCCCAATAAACGGTGCAACACAAAAGCAAGAACAGGAAGCAGTCAAAGTGCACCGAAAGTTTAAACTACAGACACATGACCGCTAATTCCACAGACAGCTGCTCAGACTTTGTGCAGAGACATATCTCTGTGGTGTGTGTGTGTGTGTGTAAGCCAAGTGTGTGTGTAAGCCATTTAAAATGAGAGGAATGGAAATTGTGAGGAAATTGCTGTACTGCCATATAAGCCGATCAGCAGTCTTCTAACAATGGGCCACCTTGGATGTTTGTGACATGCTAAGACCACTGGATTGCCCATACGGCTAAGACCACAGCCAGTATGAGCATGTGAGCAGCATAAGGAAAAAAACTGAGGAGGGGGTGGATTACTACATAGCCACTATTGCTGCTGAGTGGACAGCAAAATCGCTGAATACCAAGAAAACCAAGCCAAAAAGCATGACCTCTCATCTTTCCTCTCACAATTAAATTGTTTCTCCCCCAAAAGAAAAAAGCAATGTGGTGGGCTTCATTTTAGCTCCATCTATTGCACTGCAGATGCAAAGACATTATACAAGCTGGATGATGATAGCAGAGTTCTGATATCAACAGCAGCCAAGTTAATAAGCATTAGCCATGGAGCCCAAGCCAGACGTTCCCTTGCCAAACAATCACTCTCTCCCAGTATTTTTAAACACCTAAAACAAAATGTTGCTTTTAGGATTATGGCTGTTTATACACTACAGAATTGTCATTGGCTCAAAAAAATCCTCCTTCCTCTAGCCCCCAAACAATGCTGAGAACACTGGCAGTATTATAAACTACACCTTATGTAAGGGAACACACTTAGTGTTTACAGGTACATCATTCTCCAATTAATATCTTTCACTGCTTGCCTCAACAAAAACCTCTACTTTCCTTCCCCGGCTTTTTCACCATGTGACAACAACAAATAACTGGCAATAACTCAAAAGCATTTGGAATCAACCAGGCTTTGGCATCCTTTCAACTTCAGACAAGCACTAGATCGTGACCAGCAAACAGAGCAGGAGAGCAAGGAGCTGAGTGAAGGCAAGGTAAAGAAGGAGGGAAAAAAATGACCTCCAGTATTATCTTGGCTTAAATGCTGACAAGTCTACCACATTAATGATACAGGCAGAGGTTGCGTTTCCCCTGGAAACACACACACTCTCACACCCAGTAGAATGGGGTGAAAGTTCAGAGCCCTTTTACTCACAAGTTAACGGTGTTGAGGTCAACAGCAGGATGTGGGGTTTCCTTCTGTTCAAGTGTTTCAGATGCCGTTGTGGAATGAGCCATCTGGTCAAATCACTAAATGGAACCAAGAGTTTTTGTGAGGAAAAGTCTTCCCTTACAAACTGGTAGCATATATTACAGAAAGATCATACCTTTTTTTTGGCAGAAATTACTTCTTGAAATATCACGTATGAATCTACCACTATTGCACCTTACTATGCAATATAATGTAATGTACCTGCATGATATGCAACTACTAGGAATGCACCACTTTTTGCTGATATGCCGATATATTGGGAGTGCTTGGGCCGATAACTGATATCAATATATACGTATATAAGTCAGGTTTAGTCTACTTTGTAGTGAAATTAAAATAATATTTTGCTTATGCATGTCGCAGCAGATCTAATCCAATTTATTTCTTTTTAACACTGTTGACCAAAGTGCAGATGTAGATATACATTTTCTTCATTGAGCAAAGTAAATGCAAAAAAAAGTTGTAGGGGGAAAACAAATAGTCTAAACAAAATAAAAATGGACAGAGATCTGTGCCTGTTTCTGTCGCAAATGGTTATGTGGATTGTTTTGCCGATTTGGGCTGCAGTCTAAACAAGGCCTTACTGTGGAAGATGAAGGACATGACTAAGCTTACTTCCCTTAGAAATCTGGAGAGGTCCAGCAATAACTTTAGCCCAGAACTGGCAGAAATCTTTGAGGCCCAGATACACCCATCTGCTGTCCAGAGAAGTCTGGCCAGAAGTGGTTTTCATGGAAGAATAAAAAAAGCCATACCTCTGACATGAAAACAAGGCCAAGACACTCAACTATGCGCAAAAACATTAGAACAGGGGCAGGAAATGACAGAAGGTGCTCTGGATTGATCAGTCCAAAAAATATTTGGCTGTAGCAGGAGGCAGTTTGTTTGCTAAAGGGCTAGAGAGCAGTGCAATAATGACTGTCTACAGTCAGCCAAGAAGCATGACAGAGATTCCTTTCAAATTTGTTGCAGCACTTCTTCAAAATGGAGTTGGGGATTTGGGTGCCACCGGGGAAGTATCTGATTGGCCCCAAATGACCCCGAACATATAGCCAATGTCATTAAGGACTGTCTTCAGCATAAAAAAGAGGAGTTCTGGGAGTGTTGATAAGGGCCGCACAGAGCCCTGATCGCGACATCATCCAGTTGTCTGGGATTACATGACGAGACAGAAGGCTGTAAAACAGCCTACATCCACCGATGATCTGCTGTGAGAGCTCCAAGATGTTTGGAACAACCTACCTGCCAAGTTGTACTGAGAAGAACTGATGTTGTTTTAAAAGGCAAAAGGTGGTCACACCAAATATAGTTTTTTTTTGTTAGTGCACACTGCATTTTATGATTAGAATTAGAATTACAATTCATAATTGTGACACATACACATGAAACCTTTTCAATTAAAATTATTTGAACATTAAGACCATAGCATACATTGAAAAATCTGCAATGACTATTCCATTCACTGTGTCCAGCACAGAAATGTGGATTAAAGGTTAACAACTGGGTCTGCCAGCACAGCATTTTAATAATAATGGAGGGTGTCAAAAAGGGCACTCCTGAAATGAACTGTAGGAGGTGAAAGTATGTGGCATCCTTAAATCAACCAATCATACAGTACAGCAGGGAACAACGACAAACCTTTTCAATTTTCACCAATCGTTCTGCGGTTCCAACTAAGTAATAGACAGAGTAGACGTTCTAGCATTTCACTTCACATCACTGTCAGGGATCGACCAAAATCAACTTTTATTCCTAAATCACAATAAATCAAGCGTAGTGATTGATTGACTGATTGGTTGATTGATATATTTTAGCCATGACTTTCAGTATTTGCAAGACGAAGCTCATAAAAACGCAGTGTGTGAGAGTAACTAGTCTGCAGCTGTGTTGTTTCACTGCGTCACATATTGTGGATTTAATCACTGTAAATTAAGAGTGGGTTAAGAAACACTTTCGGCATACTCAATATGAAGTCTCAGGTAGGGACCATAAATCTTGATTAGGACATGACTCCTAATAAATTATACATAATGCATGTATTTTTCTATGTAATAACAGAGACTACAACATTTGTGTGGGGTGGTGGAGCCAGCTGTCAGGGGACATTGTGATGCTGGTGTTTGCCAGCCATTGGTGTTCAGTTCAGTCCAACACTATGATTAACAATCATTGATGTCTTCCTAAATGAAGCCACTGTCAGGACACGTCAGTCATTTTCCAGCCTTCACTTTTTACAGAATTGCCTGTGCAGTAATACCACCATGAGTTTGGAGGTCATACTTTGCAATTCCCAAACGTTTTTTTCAGTCAGTTTTGAATGCACTGATTACCAGAACCGTACCACTCCGTCTTTTTGTAGCCCTCAGAGGAACGGTATGAATTCTTGTATGGCTGATGTGACAAGGCATTCAGTGGGTGGGTGGGGGTCATCATGTAGACAGCCAACACACAGACAAACCTCAAACCTGGCAGTGCAGTCCGCAGCATCACAGCTCTCTCTACATGCCAAATGCATATCTAACCAATTCTCAAGTCTGTCCTCACGTGACATGGCTAGAATGACTCCACTTGGGGTTTTTTTTTTTGTAAGAAACCAGTATGGATGTTGAATAACCACAAACAAGGCATAACACCACATTGAGTTTGAAAGACGCTATGCCTAAACTCCCCAGGAAAAACTGGAAAGTTTCTCATTTTGGCTGGCCTCAGGAGGACAACAACAAACAACACAGTTTAATGTTCTTTTTTTCTATTGGAAGAAGAGGAAGGGCAGAGGGCTGGCTGCTTGTGTGATCCTCTGGCTCAGTGGGAGCCAGTACAGTGGAAAATAGTCCTCACTGCTAATCCATGGCAGGCTAATTACAGCTTTGATCCCCTAGGCGTGTGCATCTCCATAGGTGGGAGGGAGGCAACAAAGTCTAGGGCTCCAGACAGTTACGGTTATATTTGTTTTGGTTCAACGCTGTCTTAATAAGTTTACAACTGCTGCAGGTGTGTGCCCAACAAACAACAGTGTTGCACAGATGAGCCTGTTCAGACACAAGCACAAAGAGTTATTCACATCCACTCCTTTGACCTCTTAACAACACTATAGGCTAGTGCACGATTACTGTTTTTACCTCCTGCTGTTTCGTCCGCTCATGAGGGCGTTTGTTACAACAAGCAAAAAAAAGGAACTTAACTCCTAGAGAAGAGACGTATCAAGTACATAAATGGAGGTTCTGTCTAAAATAGACCAGCGCTCTGATAATGGTTTAGTCCCAAAACACACAGTGGCAGAGACTGGGCTGGGCAGGAGAAGAGAGGAATGGTGATTGAGGATGAGCAGCAGATGGCATGACATTATCTGCAGCTCTACACATTTGCCCCTTATGCCATTATTTAGCGGGTTGATGACATATCATGCCCACTTGGTCCAAGTAGCTGTCTCTTACTTAACTGATTCTTTCACAAAAAAGCAGTCTCATCTTAAAATAGATTACGAAGCAACCAGACCAATATATCTGGCTAAACAGAATTTATATGACATATTGCCATTGTAGGTCGTTTTGTTTGTTGGCTACATTTAGCAGTGAATAACTGCTCTAGAATACATTACATTACATGTCATTTAGTGGACGCTTTTATCCAAAGCGACTTACAAGGGAATTGAGTACAACCTGCCAGGGGTGGAGTTGAACTTGCAACCATGATGTCTTTAGCACACAAGGTACCGGTCTTAACCACTGAGCTACCCCACCCCAGAATAGAGTTGTGATGATCAGTTCATCAAATCACTGAACTTAAAATGAAATGATGGTTAGTTGCAGCTCTAGCCTCAAGCAATTGAGTGATCTGTCCATTTACAATTTATCAAAAATGCTTATTGCATAGGTAAAGAGTGAGAGTATGTCTTTGGCCAAATCTGGTTCAGGTGAGAGCATTATAATAGAAAACAGTGACGGTGAAGAAAAGTACTGGGTGAAAAGTTTAAGTAACATCAGGATGAAGGCTTGAGGTGTCTAAAAAGTGATTTAACAATAAAAATAAGAGTTTTGCACAAGTTATACGTTTCTTCCATCATGGATAACCCTGATCATCCTCTCCACCACATCCTCCAGGCCCAGGACAGCACATTCTCCAAGAGATTCAGACAGCTCCGCTGTCACAAGGACAGATTCAGTAAGTCATTCCTGCCATCAGCCATCAAAACTTACAATAACTCTCTGTAATTCTAAAAAACACATGACATACAGTATGACATTGCACTCCATTATGCCACTCCTTTATTATTGCACTATTTTTTTCCCACTGTTATAATATTTGTTTGTATTGCTGCTATGTTAAAACAATTTCCCCTTGGGGATGAATAAAGTATTTCTATTCTATTCTATTCTATTCTATTCTATTCTATACCTAACGTTACTTGTGTTCATACATGTGTGATTGTGTTTACTTAAATCGCCATGCAGCAGCTGCTAAAACACAGAAATGATGATGGGATGATGATATATTACTCCTCAAATTAAAAATAATTCAAAATATGCCAATGTCTGGCCCCTTCAGGCTAGCTGAGAATAAAACGTAAGCCGTGTTTCCATCGAGTGGAACGGTTCAGTATGGTACATATTTTTTGTATTTTTATTAGGACGAAACACAAAAATCAAGTTAAAGAACAGAATGCAGCTTTGCACAACAAACAAGTGCTAAGATATGAAGTTTTTACAAAAATACAGACAAAACTCAAATATTGACAGAAGGCTGCACCACATATGCATGGTGTGTTCTACTCTTGTAGAGGGGACTGGGGCACAAAACGTAAAGGCAAGCAGGCCTACTAAGCAAAGTGTAATTATGATTTATTTACACAATACACAAAACAAGCAAATATCCTGTTCACTATGTCAAATTGGCTCTTTGACAGCAGCCATTTTGACAGGTTGAAAGTAGGACAATCACAGGTGTAAATAATTATTAAATCAATGATGAGTTCACAGCTGTGCTGTCATGTCAAAACGGGCTTGTTGCATTTGTGAAGTATTTTACCAACTGAGAACATATTGAATTCTCAGAGGAACACCATTATACCCAGTGTTAAAATATAGTGGTGTAAAAAGGCTGAGCAAAGACAGATTTTTACAGGAGGCAGATTTATTCCCAGTAAGGTAATTTTCTCTATCATTATGCTCCTTTTCCTGACATATACTTCAGACACTAGTAGATGACTCTTATCATTATTTATACAAAGTTTGTTGCTGTTATTTGTTTTATTCCTCAATTCCACTCTGATCACATACCCTGCTATATACAGTAGAACAACATTTCCCATGTAGAAAGTTTGGGAAACACCGATTAACCCACATTGTAATACATTTTTAAACACAATTTATTTTTACCTTACAAAGTGAGAAACCAGCCATTCAGACTACTAGCTGGATGTACAATGGTTCTCCCAATAATCCACAGAGAAGAAGTACACAGCAGTACTACCAGCAAGTGTAGAGTATTTAAATTTCCGCTCTCAATTTTCAAAATAAAACCCTCGCACAAACAAGCCGCAGCGCTTTCCTTCTGTTCAACTCTCTCTCAGTGAAAGAACATTATTAAATTATTTTATGACGATAAATGTGTGGTGACTGAGGGGACATCTGTCACCCCCCCAAAAAAACTTAAACGAGCAAAACAGCGAATTTTCTCTGGATGTTTCTACGCAGCCCAGTTATTTAACCACT
The DNA here is from genome assembly GCF_019176455.1 of Solea senegalensis. Lineage (NCBI taxonomy): Eukaryota > Metazoa > Chordata > Actinopteri > Pleuronectiformes > Soleidae > Solea > Solea senegalensis. The sequence goes on along the minus strand of NC_058022.1, from coordinate 13,800,654 downwards.
AGCACATTAACCACTAGCTAACGCGCTGCTCACTGCACTGCCACGAAAGCTCAAAACCTGGACGTCAACGTTAGCTACCTATGGTTAGCGCGTCTGCTCGAGACAGCCAGCCGCTGCTGATCATCCTCATCCTCCGCGTTTCTCACCAGTCGTGACCAGGCCGACATGACTGACTGACTGACTGACTGACTGCTGGCTGCCTGGCTTTCTACGCCGCAGCCCGGGCATCTGTTCCCACAACTGCTGGTGCTTCCTTACCGTGGGTTTACATCCGTATCAACACAACAGTTACGAGGATGATCCAACTCACCAGCAGTCGTGGACCGCGGTTACCTGGAAGATGCTAAGTGTTTAGCCGGTGATAAGGTAAGGAAAGACTCACCCGTACTAGAGCTGGTGATGACAATGTGAGCCGGTGACTGTTTGAGGGGAAGCAGGGTGGTGTTTGTCCAGAGCGGTCACACAGGTCGATTACGTTTCCTCCAACTGCTGCCTCTCTGTAACCAGCACCTCCGTATGAGCCCACCACACTGCAATGGAGCTGCTGAACCACAGCGCGACGCGATTGGCCAGACTGAGCGGAACTCAGTGAACGCGTCTTTGGCCAGCAGAGGACAGGGGGGAGTATCCGTGATGCGTTCATTGTCATAGGAAAACTGACTATCTTTCTGTGTTAACCAGTCAACAGTAGGTGTAGTGCAGGGCTATTCAATTACAAATTCAGCTGTGCCACATTTTCAAACCGAATTTAAAATTTCAAACCCGCGCAAATGCATAAAAGGCCTAAAAAAATTGTATACAAATTATGAAAGAATTAAAAAAAGGAAAAGAAAAGGAAAAAAAGGACCTTGAGCAGAATCTGAGGTAGTAGCAATAATATTTTGCTCCTAAACAAAACATGTGCACTGTAGCACAAAATTTTAAATAAAATAAATCAGTTTGTCATATTTAAGTGCAACTCAAAGTGCATAAAATCAAAAAGGTGCACAATATTAGCAACAGCATTAGTTTCTCTGAATTAAGATACATACTGTATCTGTCACATATGACCCATGTATGGTCAGTGCTACTGTTGGAATTTATCTATGAACATTTGAGGGACAGTGAAAAGTGTTTGTCTAGATTTTCTCATTGTGGGACTACTGGTTGGGCCACTAAGAGGTTGCTTTTGGGCCACCATTTGAATAGGCTGGCTGTAGAGTTTTTTTGCCAATCAAAAAAGGCCACACCGGTTGCTGCTGACAGGTTCTGGTGCTGTGCCAATCTCAGCTGACATAGGGCCAGTCCTTAGGACCAGTCCATCACAGGGCCACATATAGAGATATTATTTCTATTTTATTTTTACCTATTACATTTTTTTTCATATTTTTGAGATGGCTACTAAACGTTGGTGAAAATGAACGAAAAATGGTGCGCAAATTAGAACTTGCGAAGCATTTTTTTAGAATAAGGGTCATAAGTGGCTCCGTAACACCCCCAAATACCTGGTAGGACACACCCAAAACAAAGCAACTAACCAAATGTCATGAAATGTTTTTGTAGCAACACAAAGGTATTATTATTACTCAATAATGACAATAATAATAATGATATTAACAGAAACTTTATTAAATATTATAAACAAATAAAACATGACAAATAAAATCAGCAAATCAAACCTGGGTTATTTTTACTTTATATATTATCACTATAGTTGCTGGTTATTTTTTTTGGCTTATAACTAATAAAAAATTATAGTATAACTGTGCTGCATTGAGTCACTATCCAGAAAGTCTCCTCGTAAATAGTAGCCTCTTTTATTCAAAAATGTTTTCTCTCAAATAAATGTGTACTTTTTTGTAATTTCGTAGTGATTTGAACCATTTTATAAATTAAAATTACTTTCATGAATAATCATAATTAATATGTATGAATAACAATAATAATAATAATAATAATATTATGGAAAAAACGGAATTCTAAGGAATTCAGAGATGAAGTCAGAATTCTGTGGAAAAAAGTTAGAATGAGAATGATACTATTTAAATCTCAGAATTCGATAAAGAAATTCTGAGGAAAAAAAGGTCTGAATTATGAGGGGGGTACTTACTTAGAACTGAATTCTAATTTTAATCTCAGAATTGACTTGTTCCCTTCTTTTTTTACAGGTGGCTCTAAGCCTCTTCCTATGTCAGTGTTGTCCCAAAGTCTAATGTCATTTAAACGCATCCTTCTTCTTTGCTTTCACTTTCACTTTTACTGGAGGGTCAAAAGAAAAGAACCCCAAAATCCTCGGGATATTACCACGTGTCTTTTAGTGAAAAGTTCTTTTACGTTTTTGTTTCGGTACCAGATAACCTAGTCTCAATAATTCAAGGGGGTTTTTTGTTTGGTTTTTGGTACTTCCCCAGAGGACATTTTTCTACTTGCGTCATCAGCCTCAGCAGTAGCACTCTACACTCGCGCCTGTCAGGTAAGGTGCTTTCTCAATCATTTAAGTACTATGTTCTATTTTATATTTTCCTGAGTTAGTTTATGATTGACTAATTGCTGTATTCGTCTGAAATCTTGAACGTCTTCATCGCAGTATAAATCCTGGCCATTTTCACTGTTACCCGTCCTCCACCAAAGTCCATGGCAGAGCCAGAACTAAACGTACTTCAGGCGATTAACCAGATAGCAGAGGCTCTGAGCAGCAGTGAACGCAGGAGTCTCTTCTACCTGTGTGAAAGCCCAGACACGGATATCAGCATGGCTTGTGCGAAGGAAATGCTGAAAACCAAAGTGACGTACCATGAGAGCGGTTCCATGTTTCTGGCAGAGCTCTTGTTACAACTGAGGCGTTTAGACATCCTGAGGAAGGTGTGTAGAACCAGCAGAGCTGAGGTGGAGAGGAGTCTTCAGTACAGACAGGTCCTGCCAAGATTCAGGTGAGATTACTGATGAAAACTATTCAATGTATGCTTCACACACTGTGGTCATTTACGTAACCATGTTCCCCAAACTGCAGAGTACTGATGGCTCATATAAGTGAGGAAATGGCCAGTGAAGATCTGAGCAGTATGACATTTCTGATAAGTAACATGATACCTCGCGAGAAGATAGAAAACGCAAAGGTGTGACATTTGAATGACATCTAGTTTTGAATTCCTGCATGTGTGGGAGTTATACAATGTTCAAAGCTGAACTATGTTAACTTCCCTGTCTCACTTTCTCTGACAGAATTTCCTGGACTTGGTCATTGAACTTGAGAAGCTGGATTTAGTTTCACCCGAAAGAGTTGACTTTGTAGAGGAATGTTTATCAAACATTGGCAGGGCCGACCTTGCCAAAAAAGTGGCGACTTATAAGGGAGGGTCAGGTGAGACCATTTTTACTTGTGTCTCATGTTTATTTTTGGACTGTATGTTTATATATAGAGAGAACAGTATGCATCATGGAAAGCACACATTGTGCCGTTTAGATAGGGAACTGCTAACAGGAACTGTGGTTAATGACGTAGGACGATACCACGAGTTCCGAAAACGCATTACTGCTGTTTATTGCACATTCTACAGAAAACCTCTAAACTAAGGGAGAAACCAAAAACTTAAGGCTACCTGGACAGCATGTTTCTAATTTTCCAGATGAAAGGTGTATTCTCTAATTCATCTGTTTCTTACCATCAATACCAACACAGCAATGTCCAAGACTCCTATAATGGTATATACTAATACCGATATTAGTCCATTACAGTCATTTCAGACCATTTATGAACTATGAAGCTGTTAAAAACACATTGAGTCATTTCAAAGACATAGTTCTCCAACTGTGTAACAAATATTGTTCTCCCAAAAAGAAGAAACAAACAGCCCAAACATGACTCAGCTAAAATGCTTTTGCTGATTTTTATTTTACATTTTTACAGTCTGTGTATAGTGAAGATAGCGTGATACGGATATCAGGATGTTTGGATTGTATCGGATTTTACATTTTTTCATCTAATCCGATCCAGTGATTTTTGACCAGTATCAGACCGATACTGACCACAGTCTACTCATACAAACAGCCACCTGTTCTCTTCAAGGTTCCACGACTTCTCTTGGAAGCAAATTGGTTTAATCCCGTAAAACACTCGATGGTGTTCCTTGGAATTTTTTTCCTAAGCTTTAAAGCCCCCATACTCCAGCAGCACGAAGGCCAGACACCAAAATATGAGTAGAAGATAAACTGGAATACAGAGTACTATAAATGATGCTTCTTCTTATTTTAACTCACATATACGTGAATGTCTGTCTGTGTTCAGCAGTTGCGACACCTGCACAGCATCCTCCTCAACAGGAAAGGTGTAGGGCTTTTGTGAGTATGAATGACAAAAGTAGTAGTTTTCCAATCTCATGAAACTAATTTTTCTGAAAAATGTCTTCTCTTTAGTGTCCACCTCCGACTCCTAATAGTTCTTATCCTGTGCAGGAGACACGACGGGAGCAGCTCCGTCATATTGGTAAGATGTTGGCAATTTTTTTTTTAGCAACCATAAAGCTAGTTGTGATGCCTATAGACATAGGTCTGAAGAGAATAACCCAGTAAAAGCATTTGGAAAGCCCCCAGGTCACTCATAGCATGAGTGGTATTCACGTTGCTATTTGTTATTAGGCACAGGAAACAGACCAATACCTGTACACAGAGGGCAGAGCTGTCAGGTGAGGTTTTTGATTCTCATATTTCTCAGCATATTTTATTCCGAATATATGATTATTGATTGAATTTATTTGCTTGCTCCTCTGCTTTTCAGAGTCCAGTGGATTGGTACAGTTTTAACAGTAATCCCAGAGGAGTTTGTGTGATCATTGACTGTGTTGGTAATGATGGAGGTGAGACACAGAACACTTTGTTGCATTCAGATGTTTTTTTCCTTATGTAAAAGTACCAATACAGTTCTGATTTAAAAAAAAACCCCCACAAAATGTCATATATTCAAAACCCATTGAAATAAAGAGGTATCAGCAGTAATGTAAGCTACATGCACTGAATTACAGTATAGGTAGTTTTGTGCATGTAGCTACCAACTCCAAAGGCTACAAAATAAATCTAATTGGTTGCCAGATTATTCATGGGAAAAAGGTAATAATGGAAAAAAAAAAAATTTGAATAACAGGTCTTTTTGACTTATATATACGTATGTATATTATATACACACACAAGTACAAATGAGCAGAAAATGAAAATAATCAGGTAAGGTACAAGTCAAAAAGTACATGTACCATTGAAACATATTTTCTTTGATTAAAAAGCATAAATGTGCATTTAAACTGTGAATCTGAACCCTGATCAGAGAACTATAATCTGCTGTTTTTGCTGTAAAACTTGATTAATCGTCTTGCCTTTCGTTCTCTCAGGCATGTTGGAACAGACATTCACAGCTCTTCATTTCCACGTGACCCTCTACCAGTGGCTGAGTGTGGATGACACTCTCGCAACTCTCAGAGGAATCTCCAAACAAAGAGAGAACCTCAAAAGTGATGGCTTCATCTGTTGCATCATTAGCCGCGGCACAACAAGCCACCTCCTGGGTGTAGACTCGTACACCACGGGTCTACATCTGGACAACATCAGACGTCTTTTCGCTGCTGATGTGTGTCCAATGATGGCTGGCAAGCCCAAACTGTTCTTCATCCAGACCTACGGTGTCCCCCAGTACCAGCCCTCTGCCGGTCAACCCCATCGAGATGAGCATATGGAGACAGATGGGTGTTATGGGCAGTCAGAGAATGAATGCATCCCAACAGATGCAGACGTGTTCTGGAGTCACTGCTGGACGGACGAACGTCAGCTGGAGCAAGGACATCATCACTCCGTCTACCTGAAGGCTCTGACAGACGCCTTACTCAAAGGACAAAGGAGGTACAAGCAAAACACTCAACAGCACTTAAAGAAATGTTTTTCGTTCATTTTGTTTATCATCACTTTACTAACTGATGTTTTGTTTGTGGTCCGACAGGAAAACAAAGCTTGTTGATATTCATACTGAAGTGAATGGGGCTATCTATGAGCACAACAGAAGGAATCCTGCAACAAACTACCACTTAGACCTGAAACTTACTCTCAGGAAAGACCTTTACTTACAATGAAGATGTTGTGCAGTCACATTCAAATCAGTCAGACTATGCATGCCACCAGAAGCTTTTTCACTTTGTATACAGAGACACCTACACCTACTTTATTTATTTGTATTCATTCTTTTTTTTTATACAAATTATGGAGGAACATTTCTGTTGCATATTCATATGGAATTAGTATTTCATATCTTGAAAATATGAATTCAGAATATTTTGTACAGTAATTCATAGCGGGTAATTTTCAAAATAAATCAGTAATGATAAATTACAGACAACACAAATGCCTTACAATGGATACACGTGTTAATGAATGTTGGACACATGAAATATGATTTAATCAGACCCAACACACTGACAAGTAATGATAAAAATGATTTCTAACCTTTTTTGAATATGAATATTATAGCATAGTGCAGCTACCACCTCAAAGTGTAGTATTTTAACCTGTGAAGAAATGTGAAAAGAAGTCGTGATGAAGTAAACACTATGTGATGCATAGGCGGAGTTTGACCTTTGTGCTGGGGGGGGGCAAACATTCTTTTTAACTGACAGTACACAGTGCAACTATTGTGACGTGATACTGACATGCAGCAATAGACAATCGTGCCAAGCTTGAGATAAAGTCAAACAACAAATCACGTAGGTGTAATCAGTTTCTCACCACTATAATTAACACATAAGCTGGGTTCGAGTTAAATAGGTGCGTTTAATTTAACATATTAAACCAACAATGTGGATTATATTTTGGATATTGTATTTGGAAAGTAGAGAGGACAAAGTGATGTCACATGTATTTATTAAGAAGCAAAACACAATAGAATTTACATTTATTTCTTGCACTCACTTTATCTCACCGTCCTGCTTAAAATATTTAAGCAGGGCATAACAAAAAATGTTCTATTTGACCTATTTTTGGACTTAACGTACAGTAGTACGCCACCCCCAAACTCCACCTATGAAGTCTGGTTATTTTGCATTTGTACTTTATTTATTTTGTTTTTTTAGGCTTGTCTTTTTTTCCCCTGTAAAATGTGGCATATACTGTACATACAAGTACTATTAGTACTAATTGGAGTAAATACTCATGTTATGAACATTTCTTCTTCTTTCAGCTTCTCCCATTAGGGGTCGCCACAGCGGATCACCTGCCTCCATCTTGCCCTGTCCCTTGTGTGTCTCCTCTTCTGTTCCACCAACTGTCCTCATGTCCTCCTTCACAACATCTGTGAACCTTCTCTGTGGTCTTCCTCTTTTCCTCCTTCCCGGCAGCTCCATCTTCAACATCCTTTGTCCCGTATAATAATCACTGCTCCTCTTCTGCACTTGACTAAACCCTCTCAATCTTGCCTCTCTTACATGCTGGTCAGTCCCAATGAACATCTCAGCATCTTCAGCTCTTCCACCTCCAGCTCCACCCCCTGTCCCTTTTTATGAACATATATTTGGCAGGCATGCAGACAGGTCCTGCATTTATTACCTCCAAAAAAAGATATACTTTTTTCCATTGTAGCACATTGTATAGTTGTTTTTTTTACTTGGCTTTTTCTATGATCTAATAAATATTTATTTGCCTTACTAATATTTATGTTTGCTACATGACAGTTACGTTAATGTAAAGTTATTGAAATGTGATGACTATGTAGTAATTGGTTGCCACTAAAGCCCCCAACAGCCCCAATTTATGACTCTGACACAAACGCAACGAGGTGTTTTTCCACCTCGTTGCATTTCTTTTTCATATCATCGTAAACTGACGTGTGCAGTGTTTGTGTTTTAGACAGTGCACTTGAGGAATCTACTGTCTATTGGCAGCAATGACAACACAAGGTGAAAAAATTCGGTTAAAAATGCACAATCTTATGGATATATGATCACTGTTAACACAAGCCACGTCAACCAGAAAGTGAAGTTTTGTACTTATTTTATTATAATGCAACATTTTTAATAATACATTGCATTCAATACTAAATTAAGGCCTTTATGAATTATTTAAAAGTTGACCTTGACCTTGAACAGCTCCCACTTGTCTTTAAGAGGTCATGATGAATATGTCTTCACTAGTTTGTAGGTGATAAATAACTGAGTGAGAAAATCGCTACATTTAAGCTTCATTTAGTAACTTCTCAACTCCTTATTATTACAAATGATTTCAGTATTTATATTCTATTTCCATTTAGACTAAATTAGATTAGACTTTACTGATCCCACTCCAGGGAAATGCACCGCAACACACACAAACACACAATCAGCAGCTATTTTATTTGTTACCTCTTAAGGGCCATTTCTGGCATAAACGATAACCTTGTCAGGACCAGTACTTTCCTCATGGAGACCAAAACCTGGTTCTAATGAGGCAGAACCTCATTTATAAGGAGTGTTTAAGTTTTGGGTTGGGAATTATTTAGTGGTGAGTAAGGTTAGACATAATGCTTTGTTGCGGCTGTCCAAAAAAATGAAAGAAAATACAGCGTCTGTGTTCAAACTGGTTGCTTTTTCTCTTCATTATGAAAGACATTTTTTGAATGTTTTGCTTTTCTTTTCTGCAGCAATCATGTTGTGAATTATTAAATTGTTATTTTGCTATTAGCCAGTTCAGTATGTGATGCAGATCTTCGCTCCTTTGTTGGCAGATTAACCACGAATATGTTGACAGATTAACCACAAATATTTTTTTTTTCTTTGTCATACAAAGATTTAACCCCCCAAAAAGCACCAGAATTGATTAGGACAGTAGCAAGGTTATTATACTTAACACAAACTAACAAAATAACGAAACAAAAAGTGAAAAAACATTTTCGTTACCTGAAATAAAAATGAAAACTAGAGTTTAACCCCCAAAAAAAAACTCACAACTATCTGAAACTGAATTATGTGTCTCTAGTCTGCCTTTATACATTCTTAGATTGGCATCTTCTGCTAGGTTTTTATGACACAATACTTATCACCTTTTTGAATCTTGTACCAAATACTCATATTACAAAAAACGAGCAAACCCGCTCTTAAAACTTACTAATTTTAAATCAAAAAGTCAAAACGAAATAAAAACTAAAACCAATGAAAAAATCCCAAACTATTAAAACCTTGGATAACAGTGTGACCCAGCATCACTGTGGCTGTGTCAGTAGGAGGCAGGCGCGGTGCATGTGAAGCAGCAGGAGGTGCGCAAACACGCGGAGTGGGTCACGTGAACGCGCACGGCCGCGGCTTCTGTTGCTATGATGCAATGGCGACTGCGCCGTGGGAAGTGAGCGAGGAGTTGAATGAGTTCTCTCCACAGTTGAAGGGAGACAGTCGCCTCCGATAACAGGGCAGACACGCAGACAGACAGCAAGGCAAGGACACTCGGACAGTGGCTCCGTCCCCGCCACTCTCCATGGAAACACGCAGCCAGGCGTGTGTGCTAGCCCCGCAGCTAGCCGTGTCATGACGCTTTTAGAGATTTCTCTCACATCTGTGCGACATCGCAGCAGCAGCAGCAGCAACGAGACAGGATAAGCACCAACACCCTGTTCGCCCTCCTCAGCCGAAACCCAGTGAAGGGAGGTGTTGCCGGTATTGTTCCCTCCCCGGTGCCGTTGTTCCTCCTCGGTTGGACCCATTTGTGCTTCATACTGGATAACCATGGCAGAGAGGACCTCGGCCGGATTGTTAACCATGATGATGGAGCCCACCCCGGCTGTCGCGATGACCCTGCCGGCAGAGGTGCGGGAGAAGCTGGCGGAGCTGGAGCTGGAGCTTTCTGAAGGTAAGTTGACAACATGCATTATTGTTTTCTGTTACCTGTATGTTAATAATATATATATATATATATTACATTTTCAATCTTGTTGTAATTATTTATTTCTGTTATAATTTAATGTGTTGATTTATTTTTTAAATTTTAAGTTGTTTTTGTTATTTATGTTGCCTACTTTCAGTCTTCTTATTATTTGTGAGGATGTTGAGTACTTTTGTGCACTTATCCAACTATTTGTATTGCTTATTTCATTTAAACATTTGATTTTAGAATTGTGTACACTTATTGTCTATACACACACATAAAAACATATACCTCTAAATTAATATAACATATGTTAAGTGCTGTGTACAGTGGCTGTATGCCAACACGCTTTGAGACATAACATTTCTGCTGTGGCAGTTTTACTGAAAAAGTTTTACTGAAGAAGTTCAACTGGTTTATCCAACTTTCACTCGGGGGCAAAACTCAACCATCATTTTGTCTGACATTTATCTTGATAATAATCAAAAGTCATTTGAAAATTTTGCACTGCGATAACATTTTTTTGCTCTTATTCTTATCGTCCAGCCCTTTCCACTTCACAGTATTTAACAGAGAGAAGCAACACAATCCACATGCACACGTCTGTGCAGGCTGCTTTAACCAGTGGTCGTATGTGTGACAGCTATGAGAAACCACCACCCGCTGTCTTGACATGTTACTAGACATGTTAGCATCTCGGCTACTACTAGAGACTCTTAGACAAAGCTGAACTTCTGCTGTAGTTTTCTCATTTCTCTCATGCACCAAAGGGACTTGATGGACACTCCTGAACTAAGCTAGACTGATTTATTGTAGCTTTTGCTATTTTGTTCCATGTCTAATGAAGACACACTGGTCTCATTACTGGCCTCAAGTTTTACATAGCACATGTCCAGACTCTAAATGCCATACTTGATCCAATGGCTATCTGCCTTAATAGTAACTGAGCTGACACACCCATACTGCTGTTATATGGCTCTGTTTTTCCACTAACCAGTTTCATTCCTCTTGGAAGTTAATAAAAAAAACTGAAAACTGAAAAATTAGCGATAAGGCAGCTTATGCATCAGTATGCTGCCCATAAGCCATTAGGATTTAGAAGCTATAATATGCAGTTTAGTAGGACATTTGATACTGAGAATATTGCTTAAGAAAGGCAGCATGAACACTTTTCCCAGTTTACTAATGCCATCAGGATATATTGTGATGTCTGCCTTGTGGTGTGGCTGCACACTTTGGCTGATATTGCTAATGTGTATTTGCATACTGCATGTGCATCTGCCCATGCGTCATACCTCTTGCCTGTGTCCTCCGTTTGACCCCACACTTCAGTTTAAAATGAGAAATAATAGCTTTTGAACTCTGACATCTTGCATCTCCAGGTCTAGGGCTTGAAAACATGCCAGCATAATAACACATTTCACATCTATCACATTATTAATAATTGTAAATGAAGAAATCCCACAGTTCATAGTGATGTGAAAAGTGTTATTGAAGTGACAAATCTTTACTGAACAGCAAAACATTTCACAATAATTATGAGGTAGAACATTCAAAAGTCAAAAGTGACATTGGCATAATGAATCCTATTTTATGCATTATTAAAGGAATACCAACCTAAATTTGATTTAATCTTAATACCTATCCAGATTACAGTACATTCTCCATTTATGTATGTAGGAGAAGGTCCACACAAATAAATTAGTCACTTTAGTGTCATACTGCTTCACAGACACTCAATGATGTCATAGCCTGTGCCTGTACAAAGTCCTGCACAGTAACAAAGCAAAGCAGTGTGTATACATAGATATGATTTATTATGCTACTTTATTACATCCCATGATGTTTGGTTACTGTTTCACTAAAATTATAATGTTACAAAATATTTATCTGAAGTAGGGTTGAGTGATATGTGCAACGACCAATAATGATAATTAGTAGATAGCCTTTAAAAAATGTATTTTAATGGTTTAAGTTATAAATTGCTGCTTACTTATAACTGAACTGCAGTGTAGAAACATTGAACTCTGCTTTAAGGTAAATTATGCAGCAAACAAGAAAATAATTTCAAAGACTTAGTTGGGGGGCTGATGGTGTGGCAGAGAGGATACTAGTGAGAGGTCATGTGATCATGTAGGCCCACTAACAGTCAGGTTACACTGAATCCTGCTCACTTCTGCAGCACACATTCAGGGAATGTGTGGAGTTTCCGCACGTTCGCTTGTTTTTTATGCAAAGTCATTTAAATACAATGTCAATATGTATTTCTTTAAAACAAAAATCACAATATTATTTTAGATGATATACTCTATGTCTTGCCCACCTCTAATCTGAAGAAGCATTCACAACCTCAACGCAATTTTGCATCCATGGAACCCCATCTAATAATCCCTGTATTTGTGCTGCTCGTCAACTGAAACCTACAAGACTTGTCCTTGAATCAGGAGTTTTTAATCTGTATTTGGATTTTCTTTGAGTTTTAGTTTACTGTAAATAATGAAAATTAAAATAACTTAAATTCAGGTTCTTCTTAAGTTCATCTCTTGGATCATGTGTGCTGTTTTATTTAAGTAGTTCTCAAATTGTACATTGTATTAATACTAGTTGATGGCCCACATTATGTCTGATTAGATTTGGGATGTTACCTCAGGGTGTGACTCCATTTCCTGCCAACTCTGGAGGAAATGTCAACTACACAAGCCAATAAGTGAAGTCACAGACTTTGAAGTAACGGAAAACCCTCTCAAAGCCTTTTACCTCTGCAGAGGAGGTTATGTTTTCACCCTTGTCTATGTGTTTGTTTATTTGCCAGCAGGATTGTGCAAAAAGTACAGATTTAATATTTGTGAAAGGGTCATGTGTTGGGGTCAGGGAAGAAACGGTTACATTTTGGTGTTGAGCCAGCTAAATAAGTGGATGCAGGAGGCACTTTTCATACAATTTCTTCATGTTTCCATTGTAAACGGTGATATTTGCGTGAACAGATGAGTTTGCACAGGTGAGAGTGACCATTTCCTTTTATTTTTCCATTATGGGAGCTAGACAGATGTTTTAGGATTGTCTGGCCTTGGCGGAGGTTCACATACATGGCATTCTTTGTAACTTCTGCATTGACTCTTGTCTTTCTCCATATTAGCTGCCTGCAGTAGCAACAATCCAGGTTTAGGAATGCACCAAATGTGCATGCTTTGATAGGCACATTAACTGCCACTGAGTTCCCTGAATGGAGAGACATTTTTTCAGGAGCAACTTAACCACTCTATATCTGGCCAGTTTCCTTTTCCTGCTCTCCACATGTGACATCCTGCTATGTTGGAACTCTGATAGCTATATCTCCCCCCGAGTCTATTGCCTTCTGCGTCTCTTTCGTGTTAATCTTCCTCTGACAGACTATGTTGACTATTTCCCCACCAGTCTCCTCCTGTTTCTGTCTCCAGGCCTCCCCACCTCCATATTTCCTCTGCTTTCTTTCTGATCAAAGACGAGAGTGTCATTTTCTTACAGGCTAAAAGAAATCAGCAGCTATTTCACTCTCAAATCCTATTCCTGTCTGCTGCAGTGAACTCTTCACCTTACGCTGGTGCCCCTCGGTTGCTTCCCTGTTGCATCCTCTTACAGGATAGAATAGACAACCCGTTTTATTGAAAGGAGATGAGAGCTTGAGACTCCATTAGGTTTTGTGCCCTCCTCACAAACCTCTTCTCTCTTTAGCGTCATACATGCCTGTGTTCCACAGGGAAACATCTCAGTTTTTAATCATGTGTGTAAGTGTATAATCTGGGTTGCATGAGCATGATCACTGTATTATTCATGATTTTGAGCGTCATGTATGTTTTCTTAAGCAGTTTAGCTGGAATAGTATGAGTTTGACACAGCCACACTGCTCAGTGTTCCAGCATCAGCAGCTTAGGCCTGCTGATGTGTGAAATAAACAATCTGTGTGCTCTTATTGTGGTTATAATCAATAGTGTTTCCTCAACAGATACATTTATATAATTTAAAATGTTCTCTTGCTGTGATTAATTTACTGCACCCTACAATATACTGAGGGGTTTTTGTAATGATAATTTGCAACCCCATTTATTTTGATAACCTGTGCAAGTAGCCAAAGTTATTCTTTCTATGCCACCTTGACTGTGCATTTATTTTTGGCATCAATGGGTGGATGTTTTTTTTACTTGGAACCACTTTAATTGCCTAGAATATGGACATTTGACTTAAATATATTACATAAGAGAGCTGTTCCACATTTTTCATCTCTAAACTTCCCTTAAATGTTAAGCACTGCCCTTGAATATTCTTCATTCAGTGAACAACAGTCAGAAGATAAAAATGTGTAGCCATTCAACTCGTACATAAATAAACTGTGATTGGCACACAGTAATATGTGACGCTACATTTTTTCAGCCCACCACAAAAACCCATGAAAAGAGTTGGAAGGGGAAAAAAAGCAAACATGAATATGTAATTGTATGAAGTATAGCCACAGCTTCTAAGTTTGCCTGAAAAATATTGTTTTCAAGTAGGACCAATCACTCATTATAATAAGCTGATTGAAAAATGTATGTTTCACAGCCTTTAATCAGTGCCATTGTCCAGCTAACCTTGTAATTCTGCCTTGTTAGAAAAACTACTGTGGCTTTTGTCAACTGTGCTTGTAGACTGGTGGTTCCTCGTATCAAACGTCATGCGTCATAGAAATTGGAGTGGACCTGTGTTATTTCTCAGCTGACCTGGATGCAGATGAGTGGTGAAAAGATGGTGCAAGAAGGAGGGCAAGAAGATGGATGATCTCCATTATCTCTTGCATGGAGGACAGAGGGAGAAATGGTCTGCAGAGTAATTCATAGGCTGACTGTCATACCCTGTTTTTTTTCCCTCTCCTCCTCTGTTGCTCTCTAAACCTTCTGACTACGAAGTCATTTTTAGTTCATGGCTGGTGTTTGCGGTGGAAACTGCCTAAACCTTGGTTGGTCATCGACTCTGGTTTGCCTTCTCCAATTCAGTAAACATTTAGCAAGGAACAAGATGGGATTTTTGAAACTTAAAATGCTGCCTGATGTAACTGATTTGAGCAGTTTAAGCAGAATGTCCAGCCAGTTTAATGAGGCGCTGTTGTCATTTGTTCTTATCCAAGTATCTGCTCTTGTATTGACCCAATTTCCCCATGGAGATCATTACAATTCCACTCTATTTAAGTGATTAGATGAGATCAAAACTTTACTCTCAGACCTTTGGGTAAAGAAGTGGCATGCGTGCATGTGGTAGCTATAGTTGCTGATGAATACATGTTTGTCGACATCTGCCACTGACATTGGCTTAATGGTATAATGATATAATGAGCATTGTTGTGTGTATCTTAATGCTATTAATGGTAGTAACCCCACCGTCACACACTGTGTTTTGAAATCAGTGTTACACCGTTAACAAAAGATTTTCTTTTGGACACAGAGTCGGTGTGGTTTACCCTTGACAATCTATCTGCTGCATCACACTTGTATCCAGTCTAGAAGCTGTGATAGTGAGACCATAGTATGCACATAAAAATATGTTCAGGAGAAGTTGTGCTGCTGTAGAATTCAACACCAACA
The DNA here is from genome assembly GCF_019176455.1 of Solea senegalensis. Classification (NCBI taxonomy): domain Eukaryota; kingdom Metazoa; phylum Chordata; class Actinopteri; order Pleuronectiformes; family Soleidae; genus Solea; species Solea senegalensis. The sequence continues at coordinate 13,785,226 of NC_058022.1, read as the reverse complement.
CAAAGTGGATTACCAGGAGAAAGAGAGAGAGCGGCCCATCTTTCTGTTGATGCCAGACTGTGGCATGTGTATGACAGAATGATTGTGACTTAAATGCATGGGAGCAATGTCTATCAGTGTGGCATGACCGTGGTTTCTGAGGAGAAATTGTACCTAAAAGCTTTGGGAGCAGCAATGAAGACAAGGTGGTCAAACAGCTTTTCATCTGTAGGAGCTCTGACTCAGGTATTGAATATCATCTTTCTACTCTGAGTCAGCAAGTTTGCAGTCTTCACACAGCTATTTGATACTTGAAGAGATTTTATGTTGCTTGCTTTATAATGAAAACCTCTTCTTCTGCACTTCTCACAGACCCATCCCCCAAATGAATGTGTACTAAAGGCTTTACTTTCCTCAGGTATGGCTTTTCATCCAACAGGATAATAATGGGCGTATTACACAAGTTAACGTGAATTGTGGCGATATCAAGTTGGGTTAGTGGATAGATTTGGTGGTAGCACTGTGATGCAACTTCTTTAAGGAAAGTCTGAGTGAACGGGAAACTCCAGTCCTGGTCCCGGTTCTGGTCCTGACTCATTCTTCTCTGTGGTCACTTACTCCCACCACAAATGCATGAAGAAAGAACTTTTCTTGAGTGAGTTCAGCCCATTGTTGAGAAAAACCAAGCATTCAGTGAATGTGCTGTAGGATAACATTCTGCATTAAGAGCTTTGAGAACATGTTGGATTTAGTGCGATTACTTTGCTGCTAGTTAGTGCTGTAATAGGATCCAATTGAGAAGAATGTTGAGCCTTGGACCAAGCTCGCCGGCTGTTGTAGAGACTGTAAAGTCCAGTCCAGAGATGAAGAGGCAGCTACGCCGTGTCCCTGCTGTAGTGGAGGATAGAATGCTGAGGGTCATAAATATTTTAAGGGTGTGCCTCAGAGCAGAGGAGAGCCTCAGATTCTTCTGCTCCTTTCATATGCTTCTGTCCCATGACTGGGCATATACTGTGTGCATGACTGGTTCTCAGTCCATCCATTTACTCTTTTTTTGTTGTGTATTTGGTTGCTTTGTTGAAGTGCTCCTTTCCATTTATAAAGTTCAAACCACAGAACCGAGTTCCATTCTACTAACACACTGAAGTTTCTTTGTACTTAAGGTCCTGGCTGCATGTTTTTTTTTTTTTTACAGACATATTCAGCATCCTGTCTCTGTTTTAATAGGAGCCACCAACTGTTTTGCTCTCTGAGGATTTTGTACATAGAAATGTGTCTTTTCATCTTTTGTTTATTCAAGTATGATTTAGTTTAAAGGTTTTAAAGATGGAAGTCCAGTGATTGCACATGGTTGGGCAAGACCAGGACACGTGCTCATGGTTTACAGGAATCTGATAACACTTTATATGGATCAATTGGGAAATTGCACTCACACCTGCTGGATGACATAATAATTACTGACAGTCTGATGCGCTTTGAGGCTGTATATTTTAACACCCTTGGTCTGCTGGTAACTTGACCATTTGTCTAAGGCCTGGAACACGCAACACAGATGGTTGGCCGGTGGGGAAGAACAATGACCAACCGTGACGCTGTCACATCTGTCGGTGGTAAAAGAATCAAACAGAAGCTTGCTCCAGATGAACATGTCATAGTTGTACTGTATTTGTGAGTTTGTGGGTACAAGGAAATAAGGAAGTAGGGTAATTTTGTTTGTGAGACCTTTGTGTGTGCAATTGGTTTGCTTGTCTTTTCCATGTTTCTTCTCGGCTTATTCAACATGCTGAAACAATCATAAAGCCGTTGGCAGGGTTTCTGTACTGTTCCTCTTGCATTTGACTTCTGTGCGAGTGGCTACCCGTCCTTGCTGTGAGAGCAATGTCATGGGCAGTGGAGAGCAGAGCAGTGCAGTGGGCACTGGTGCCACGTAGATCTGCTGATCAAACTTGCACCTTTTCAGAGACACGATGCAGAGTACATTCTGCTCTGTGTACATCACATTCTTGTGCCCAGCAAGGCCTTTGTTCTGCCTCCATAGGCTTTCTGGTGTAACTCCTCCTGTCTGCCCATCTTACGCAGAGGCTTTTCAGCCAAGATCAAAGCTCAGTATAGAGTCTTCTAACTGAAACAGCACACTGAGGCTTCTTTTGATAGCAAGCATTGCTCTAAATGCTATAAATGAGAATGTAGAGAATATTATATTTGCTGTTGTCTTTTATTGTTTGCTGTATAAGTGCAGTTTGCTCACATTTGTACTTGCAAGGTACTGAGTGTGGATGAAAAGGGCTTGCAGAACCACATATAAAATTTATTAGAGCCAAAAGTAAAAAAAAAAACAGTCCTTTTATTATGTATCTTTTTTTGCTATTTATTTCTCATCTCTACTTAAACTTGCGTCTTCTTCTTTAATATTTGACGTCTGCATGTGTAAATGAAACACAATTCACACTGCCAGACAGCATAATTCTACATTAACAACTTCTTACCCATTTGCTTGTTACACTTTCATACATATCGCCACCAATTCCACATGTCAGTTACCCAACGTCTCAATGAGTGTTGAGTGAATTGAATTTGTTACTGGCTCAGATTTAGTATTCCTTGCATCCCTTTAGCATCAGGGTAGCATTTTATGTACTGTATATAATCATAAAGAGTAACACTTCAGTGGTATTGCTTTTAAAGAAGTTTCAGTCACCAAGTTCTTGTTAATCACATATTCTGTAGAGGACTTTTGATTATATTACTGTTTAGACAAAATCTTGATGAAGCAGCCAAAGGCAAGTGTTGGCGGTGTTTAATTAAAATGTGTGATGATAATTCATTCTTGGACAGTGGTTTAATGATGCACCGGTCAGTGCCATTAGCTCCTATTCGCTCATCTTGACCCTCACTAGCCAGGTATGAGCAGAATCAGCATGCACAGCATGACAGGACTGTGTTGTCCATTAAACTTCGCTTTGACAGCAGCTGATCAACAAGATGCTTCAACAATAGTATGGAGGATGCCACATTCATAGATAGGGTAAGCCAGAAAATGTGTAGTTTGGATTTTGTGTCTCTTTTGTTGCCCAGATTGATTCCGGTCACCATGCTGTGAATTTTCTGTTTGTTCAGTCAAATGTCTAGCCCTACTCAGGAGGGAGTGATGCGATCAAAGACAAACAAGGTGCTTTTTAGCAGCAGTACGCTGCAGCGTGAGCCTTCCTTGTGGAAAACAAACAGGCAGAAAATGTCTGGAATGTGCTGTGACCTATCAACTTCACCGTGAGTAGTGGGGTTTCTAAATCCTTAAAACTGCTGGAGGGCACGACTACACACAGCAAACACACAGGTAGCATAGCAGGTTGTCCCAGCCTTTTAAGAGAACAAGGCCAAGTTTCCCCTCCTCCCCTCTCCACCTTATCCCCTTAGGTGTGCCAGTAGAATATGGGAGGGAAGGAAGAGAGAAAAACTTTTGTGGAGCTAACGCCAGGCTTTTTTTAGACGTAAAACTTAACTTGGCAGACTCCGCTCACATACAAGAAAATGTGTTTTCAGCCTGTGCACTGTGAGCAAGCAGACAGTTTAAGATGAGCTCTGCTGCTGTTGCTCTCCAGAGTGTTTCCCACGTGTGTTTTTCACAAGGTACCTGTATTGCTAGAAAGAAAGGAGCGACACAAAGCAAGGGCAAGTTGGGACTGCCTGTAAAGTTCCTAAGGCATAACTGTCAAATGTGGAGACACTTGCAGTATCTGACAATTGTGTCTGTGAGAGAAAAGTTGTTGTCAATAAAAATGCGAGCCCTTTCTTTTCTGAGATGATGCTTTGTGCTGCATTTAAGAGCTGCTGGACACTTATAGCTGTCACTGAATTTTCAGGCTGAGTTGTAGATGAACATAGGTTTGATTAAGTGTGACTGAGAATCATTTAATATGAATATGAACTCACTTACTATAGTTTTCCTCTTGAAGTTTGGGATGCATTATTTGAGAGACAGTTGCTTGGTCAAAACCTTGTTGCAGGTTTTTAATGTTGATGTCATGTACTTTTCCCCTTCAGGTTTCTCTGCAGCAGTGAAAAGATTGACTCGCATTCAGTGTCTTTTTCATCTAAGGAGATTGTATCCGATCTCAATTCCTGAGTAATTATGTATGCGTTTTGGTTTCTCTTTGTATGTGAGCTCAAAGTTCTTCAGTAATAAGTCATGTTTCTTTCTGGCATCGCCATCAACACAGATGTTTTTATAAGAGCTCAGTTGAGATAGCAGCCTGCTGGTTTTATCAGCTGAAGTTTGGCTATATCGGTGCTAGTGTATATAATATGATGTTGTTTTTTTAACAGATCATAATGAAGACAAGAAAATCATCGCTTTGATTTAGAAATGGTGAAAATACAATTAAAGATTGATCTTAAACAAAGAGACACAAGACTCTGCATCTAGTTGCTCGCTATTTTTAATTTCTCATTCACAGTCCAGGGAAGCGTTAGCAGAAACAATAAAACACAGAGGAAAATCTATAATCTTCACTACAAAACAACAGTATTTTATCTATATAATACAAGAATTATTATCCAGTGTATGAATGTTGTTGTTTTTTGTACTCCATTAAACCTCATCAGACACAGTAATTCAGCAGTGCTGTACTTTTTATTGCTTATTCTGTCTCAACTTTTAAATTACATTTAACAGAACTTGCAAGTAGCCCAGTTAGGTATCAATTTAATGTCCATGAGAAATCTGCACTGACGTGAGTGCAGTATGTGGCCCCAAAACAGCTTTGAAATACACATTTCCCTTATGCCATTAAGCACAGTTTTGCTGCAGAGCAACAGAGTCATTGTGAATAATCTTTTTACACTGTGCTACTTGTGGAATCTCAGGCACTCGGGGAAAGAACAATGACATAGACTCAACTTTAAACTGACCTGTAATCCAATATAACACACACACACACACCTCACATCTCTGTGCTCCTACTCACAACATTCTTGACATAGAGGTCATAGGCCTCTGCAGCCTGTGGTTGACTCACTCCATGATGATGTTTGTACTGTCCTGATTCTTGAGGTAGAGGTGTAGGGCGAAGTGTAAGGGCTAACTTGCCCCTCAAATGGACGTTTTTCAGGAGCACGCTTTGGAGGGATATGACATTTTTCTCAGATTAACTAACTCCAAGAAGACTAGTGTTTCTATCATAAAAACGATCTCAGGTTAGTATGTAGGTGCAGCTGTGTTAACCACAACAAAACCTGTTGGTAATCTTGTACCACAAACTGGTCCACCAATGTTCCGAGGAGCTGTCATGTCTTTGCTGGAGGCGCGCACTTAATAAAGCCCTTAAAGTCCATGATACTGATATTACAACAGCTGACAGCATTTTATTCATTTGCTTGTTTGTTTTTGAAGTCCCATTTTGTTGGGGTAGGATTTTCCCATTTGGAACCGAGTTACAAGGGGGATGGGAAAAAGGTTAAAATACTAACACTGTTGTGTATTGTTGTTAGATTTTAGATGAAGATGTTTCCGGGTGATCAGTTTCACTTTGGGTGGACAGTGTCCATTTGTACAAGGCGGCGTTCCCATATTTTCTCACACAGTTTTTGTTTTTAAGTCGCCTGAGGGCTTGTCTTGCTGAGCTGCTATGCCTGTGATGCAGCACATGCTGACTCCACCCCGTCTGTCATGAGGAGAAACAGTCATGTCTGAAATGCCAACAAGTGGCAAATAGCTGCTGGCAGGCTCTCCCTGTGTGTCATGCTCCTGATGACACACACACAGACTCACGCACACGTCTAAACTTTCTCCTGAGGTTTATCACTGCGGCTTCCAATTCTTTGTCTAATTGACAGCTGGGTGGTGAGTGTGTGTGTGAGTGAGTGAGTGAAACATATGACCTATAATTCAGAAAGCTAACCCATGACAGAGTTGCTGCTGTTTGTCCACTCCTTGTTATCTAATTCAAACTGAATTGAATTTTACAATTGCATGGTCAGGTGAGGCTTATTTTTAGCTGTCAGGACCTGTACAGAGAGGTGAGTAGTAAGGAGAAATGTTCAGTGTAGGACTAAAATGGAAAGAATTTGCACAACAAAGGTTTGTTTTAAATAGAGAGAGAACAAAACACTTTCATTACAGCTGAATTCTGGAATCCATGCTGGCTCCTAATGTGTGTATATCCTTTAATGCTACCCTTTTGACTCTTGATTGTTGTTCACTCCCAAACATATAATCTTTTTCTATTTTTGCCTTTAGTGAACATGTGACTGAATGTCACGCTGAGACAGGACGAAGCACTTGCAAATGTACTAAAAAAAAGAAAAGGGAAAACAGTAATTTTTCCCCCCCAAAATAACCCAAGTAAAAATGTTTGCCCTTCTCTGAGGTTAAAGCAAGTTCCTCCAAGTCAGATCTATAAAGAGTTGTATTTACATGTCAGTGTCCACGGGGTCAGCTGGAGAAGAATGGAAAAGAAGGAGGAAAGGAGGAATGGGAGGGCTGGATTTAGATCCTTGCACAGAAACAGCTGGACTATGTCAGACCTTGGGTAACCAAGATTTACCTTTTATTCCTATTGCTTGCTGTGCTTTTAACCTGCCTGCATCACACTTCTGTGGGTTTTTATGATGTGTATGCTTTGCCACAAGGGCACAGAATACTGACAGGAAACTAATTCCAGGCTGGATGGATGACTCTCCTGATGTAGTAAATACTTCAGTGTTGAGCTTTGACAATGTTGAAACAAATGCCAAGAATCAGGGCTATGAATTCACAACACTGTATCCTTAAATGGTGCATTCATGCATGCGAGACCAGTCGCTATGTCTGCAACAAGAAGCATGTACTGTAAATCAGCTGGTGCAGCGTTTTAAAAAGCATTTCGCAATCGCTGTGTTTTTTTGTAGATGTATATTGTTCTAACTAATACATTTTTCTGGGTCATCACAACAACAGCAGAACTGACACACCTTATTCCCTCAACAAGACACACGGTTGTGTGTTGTGCTTTATTAAAAACACATGATATGTATGGGGGGGAGTGTTGGCAGTGCATGTGATACAGAAAACAAAAGTAGATTTTCTTTAGTCATTTATTGATTTTTCACTCCTTGAGGATTTTACAAAGAGCTACATTGAAATCATTAGGAATTACACCTACACTTCTTGTCTCGTTTGTCCCTTTGAAGTGTCATTAAGATGAACCGTCCACAGGGCTCGGCAGGGCTGTCCTCCAGGCCTTTACCTCTGACCCCCTGTGACTGATGCCACATTGGGATGAATGCTGTATCCCATGCAAGTCGCACAAGACAAACGTTAGGCTGATGCAGAGTTTCAGCAGGGCTACCATCAATCTGCACTTTCTCTTTGGGGCAAGAGGAATTAACTGCTGGCTAGAGACCAAGTGCTACTCCCTCTCTATCTGACTATAGAAGATCGTGTGGGACTCTGGATCTGCTTAGTATGTTTTGCAGTCAGCATGGTTTTCCACATGCATGTGTGTACGGACATAAATACACAGACATGCCCCCCCTCCTTTCCTCGTGTCACAGCCTGTTTGTTGAGTTAGGCTGTAGGTTTGGCCCCTGGCTTTCATCTGTGTGAGGATAAGTGCAAAAGCAGACCCTGTCTGTCTTGCTCTGGAACTGACCATTTATTCTTGTTCCCAGTTTTTTTTTTTTTTTCTACATACAGTGGTGGTGGGTCTAGAGCACCGAATGCCTTGCTCAGTGAAAAATTGCTATTACAAGAGTTAGCCAGGGCGAAAAGTTTGTTTTTGTCTTGGAATCAGCTCTGCTTGTTTTTCAAGTATCAGCTCCCAAGTTAAATCCCTCCCAGCAAACCTACTCTGGTTCTATAAATACTGGATATTTTCTCTGGTTTAGTGGACTGGTATTTAGTAATTGCATTTTTGTAGATGTTTATTTTCAAACAATGAGTTGCAGATTTTCATACATTCCTGCTGTGCGTTCTTGACAAACCTTTGGTCAATGGAATGACAAGTAGCTCCTGAAGTTTGAAGCTTGCATATTTATTTTTCTTCATGAGAACGGTTCGTAGAGAGTGTTATTGGCTTTGAAATAACCTATTTTCTGGCACAGGAACTCAAAACTCATTTGTTTCTTTCTCCAGGTAGACTGAAAATAATGCTTTGACTTATTTGCAAATATTCGACTCTGGGGTATTTACCACATTAGCTAATAGAGGCTAATTAGTGTGCACTGTTATCGGCAGTCAGTTTCAGCTAGTGAACACCATTTGAGGAGTATCACCGCAGCTGACTCTCTCTGTCTTATCGTCCACATGTTCTGGTTGAGCAGTGAGTAGATGTAACGGTGCCTGGTCTGAGGGCTGCCTGACTTTTTGAGTTGTGGGCTTTTGTGGAATGTGGAGCTGGGTAACAGGCCTTGAATGGCTTTTGAGAACAACCATATTATTCAGTTGTTTTCCTCATGTGTGGGGAAGCAGTGAGAGCTGGTACACTGGGAATCTGGTGACATGGCCTACAAGCTCTTGTCTGTTCCACAGGCGTGAGGAAACAACTCCCTGTGGTCGTGTTGTTTATTTGTTTGCATAGTGAAGCATGATCACCAATCATAGATCTGTGTGATGGTTTACCTCTGAAATGTAAATGAGACACTTCTTTATACGCACACCTTATATCTTTAAAGTAGCATGTTTGGAAGAGTAAAGATTTCTATACTGTTTAGCTTCAGGACATGTTTGGTTCCTCTGAGACATGTTACTGCAACACAGATGTACAGATGTCCTGCTGCTTTTTTTTTGCTGTCGATCCCATTTCCTCACACTCACACTGAAAAGGCTAACATTACATTACCTTAGGCTGAATTCTACTGTATCTTGTCTGGATTTAGTTTCTTTTTGTCTGCCTGTCAGATTCAGGTGTTTGACCACGGCAATGCTTGAGGTTTCATCCAGGGGGATATTGATTGAGGAGCTTCAGGATGAAGAAGCAAAATGAGAGATCAAATGAGGGAGACTCGGGGGTAAAGGCAGGCAGGAAGAGAAGAGGGGCCGCTGAGTGACAGATTGATGAAGTACACACAGAACAAAGGATGGGAGTTTGAAGGGTGGAGTAAGAAAAAAATACCTCTTCAGCTTGATAGAAGAAAAACATGCTGCAAGATGTTTATCATAAGTATACAGAGACAAAATGAATTTGTCTCCTGTCAGAGAATTTACCATGCTATTTATAACAAAGTAGCTTTCCGTCCTGTATTTCTGACAGTCTAAGACCACTGGGTCTAATGTAGCTAATCAGTTAACAGTGGAAACTTCACTATCTGGATATGTTATCCTTCAATTGTTTCTTTTTCGTATATCACTACTGCAATTTAAAATTTATGCAGTGTATTTTTTTTTTATTAACCATATAACCATGCCTATATTGCCAACCCACCTGTGGTGGCTATTCAAGTCCAACTCAAATGTAGCTCTTATTAGCTTTGTAATGCTAAGTAGGAAGAGGTGCCATCATTGAATTACATTCTAAAAGAAAGACTATAGTGTATAAGAACCCAGCAACCAAAATTTGAATCTCTTGCAAAAGATTTTGAATAGGATTCATAGGTTCACTCATGTTCATGTTATTTTTCCATTAAATCTAGAATCAGGGTTTCTCATAAGAGTGGAGGAGTTGTGAAAAAAACTAAAGGGTTGAGTGTGTGAATGCATCTGTTGTTCATCACTTATTATACTTAATGTATCAACACACAAAGAGGTGTATGTTTCACACACTAGGCCCTCAGGTTATGTCAGCTATAGGAAAACCCTATCAATGTTTTGCTTTCACCCCAGGTGCAACATGTGCCATTGAACAGGGATGAGAAAGATGGCCTCTAAGTAAAGCTGAGAAGCTGGAAACCATCTCACTGTTACATGATCAGGCTGTACAAAATCTCTCAGCTGAATGGTTACATTACCTCAGCCAGAAGCTGTTTGTGACACGGTTATCTTGCACATGGTTGCAGATGCGAGGGCCAAATTGCTTCTTTCTTCTTTTTTTTTAACTACACTGACATCATTAGAAGAGTCAGACATTAAACTGACACTAACCGCCCCTGAAGCTTGAATTCAGTCAGTTAGAGTGTTAAACTTACAAACAGGTTTTCCTGGGCCATTTTATTTCAGAGATGCCTTGTCTTGCCTGAAATTGATAACATCTAGCCTCCGGGTGTAGAAGATTCTGAGAGCTATACAGAAACCACAATACCATCGTCTACAGTCTCATATGGCAATATAGGGCATCATACTATACCCCAAACTTCTGCCACTGCTGCAGGTGCATGAATGAAGAATAATCCAAACCAAACTGTGTATTTGCGGAATTGTTACACTCACTAATGTTTATTAGAAATTCTTACATTTTGAATTAACTCTCACATTTAATACATTGTTGATATGGCTGTTATGCTTCAGGGGAAAACCCATTACATCACATGGAAAAAGCCACATGTTTAATGAGTATATGGACTTTTAAATAATCAAGTACATCAGTAATAACAAGATGAAATGGGCGAGAAGCTGTCTGATTCAGCCCAGCAGTTGATTAAACTTGCTTCTCTCAGTAATTTATCACAACAGCATATTGCAATTTTGGTAAACAAATAAAGCCTTCAGAACTTTCAGAGCATATTGGGAAAACTAGACACAGATAGCTCATGATTAGAGCAAGACAACTATGCGGCACTACAGATCAGACACCAAGCTGGATTTTTGTTTTGATAAACAACACTTAGAAACATGTTTTACCAAAAGTCTGTGTCAAGTTTATGTCAGTATATCTGTATATCGTATACTAACCATTATATGGTAGAAACCCACTCTGAATTTCCTGGTTGCTGGTTCTAACACTTTGTTTGAATGTGTTGACCGTGTGGACAATGGTCCTATTATAGTGCATACTGAGATGATAGATGATGATATAGATAGATAGATGGATGGAGTAGGGTTAATTTCACAGAACATCTGACTGATCTCACGTTAACAAAGCATCAGAGAAAAGCTGTGTCGCTGTGATTAAGCACCCCCCAGTGTAACACCTAATATATAATGTGTGAACATTGTAGGCAACAGCAAGGTCACATTTCACTGCAGTTGTTTGTCCCACCATACTTGTTTATCACTAAATGTACAGGGGATCACTGAAGCCCTCAACTTTCACTGTTTTTCTCCAGCCATTCAAGCAGTTTGTTTGCTTCCTGTTTCCAGAAATGGCTTCATCCCAGTGTTGGGATGTTTGACTGAGCACAGCATTCAAACATCCCAACACTAGAACAAGCATGTTTTTCCTGTAACCAGCTGTTCTTCCTCTGCTTCCCAAATCAATCTGTATACAAGTACTGTTTAAGATTGTATTACTTTTTCTTTATAATTGATCATATCAAGCTAAAACGATTCCCATTGGCTGACCAAATTATTAATGACAGTAGATCTATCTGAAATCCCCAAGTCTAGTGTGTTGTACTTCTTCCTCTTGTTTTTTGCCATTCCTGGCTTCTTCTCTTTCCTTTGCCTCTTCTTCTGCTCTTGTTACAAGAATAATATGTATGGTTTACTTTTAGGACTTTTTTTCATACAGAAGATTTGTTGAGATTATGTAATTCATACTGGTTTAGGATGTTGTGTTAGGTTCTTCTTGAAAATATGAAATACCACTGGTATTTGTACAGTCGTCATGTTCTGTAACAACAGAGTATGGCTTTGTGAACTTTGTGATATGAACCGATAATTTAATACCAGTGAAACTCAGTTTCATGGCTTTGTCAGTGGTAATGGAGTGTACGAGCACTCATCTGTTGCAGCACAATAGTAAACAAAACACGCACATTTAATTCCCTTTTGAAAAACTTGTTTCCTGTCGGTTTGTGAGTAAATCCTTTGTACTCTGAAAGGCAGAGCCACTCCCTTGGATTTCTGTGGTGATAAAACATTTACCCCTAGCTCTGCTGCAGCTGAATCTTTCTTGGGACATATTTGGCTTTTGGCTGTTTGGCTGGTTGGAACTGCAGCAGGAAAGTCAGACACCAGGAGGAAGTGTCCATCATCAGCTGAGTGATCAAACTGCAGCTCTCCGCCATGCTGCTATTTCCAGTTGCTGGATGCTCGAGGCTCTTCCCTTTTGTGAAAGTGGGATATTGAAGAGGTCAGGCGCAGATGATCCTGTGTATTTAAATAATTTAATTGCCTCCAAGGGACCTTTGGGAATTAAAGAAAAACACGCTAGAACTTGTTTGTAGTGTTAAATTGATCTTAAAAGTACTTATTATTATTATTATTATTATTATTAGTACTTAGTATATTGTGTGTTGTAACGTAAGAATCACTTTGTACATTCATTGCACATTTGTGAACATCATCAATATATTTACATGCCAGATTATAGCCAGTGGTTTATTTACACCTGTAGTCCCGAGGCAGGCTGATGGAATAACACAAGTACATAGACTAAAAGGTAGACAAAACATGAAAATATTTAAACATGACCATAACAAAGAAAGGCTGTGGGACGTGGGACTTGAACATGTGTGCGCCTTTTCCATATTTTCCTGTATTAAACCATAAAGCAAAAGCAGTGCATTAAATCAAACTTGTGACTCATTATACCCCATAACACTTGCAGCCACTTGTTACTTGACATGTGACCCTGTGAGTAACCTGGCCAGGTAGGATTCAGATGTTCACTTTGTAGCTGACCGGCTCTATCCATGTGGAAAACTCAGAAGTGTGACTCATGCGGAGCTGCGGGGCCTTTTACCCTCAGTCAGGGGGCCATCAACTTTAAAAGAGCCTGTGGTCTGAAGTTGACCTTTCAGGTCCTGCATACACAATTATGTACCCGAGCTGAGAGCTGGAATAATCTGAGGCTGTAGCTGGAAAGGTAAAGGCCATCATACAGTAGTCACAGATGAACCGTGGCAGCTTTGCAGTCCCAACAAATTAAGCAGAGGTCATTGAGGTCACACCTGGCAGGCAGCCTGGCCTCATGGCGTTGGTTGTTTGGTGAGTGAGTCTTTGCATGAGGCTGAAACACAGAGAAGCTGCTCGGGATTAGCATTATTGAATTATAGAGGGAAAGATTAATGGAATAGTGGTTTCATTAGGGTCAAGACCATAAAACTGTTGTGCTGTACACTCCACTTTTGAGAGCGAGAGATTGCAGTGTTGCCCTGTATCTTTCCTATTGTTTTTTTTCCAAAACAAACAAAATACATTTTCCATTCCATTTTCATTCCATCCTTTTAGCTCAAAGGGGTTAAGATGAAGGTTGGTTTTCAGAAAGATTAGACAAAGCTATGAATCGCCTTTCAGGACATTGTGTACATCCATTTGATGCAGCTCATCTAAGCAAGAAGTTAAGACGTGAAGACAGACGGAAATAAGAAAGAGACAAAAGCAGTGGAGTGAAAACAAAGAGTAAAGTTCTCTGTTACTCCTCTATTGTTTGTTAGTGGATCTCAAACATTCTTTTACTGTGATGTCGTCAGACTGATTTTCGAGCTATCCAGTGAGCACATGTTTTGTGTGTGAAACACTTTCCACTGTACATGGTCGCAGTAAATCATTTATGGCCAATATTTAATAAAGGAAAAACAAAAACGTACTCCCTGAGGTCAGAAAATCAATTTCAATTTTTCATTCTGGTTGAAACTGATTTTACAGTGACAGCTTAAAACAGCACCATGGCCATCTGTGAATGTGGAGAATACTGTGCTTGTACACAATGAGCTACTTTCCACCTATTAGCACTGCACTGTCAACTGCAACTTTCAAGATCAGGGATTAAACACGTGTTTGATCTGATGCAACAAAGCATTTAGTAGGATGAAACTGACCCTGTGGCTAACCTCAATGCACATTTAAATGAAGAACCTGTAACCAGGTACATTCAATAGGTGTTTTAAAGGTTTCACATGATCCTCAGATGCATTTGACCCACTTTTAATTGCACATAATTTAAACTGATTTCCTTTCAGAGCATTTCCATGATTTATCTCCTATGTTGGGGAAAATGTCTTCCCCAGAAAATGGCAATAACTTCTCGCTGCTGATGAAGACAATGTGAAATTAGCTAAAGCTCTTAACAATAACAAAAGTGGTTGTATGTGCAGATTTTGCTCCACTCGGGTTTCTCATCTCCTTCCGTCCGTTGGTGAGCACACGGGTACAGCACCGGCCAATGTTTGTGCTGCAAACAAATGTAGTGGCAGTTTGTTTTGTGTGTGCACGTGTCGTCAAGTGGCTTTTGTGTCGGTGTGTGTGTGGTTAGGAGGAGGGAAGGCAGGTTGTTGGTGAATGTGGACTGAGCTGATAGTGGGAGACTCGCTATGATGTGTCCTGTGTTTCCTGTAAGAGGCGTTAATGCACACACCAGAGCTGCATGACGCGTTACAAACTATTTTACTGTGATTATTTTGATAGATATTGAGAGTGTGATGTGATTGATAATTGGTATGAATTACAATTTTATTGTCACAGAAGAAAATTAGATCATGTTGATTTGGGCTAATGAATTCCTCCAGTGCTGTAATCCTTTATCTGTATGTTTTTATTTGGTCTAGCTGTGCGCTTGATCTTTAAGGCATTCTCTGTTCTCATTTCTCACCTTCCCTCCAAACCCGACATTTTCCTTCCAGCCCTTTAGACTCTCCTCAGTATTCCTGCATGCTGTCCGCCCTGTTCTATCCAATTCAAGTCAAACTTCCCATTGTACTTGATGAAAAATACCTCTTTTTTTTCTGTGCCTACAGCAGTTTGGACTGTATCACTGCCTCACCAGCCCCTTGGCCCATAAGTAGACGATTCAAAGAGCTAGGGCTACCTCAGAGAGGTTGTTTAGCAGATGATTGATTGTGTTGCCTCCTTCTCTCTCTCGTCTCTGGGGTTTGATTTTGCCAGCATGTATCACACCTTTATGTCCTGAGTCAGCATCTGTGTTTGCAAACTGCTGTATGTTTGTGCTAAACGACATAATAGCGAGCACAAGCTGATTTTTGTGTGCTTGTCACACATAGGAGATCTTTGAGCTCTCCAGTAGATCTCCTCGTTAAAGTCTGGACAGTCAGTGTGTAGGAAAGGCAGATTAAATTTAAATTTAAAATGATCAGGTCTGTCGGTGAAGCTGCTAGACAGTGTCCAGGGCCAGACGTCACAGTTTACATCAATAACCCCCCCATTACAATGGATCTGTGTTATCCATGTCACCCATCAGATCTGGACAGTGTCCTGTAGAGGAGATAATACCAGCTGAGTGGCAACAACTCAGTCTTTAATAGGGATCTGTGCAAGTTAAGCTGCCCACTATAATGTTTATATACATAATGTCATGAAAATCTAGGAGGATTAGGAATTATGGTAAAAATGCATTGCTACCATACCCTATGGACTGGCATGGTGTGAGCATACTGTAGGTGACGTGAGAGCAGGAGAATGAGTGTGAGCTAATGCTTTTGTCAGACGTGTCTCCAGTATGGATTTGCTGCTGCATATGGAACACATACAGTACACATGTGTATGTTTGTGTCTCCCCCCATACTAACACTACTAAAACAATGGTGCCATGACTGTCTGTTGGGAGCCTTGCAGCTAAATGAGCAGTGAGTATTGATTTGACAGTTGATGGTTGTAAACTCACTGTGCTGGTTTCCCTCTGCTAGGTGTGGAGATATAACGACACCCGGACAAACACAGCCAGGTTCCCTGGTTCACAAAAGCAAACACCACCTCTGTTGATAACTGAAGTAAACGGAAGGCAGTTAGGTGGCGGTTTGTTTCTGTGCATATGAGATCTAACAGAAAATACTGCAAATACTGTAGATAAATGGGTAAAGATGATCTTTTTCAAGTCATAGCTTCACAGTACACACTCCTTGAGAAATGTATGAGTTATGGGTCTAGTAAACTATTGTGTATAATTACTGTTGTGGGTATGTCTGCACACCATGTGTGTGGTCCTGCTGTACCTGAACCACGCGTTCCACGTTCCTCAATTCAGCCTCTCAGTGTCCCTGTTAAATGAAGGTGTCGCTTAGTAAACAGCATGTGCAAACACGCAAGTGGCTTTGCCTGCATGTGCGTGTCGTATAGGAAGACATTTGCAAATACTGCTGTGTGTTTGTGTGTGTGTGTGTTTGTAGTCAGGGGAGCAGGTGTCAGGTGGCGAAGAAGTGGCAGCTGGGAAAAGTTACGATTTTCTCTTCTTTTTTCTTAAATCAATGGCGGATTAACATTCACCCCTTGCATACTGTTTTTGTTATGCTGGGATTTTCATCTGCATTGTTAATGATTATAGAGCAACTGGGTCTTGATAAAATTTAGGAAGCTTAAGTTTAATGACATTCTGTAAGACGAATCTGTAGCAGCCTCAAACAGTATTTTGTATCAGACAATCAATCATTATTAATAACAGGCCTGGGTGGTATGGAATAATAAAATCATACCCCAGTATATTTAAGAAGGAAGAATCCTGGTATTTGTTTGCTACTCAGATTGTGTCGAAATTTTAACAATTACAAAAAGTGTGTTTATCGGCGTTCATACTGTGAAGGTAGTGACATAGATTTAAAGACTGGCCTCGGTTTAGTGTGAAAATAACGTGTCCCCAATGACGCCACTTCCACTTTGAGCTGTGAGAGCGCAGCTGCTCCCTCATCCCCCTCTTCCTCACACATGCATCAGATGTTATTGTGAGCGACTTTGGAGTGAGAGATACGTGATCTTTTTCCACGTTTCGGTCAAAAACCTTCAGCCCTCGCTTCCTCTGTGCGTCATTCTCCCTGACAGAGGAGACTCTGCTCTCCTCTGAAGAGATTCAAATGCGAGAATGCAGTAAACACGGTAAAAACATTTGACAATATATTTGTATAATTTAACAACTCACTATACCCAGCCCTGTTTATTAATAATGTGAATAATTAATATCAGTGATATGATGTTCTGTTTATAAATTGACTGTTTCAGCACTAATTGCAGCCTGGAATGTCACTGACGTAAACATGCAAGAGTAGCACAAACAATTACAGAGTACAGTATATCCTCTCTCATACTCGGCATGTAGGTGCACAGGTCACATGACTAAAAGAGGAAAAGAGACAGACAATGAAAGAGACAAGGAAAACAGGTAATGGTGGGTTAAAAATAGGCTCAGAGGTAGAAGGAGGGAGGGGGAAGGCAACATAGTCATTTTGTTTTCCACGTCTGAGGGGATTGGTCCCGTGGGAAAACACTCCATATCATCAAAGAGTTCACGGATACTGTACAACTGCCATGCAGTTGCTACCGTGTTAGATCTCCACCTCTCATACCTCTTTTGTTTTGCTCACTTTTTTTTCTTATTCTCTGACATTATCAGTGGGAATCTGTTAGGGATGTGATTTATTTACACATCCTTTTTTTTGGTTCATCTCCTGATGTGCTATTTTTAGAAAAGGCTTTGCATTATTCTGTTCATATTTCCTCTGCGTGATGGTTTTTCATGCTGCACAGAAACACACATGCATGCTTTCCATCCCTGTTCTCTTCCTTCTGTTGACCTCCAGTCAATCAGGGTCACTTGACCTTCCCATCACCCCCTCGGATTAGTTGCCATTCCATTATCATCACACTCCATTAAACTTCCATGAACGGTTGGGATAGCTAAGAAGTCAGGGGCCCAGCTGTTTCTTCTGTCGTCTAATCTACAGAGCCCCATCATCATCCCAGTGCACAGCCCCAGGTCACATACACTAACCTAAATACACACATACATTTATAGAAAGACGAA
The DNA here is from genome assembly GCF_019176455.1 of Solea senegalensis. Lineage (NCBI taxonomy): Eukaryota > Metazoa > Chordata > Actinopteri > Pleuronectiformes > Soleidae > Solea > Solea senegalensis. The sequence continues at coordinate 13,767,488 of NC_058022.1, read as the reverse complement.
CACTCACAGGTCATCTCATGCCCTCCTAAACGTTATTTCACGCATACATACAACTGGGCAACATGTGTGTAATTACACACATGGGTGCACATGTCACCACAAGGTTGACACAAAGGGGATAAGGGTGCTTTAAGTGACTACTGTTCTGAGACAAATCCTCTCAGTGGCTGGTTCATCTTGTTTGTTTTTTACTGTTTGCACTGAGGGAGGACGTGATCTGCTGGATGGGTGTCACACCGTTAGGTTTCGGTTTGGCTGTGAACGGATGTAATGACGGTAACATTAACTCATTTCCAATGAAAAAGGGGCACAGAGACATTACATTAGGTGGTTGATGAATTTAGGGATGATATAACAATGTTGAATATCAGCCCGATACAGTTCACATTTTTTAAAATGACTAAGCTATTAACACTTTTGTGCCGGTACATTACCACCAAGCCTTAATCGGCCTTTTGCAAAATATAAAGCTCTAACTGTAATAAATACTCTGCTCCCATAAAGAAGAAATGAACAGCCCACAACATCCGTTTGAATGTTGTTGCTGCTTTTATGTCCTATTTTTTTTTTTTTTACAATTATGTGCTCAAGCTGAGGACACATTACAAGATTCTTTGCCCAATATTTTTACCCATAATTCACAGTTCACTCAGGACGCAATCAGGTTGTGTGTGCTGATTACCGACCCAACTGCAAACACATGCTGCCATCAGCCAATGAAAAAGAGTAGGTGGGACACAGGACATAGTGTCAGAAGAGGAAGTAGCGGCAATTATCTAAACAACAATGCTGATGTTGACTCCTCCATGACGGAGCAGATAGCTGCGCAAACAACAGCGATCCGTTTGTCGTCCATGCTTGTTTACCCCTCGCACTGTCACCCTCGTCGACTGTCTCGCAAGGGTTTTCCCAAGAGTGTGGTGCGTTCAGTTGGCTTCAGTTGGTTTGGCAAATCATGTGGTCTGTGATCCCTTGTCAGGCACAGTCGTCAAATGTGTGATCCCCAGTTTTTCCACTCGTCATAAAAAGAATCTGCTGAAACCAGTCGGTTAGTGTGAACTCCAAGTCTTTTCAAATTCTGTGAAGACTGTGAAAGTTGTGTGGTGTGTCCCCAGCTTTAGTGAAGTATTCATCTAATATTTATGGTATTAGGATTGGAAACGGATTTCAAGTTTCCAATCTGAATTTCCAAGCTGATATGATACTAGTATCATCTCTAGTTGAATTTCTGTGTAACTTAATTACTAAATAACTAAATGCTAGGTTTGAGGGAAAACAGAGAGGTCGGAAAAGTAGCAAACCTTGTATTTCTTTTTTATTTATTTCCCTAGAGAATTTTCCCTGCAGACAAACACACACTCCTGCCCCGCTCTACCAACCTCATGAAACAAGGGTCTGACTGGATGATGCTGGGCTGTTGTTACTCTGCACTCTTTAAATCAATCTTACTGACAGCTACTCCTGCGCCTGCCTCCCTGCACCTTTCCCCTCACCGTCCTCCTCTCTCTCTCTCTCTCTCTCTCCATTTCATTTTTTCTCTCACCCGTCTGACTAGTAGAACAAGTTTCTCTGGGTTTTGTGCCAGCAGCATTTTGACCTTTCGTTTTCCGTGCAGGAAAAAAAGCCACCGTAATGAGTAATTATGCCATGCAAAACCAAAACTGTAACGGCCATCTAAGGTGCACTACCGTTCATTTGAATCCAGAAAAATAATCCATATTATACAAATGAATAATGATGAGTGATTGCAGTGAAGAACTCTGTGTGAATGTGGAATTAATGTTGACAATTATACATACATATTATAATACATTTACATACTGTATATTGACAGTAAAGGTATGATACTTTTACACTGTAGCCCTGTGGTGTAAATGAGTTCTTATATTGGTAATTGTTGACAGACAGTTTTACATTCCAGTAAACACCCGTGTACAGTGTTCAAAACTAAATTCACCCTCATTGAAAACATTCAAATAACACTGCTATGTATATTCCAGACTTCTCCATTTGAAACCCCCTATAAAGGACATTTGAAAACTGGATGAGTATGTGACAGTGCTGTGATACATATTAAGTGGATCCCTTAAAAAAGCAACAACACAATCAAATATTTGGCGCCATATATCTTCAGGTTTTAATCTTTTTGATGAAGCAAAGTGATACATTCCCTTTCTCTGCAGTGATCAGCCATGCAGGCTATATTAAGTGGAGGATGGATGGGTTAATTTTAGCACCAAAAAAGATCCCGCAATTTCCATCGGCTATTGTGTATGCAAGAGTCAATAAAGAGCCGTAAATAGAGTCACTGACATGACATATGTTGTCGTTGAGAGCCTGCCACTGATGATTTATTCTGCTCCCTCATGAGTCATGAAACCAATCAATTAATCAGCAAGGATCAGGTGTCTAATCAGATGAGATTTAATGCTTTGCATGTGGCTGTGTGCTTGCGTTAAATGTCTCTATATTGATATCTGGATTCCCATCTGTGCCACAGCCAAATCAAACCTCTCCCTGTTTGGTTGCAACATGTTTTGAGAGCTACAGCTCCACACTCTACGTCTGTGTGTGTCTGTGTTTTTAAGTCCAAAGGTCCCCACAAGGAGCTCCTTCCTGGTTACTTGCGAACACAGTGTTTGTTGTCCGTCCCTCCCAGTATCTGCACACATTCCTCTCTTCACTGTGCTCGACACCAGCAGGATGGAGAGCGGAAACAAAGAGCCCACTTCCTGTACATACAGCCAATATTCTACACAATGGAACAGGAAGTGCCTGGCAACTATAAGAGAGGCCACAGAGTGTGAAGGAAAGATAAAGTGGTCTCTCTTTCCTCTAAACTGCTCTTTCCTTCCATGTTCCTCTTCTCATGTCTGGTTTGTTCCATCACCCTATCTATAAGGGCTTGACCTGCTTTTGTTTATTTTCTTGTAAAACCACATGCTATTTTTCCTATAGGTCGTTTTTAGGAGAAGAGATGCTATTTTACTTTCCTTCCTAGAACAATTTGTTTCTGTTATACCGATTGGAGTAAACTTTCATTGTGCAAAGGAGAAACTGTTTGGTCTGGTTCGTCTTAATTTGGTCCTACTTTGAAGGCGAAAGTCAAGCAATCAATCTTTTTTAGTACATTCAGTCCGTGTTTCGGACGACCCTGGAGAGCCCTGCTGCTTCTGTCACCATGGTGACCTTTGCTTGGGGCAGACAATGTTGAACACCAGGAAGACTCTGCGCTTGTGCTGCAGATGCTGGAAGCCTTGCTTTAAATCTGGCCTGGCTGAATCAGACGCAGACATGTACATGCTGCCAAAGTCTGTAAAGGGGGGAAAAAAGGGAAAAGAAAGCAGCCTTACTGCAGGCTGTAAAATAAGTCAATGGCTGTAAAGACATCAAAGAATGAGTGTGTTTGTGTTCTTTTTATCGCTGCCTCCCTGTTATATGACGTTTCATTAATTAAACATGCAGTGCACAAACACACAAAAAGATGGAGACAGAGAGGTTCGTTATAGCCCATTATGATTCATCACCTTTCCCTTTCTATAATCATCCACCATTTACGGCTGTAGATACCATCCCATGGTCATACTAGGAGTCAGATCAGCTCCTAACTTCAAAGCACACCCTCTCTTTTCTTTCTTGACTACATTCTCAATCCCCCCTTCCTTTATTTGTATTCTTTCTCTGTCTTCTTTCCATTGGGCAATCAATATCTTTACCCCTTTCTACCTGTTTTTTTCCCTCTCTCTCTCTCACTTGGTCTCGCTCTTCCTCTTTTTTACAGTGCCTCTTCCTTTTCCTGCTCCCTCCCTCTTTTTACCCCCCCTACCCTCATCTCTCTTCATGTGAATCTCACCATTCCATAAACATCAAAGGCATGTCTTCCCCTCATGTAGCAGTCATTTACCCAGGCAGGCGGATGGGCAGGTTTCATGCCAAGGCCAGGTTCCCTCTGGGGAATGTAGTGTGAAAACACACAGCACCTTATCTGGCAAAGAGAGGGTGGAAAACTGTAATGGCCCATATAAGGAATTGTGTCATACTTGGTGGAATGTATAGACTAATGGTAGTGAAATACAAGGCATTGTTTGGCTGCTGTTCGAGACCAAGAAAGAGTGCGAGGACCAAGAAAAGCTTTGCCTGAGAAACAACAAGCGGGCTATAATCTAAAACTACTAAGCTTACTTTTCTCTTTCTGAGCATCCATTCTCATCTATTTTTAGGCAAGCTGTTTTTTCAGGAAATGACATCGGACCTGTTGTCGAAGCACAAAATATAGTGTGGCGTCTGTTTTGATAGTTACTGAACTACTGCACCACATAATATCTCCCTTCAGTTGGGATTTTATTGCAGGCTTAACTACGGCTCTATACAGTGACATTGCTCGATTATAACATTTCCTATTCTGCTTCTCTCCCTTCTGTAAAACGACGGTTTTGAAGTTCAAATAGCCTCCGTTGACAAATGCCCTCCTCAAGTTTCCTTGAATTTGACCATGAAATGAAATGAAAGGACTTTGTGTAAATATGCAAGATTTCAGCTCAGTTTGCCTGTCGTCCTCATTACCTTGGCGTTTTAGTTTGAAATTGCTGTCGGCTCATTCTGTGTTTAAGAAAAAAAACAACTCTGGTGCTGCATTTCAGCCTGGATGGTAGAAAAGGAGATCTTGAGAAACAACGATGCGGTTACCCCAGTTTTAGGTGTGTTAGCATCCAAACATGTTTCAGAATGAATCTTTGTTTATACTGATTGTTTTTATCTGAAAATGCTGTTTTCGAATGAAGTATTTACCTTTTTGTACGAATATGAGGACAGTGAACAAGGGGAACAGAAAGCAAAGAGAAGCAGGCAGTAATGCAACAATACAGATGTCAACCGCCGTAAAACACCAAGAAGGAAGACGATGGCGACTTGATATACTTGGTCTGAAAATAATGTCCTGTTGTCTGCAGGGACAGGAGCATGATTGGCCTCATGCTCCTGTCAGGTCAGGGCTACACACACTGCACTCTCCTTTACAAAGACGATGCTTTTTTGTGACTAGTCAGTCATCGATGACTTTCAGTGTGGTGTAGGTAAGTGTCCAGCATGTTGCAGAGATCCACTTGCACTTCCATTAACATTACGAATGCCTTTGAGTCGTGCTGAGTTAGCATCGTTCTCACGTTGGAATGGTTAAGAGCAGACATCTGTCACTCATCCTTGGATACCCCTTTATTGCCCTCTTGAAATCTCTTCCACCTCCTCATGTCTCTACCCTCCCATCCCTTGCTGCATTGCCTCACATCTGCATTCTCAGCACTCTAGTTGTGCATAAAAGGACATGGCTCAATTCTAGAGAAGTGCTTTACTGCCTTTGAGATCAGTAGCACAGCTGTTATAGACTGATCTAAATGAAAACCGAGGCACATGGTCAGATCTATGTATTACATTTTTATTTTTTTTCCACAAAGAGTCTTGTTTATTAGTCTCCATTACAGAACTTGGTGAAATGTCAGCTCATGATCCAAAGTACATTTGTTTCCAATGCAGAATGTTCAGTATTATGATTCAACAATACTTTTTAAACTGATTTCACTTGCCTTTACTTGCCTCCACTCTTTGCCTGCAGCAGATTACCGATAGATTATATCTCTTAAAATATTAGAGATGATCATTTCAGCGCACCTAGTGCAGCCACATTGTAAACACACTGGTGTAAACCAGTGGTGGTTGCTGGTCTTTGGAACAGGGGAAGCTCATTTTAGGCCCAGTTACTTATATGTAAATAACTACACCCCTAGACTTTACTCGCAAAGTCCACATGGGATCGAGACAGAAACTGCGGTATCCGCACTATTTCTACAACGCTACCGTTGAAAAAGTGGTTCCGCCTTTCAGACAGTCCCCCCCAATCATCATACATCAGCCCAGCGTTCGTGCCCGCCCATTGCTCCTTTGACCCCCAGAGAAGATGAGTTCCCTTGGAGGTGACAATTTTGCCGCATTTCTCCAATCAGCGTTTAACTCTCCACAGTGTAAAAAGCTATTGTGTCCCATATAGCTTCTACTGGTTTTAATGTGACGGGATGTATAAATAAAAAAGGGATATATGAGAAGAAAGACACGTCAAACGATTCTGGTCATGAAATGTAAATACCACAGTGCATATTTGACCATTTATTTTGACATTTTAGAGGAAGCAGAGCTTCCCCTGCTGTCAAAGAGCAATCGCATTTGGTATAAACATAATCTGATATGCATAGATGACAGCCACCACCGCTGGACTGAAGTGATTGCTTTTTTCAGCATGGCCTTTGCTGAAGAGAGCTGATCACACAGAGCACAGCCTCATCAAGAGCACACTCATTAGGACATGCACGCAACTGTCGTGATCTCACGAACTGAGAGCGGCCACTCCTGCATACACGTGCACTTTAGGAAGACGGGGTTTATGTACCTGCTGTGAACATACAGTAGCTCAGTCATTCTGCATGTGGAAATGTCTGGCTTTATCTCCCACACTGCTGGTCCTCAGATAAATCATGTTTTCACACATTAGTTGAAGATCCCAGAGCTGCTTCAGGCTATAGTGCAATTATGCTGTTAATCATCTGAAATAATGATGTAGTGGGATGTGAGTTTTCAAAGCTGCACTGCATGAATGAAAAATGATCCTTAACCCTTAATACAAATGCCTAGACTCAGATTGCTTAAAGAATGACATTAGGGAATATAGGATGAAGAGGGGATGGAGAGATGAAGAGACCAAACCAGATCAGATGGTCAAAGTGATCATCTCTCTAGCACCCTCTTTTGGACACATTGTAAAACCCCACCACCATAAAACTGTCAGTGTGCACTGGTGGGGATGGGTGAGGTGTCGTTGTGTACATGATAAGAGATGTGATTCCCACTCTTATCCAGTTGTGTCAGTTTATCACAGTACAAGTTTATTTTCTATGAGACTGTTGCTGCAGGGACATGGATTGGTAATATTATGTACTGTAAACTATGATTATATTTAGTAAGTAAGTAAGTGAGTGTGTGTGTGTGTTGCTGGATTAATGGACTCATTATAAAGAGGAGCTTGGCACATGTGCTCCAGCCGGACAGTTTCCTTCTGCTGCCTCTGCTCTCATTAATGCACTGTGATGTGTGTGTTGAGTGGGTATTTGCCTGCAGATGTAAGTCTAACTGTGTGTGGTACGTGTGTTTGTGTCTTTAAGTTTAACTGTATTTTCTGTTATTGGGTTGGTCGCAGCGGGACAACAAACAGTAAATATGTGTGTGGTAATGAGGGTGGAGACAGAGTTTAATGAGCTCTTGCTTTGGTACACACATATTCTCGTATAGCAACCTCAGTGAGAACACTCACAGACATAATGCAGACATAACCCTAATCTGGACTCTAACTCTAACCCTAAAACCAAGTTTTAACCCCCAAAAAGCCCCATAAAAGTTGTGATGTGTCGCAAGGTTAAAATGCCCTCACAAACATAGGCTTTAATCAAAATGTGTCTTCATAGCATACCACACACACACACAACCTGAGGTGCCTGGGCATCTCAGTCTCCATTCACCAATGCTTCCAATCACACTGTCGCATAGTTTTTAATTTTTTTAAGTAGTGCGACTGTACCCTCCATTACCCTTTGGCTAATAGACGAGACAAGCTCCTCATGACACACACTCATATAGTCGCTTCCTTCATTTCTATGTGATAATTTAAGAAATGAAAGTCATGTCAAAACAGGAATATCTCACAATTAGGAAATGCCAGAATACCCAAAATGAGCGTCTTCTCCTTCTTACTTCATCTTCTGCTTCTTCTTACTTCATCTTACCTTTCTCATCTGCTTGTAAATATCTTGTCTGAGGGCTAACAGATGTTCAGTCAGTCCCTGACTTGTTAACAAGGGCTAGGCCAGTGTGCTGTTATTTAAAATTAAGAATTAAAGCATTTGAATCCCTATTACTGCTCCTCTGAATTGCTTGGGAGCAATAATAATTTCATTTTAGAGGAGCAGTCGCATGCATGCACAAGCTATAAAAGTGTAACTATGTATATATGCTTGGATTACTTCATTCACTCACTACTGACTGGTCAAAAAAAAACAGCGAATTGAATGTAAACAGCATGCGATCCACATCAAGCAATGTTGCTATCGTGTTTCTGTTTGTGACACCTCAGCAATGTATTTTTGGGTGTTTGAGTGGAAAGCGAGGAACAGATGGTGTTTGTGAGGAGGTGAGGCTCATGGTCATCCTGTCCAACGCCTGGTGAGATTGGCCCATTTTGCCTACATTGGAAAGAGAGAGCATGGTCGTGCACCAGCGACTGGCTGTGTCGTTGTGTTTGAGCATGTTTGTGCGATATTGTGTGTCCACCTGCTTGTTCTGTTGACCTACACTGGTGCTGTGTTGCTCCTCCCTCACCTGGATGGCTGAGCTATGCTCTCTGTAAAGAGCTGTGTATACTTGGCAACATATAATTTTGCATCAGCAGTATGACAAGAATTAATGGGTGTATGGTGTGTTTTTGTGTTGAAAAGGGTAAACAGGGGCGCACACACACAAGCTTTCATGTCATCACACTGTGATGTCGCTCTCGCTTCCAAGACCTGGTCATGAATCACAGACGAGGAACAAAAGACTTTGCCACACAGCTTGTTAGAGGTGGAGCAGCGCTAGTTAGCTCTGGCCCTGGACATATAGATATGGATGCACAAACACACTCACACAAGCCCACAGTTTGTGTCAACAGCCTGAATCACGAATACCACTTAGTATCTGTGTGTTTAATTGAATTGCCACAGTGGCCATGTGCACATGTTTAGCTGTTTTGTGCGTCCATGCAAGGAGGATCTAGCTCTCTTCCACCATGCTATTCCACGCCACAGCAAAGGTGTTTATGTGTTTGTATAATGCAAGAAGCTTAATGGATAAGCCTGTGTTAGGCCTGTGAGTCCATGGTCATTCATATGGTAATAACCAGACAAAGAAGAAAACAATAAATCTCTGCACAGCCTCTGAGAGAGTACAGAGAAGTGTGCAGGAACCACAGAGCCCGGAGCTTCACATGGGACACCGTCCCACTCGTATTGTAAACCGCACCATAGATGCTGGAAGACATGTACAGTAAGCTGCCTCTGCCAAGCAGGTGAGAGCCATAGTCCATACCATTATTTTTGTTATTTGACAGAAAGTTATTTTTAAAACTGCTGTCACAGCACTTATGATGTAGACTGTGAAAGGAAGGTTTTTGTCTCGTTCAGAAAAAAAATCCATCTATAAAATACAATTCTGCAGCATGTATCATTCCTTATGCTTTTTAGACTTTCTTGGAATGAAACAAGTTAGATTTGTTTGAGAATTGAGCTGTGATGCCTGACCTGCATACAAGGCTGTTACTGATACTGACTTTGACTGCGATTGACCTGAATTTTTCTGTGTAAAAACTGCTCATACTAAGGAATGTAACAGCCTGGAGAACATGGTCTTGCTTCAGTTACCTCATCATCCCATTGCGGTCATGGTGGCGGGGGTTGATCTGTGTGTGAAAGTTTGGGGTACAAAAAGATGAACATGCAGTAATAACTTTTCAAATCAATTGTTATATATATATTTATTACAGTATATCTCAAGTGATTAAAGTTTTAGAAATCGGAGAAGAAAATGACAGAAAACTGAGATAAAACTCATACTGTATGTGACATGTTTCACTACTCAAAGTGTGTTTGCACGGTGCACAAACAAAATGTTATATAGCTAAAGAAGCAAATTATTTAGCCATAACTATTGTTTACTATTGACATTACTGTTGTGTGCTAATCTCTGCAGCTCTACACCATCCGTTTTGAATCATTTGACCTAATAACAACAGTAGGACACATGTTTTTCTTTATCTTGTGGGAGATTTTAAAGGTGTCACCACCAGCAGAGCTGATTTACAAGCCCCTGCCATCAACTAACTAAAACAGCGGGAATCAGAGTAATGTTTGCTTTCCTGAGCCGTACAGTACAGTGGTGGACCGTCCTTCAAATGTGACCACAGGCAGATTGGGGCTCATTGGCTAAGAAGAGATTCTTGTGTTTCATGGCAATCTTCACCGTGAGGCTCCCACACTGGTCACGCCTGTCACACAGATGTCTCGCTCCACAAATCACACACGCAGGGACGCACACACACACACACACACACACACACACACACACACACACACACACACACACAGACATGAAAGCACTTAGACAATGAGAGAATCGGGTGTGAAATATAATATATTTTACAACCCATGTCTGGCATTTCTTGATTTTTCTCAGACGCGACTATACGGTCACGAGATCACACACAAAGTTGAGACCGTGAATGTGATGAGATCAACCGTGTTTCGCATTAGACCTTGTCTCTTCTGGCATTCAGTGCTCAGACCACATGTGCAGCTGCACTGTGTTATCATGACCAGGACAGTCTCTGTTGCTGTCCATGCAGGTGAGATCCATGTTTACACAGCATGACTCTCAGGCTTAGAGCCAGAAAAGCAGTACATCGCTCAGTTACTGTGCAGCTCAGCCCGGCCTGTGCATCATGTGTCTGAATGAAGTGAGATGAACATGTTCAGAGACTCTCTCATTTACACAAACACACACATACTGGACACACACATTCGATACACACAGTTGACACTCAGGTTTTGTGCGTATGTGCTGGCCTGATACCTGATGTAATTGCTCTGTGTCAGTATTTGGTCTTGAGTTATTCTGCATCTGTCTCTTTGTGGGAAACTGCAGCAACCACTGCACGTGTGTTCCTTTTGATATGTGTGTGTGTGTGCGCGTGCAGTGTCAGTGTTTATTTGTGACTGTTAATTAAGGCCCCTTTCTTGTCTGCTCCCAAAATCAGTGCACAGCTGCAGCAGGACCCCCTGTATAAAGCAGCACTGCATCTAATGTCTTATTATTCACACTGTCTGTCTGCTCATCAGCCACAGAGCCTCAGGGACAGAGGGGGCGGTATTTGGGCTGTGTGAGTGTGTGTGTGTGTGTGTGATGAGGGGGGTTATCTTGTCTATTAGCAAAGGGCTAATGGAGGGTACAGTGGCACTACTTACAAATTAAAAACTATGCGACAGTGTGATTGGAGTCATTGATGAATGGAGACTGAGCGATGCCCAGGCACTTCAAGATCATATGTATGTGTGTGGCAGCATGTGTCTGTGAGTCTAGAGAGAGGGAGAGGAAGTCGTTATCTTTTAATCATATCCTTCTTTATTCCGTCTCCCCCCCCCACCCCACTAAATTCTCCCTAAAGCTTCCTCCAGTCTGCCCCGACCCCCTCTGTTTCCCCAGCTGGCTCTTAGTGTCAAGCTCCTTGTCATCTTCATCAATCCCTCTTTTTTTTTTTGCAAGACTTTTCCCTTTTTCTCTCATCCTGAATGTCTTTAACCTTCACTGTGTATTCATGTCATTCAGTGTGACTAGTTGAATGAGTCTGAAATAACATACTGTATTCGTTATAACCTTGGAGTTACTGCACTGCTGTGTTCTGCTGGGAATTTCATTCAGTTTGTGATCATTATTTGCTGTTTAATCTAACTGAGTGGGAAAATGAATGTGACAAATAAATTCTTTCCTTTTTAATTATTAACCAAATCAGTAAAAACATTTAAAAGAAAAAAATAGGTTTGAGATGTTTTGATATTCAATATCACTGGATTTGATAAGGGAAGGGGAAATTTAAACACTGATATGAAGTTTTAATCTTAAATATCACACTGCTGTCCTGTGCCCAGTATGTGAGTGGGGGCTGCTCATGTCTGCACAAATGTGACATACCTTCATTTTTTGTTGTTTTTTTTTGTTAAGGGATGAAAATGACTATCGATACCTGGTCTTAACAAGAAAAATAGATTCATTTAATTCAATATATAACAAAAAAATGTTTTTAATTCAGTAACTGGTAATTATTTTAGCTCTATAATTTAGTTATAACATCTAGAAGATGACTGACCCACAAGTTCAAGGCCTCATGGCCATCTAGAAGGGGAGAAGATGAAGTATATGGGTGTTTTTTGTACTGCTGCAGGTTCATTGGTGTGTATTATTAGCAAGGAGCTATGGAGACTAATTAAATGCATTTATAAATTACACTTTACCTTGAGGGTAAATTGGTATTTCATTTCTAAAATGAAATACTGCATTCACACACATGCACACACACACAGAGGGTGTTTTCCTTCCTTCCTCATCACAATAAGCTCAGTCTTACCTTCAGTATAGCCTCTGTGCCAAGCCTCAGTTTTTCACAAAGGGATTTCCTGGTGGAAAATACAATACAAGACCGTTACAGGTTAAAGACGGTGTCCAGGTAGATTATGAGATTAGATCTGGCCTACTTTGCAGAGATGGAATAAAAATAACTTGCGCTACAATGCTGCAGTCAGCATTAACTATAATGCTGTGGTTGTCTGAATCTTGGCAGTGCAAGGAAGTTTGCATTACCAGGTAACTTGACCTGTATAAACATGTCGTGACAGGCCACAAGCCTCCTCCATAGTTCTCGTACAGTGTGTGCATGTGTGGTTTGACTGAGACTGGTATGTAAAGGTGGGGAGCAGGCGTTTGCTTTGACACCCTAATCCTGCAGCCTTTAGCTTGGCTTTGTGTGAAGACCTTAGCAGAGAGGAAGGGAGGGATTGAAACCGTGAGAGAGAATGAATGGGAGAGGGGGGGTGTCGGGGCAGCTGGCTGAGGGGGGTGGATTTAGGAGTGTAGGTTTTGAGAGGGCAAGTGGGAGGGGAAGTGATGCGAAGGAAGAAAGATCGACATGGTTTGTACCTTCATTCTCTTGCTCTCACTATGAAAGGAAACAAAGGATACTAAAGAGTCTGACTTTTGACAGCAGGACTGTTCTGAGTTTTCCTGTTAGCTGGTTAGCCTCCGCTGACCTGGCTGCCTGTATTCTGCCATCCCTCCCTTCATCTGTCTGTGCATCTCACTCTCGCTCTCTGCTGAAGACTTCTCACCGCTGCTTTGCTCACTCCTACAGCATGTGAGTCATTGTGCCTCTATCTGTGCAATTTACTAGGTCTGCTGCTGTGTTTAATGCGTATCATGCTTGTATCAGAATTTATTCCTGAAGCTCCATGGGGTTTTTTATGTAATGCAGAAAGACGTGTTGTTACATTTGTGATGTGGATCTGCGGCTTCTCTCAATCTAGCTCTCTGCTTCTTATTCTCGGCTCTTTCTTCTTTTCTCCATCTGTTGGATCAGACGGGAACTTGAGTAAGAGGAGTAATTGCTCACTGTGCACAACTGGAGAGGTTCCCTCCTGGTCCTCAAATAAACTGCCCACTGCAAATATGCACTGGAAAAAGGTTTCAGAGTAAAGTTTAATCCAGATGTGTAAAACCAACATCCTGGAGAGCTAATGTTAACGGACACCCGTCCATCTGTTTTTATTGGAATGATTACAAGTCAAGAGAGCAAAGGCTGTCCAGCCTAAATATTTAGCAGTGGTTTTCTGTAGCTGAAGGGCAGACGGCTTTGCTGATGGCTTGGCAGAAGTGTTGGCACACTGTTGGTCAGCCTGGCACAGGAACTAAGACATTAAGGGTGGGGCCACCTGTCTGGCTGTTTGTCAATTAGGAGGAGAGGGTGGAAGTGTGGCACTGACTCCATAATAATGCTTTGTATGTTATCAGTGTGGTATTGGTATCGGTCGTCATTGACCTTAATATATATTATAGGAGATCAGCAAACACAAAAATGACAAAAACAGTTGGCCGCTACCTCCTTGACTTCTATGCGTTTATAATTTTTTTTATCTTTACTTATTTTGCACAATAGAAACTGTACATGCTATGCTTATGCAAAATCTTATGTTATTTTCACTACAGAAAAGACTGAATGACCCCTACAGTTGGGTGTGAAACAGCCAATCAAACTCACAGTCTCACCCACAGGTAATAACACTAATTTGCATGTTTTTGGACTGTGCAAGGAAGCTGGAATTAAATAGCACCTGTCTGACTTGTTTTTGAGTGTAGATACCTGGCTCTGCCATGGCTCTGTCTTCTCAAATGCAAAAATGTTAAAGTTTTCTTTATGAAAGACGTTTTCTACTATTTTCTCACATTTAAAAACACAATACCCCCTCGCTTGCATCCCTAATGTTCAACTGCAGCTGACAAGGGACACGTCCGTATGTGAGTTTGAAACCATAATGAAATGGAGTGATGCACTAAATTGTAGCCAAGCACTTTAGTTGATTATTGTAATAGTCACAGACTATCATATTCTAGCAGTTGACAGTGGTTTAAGCACTTGCAGCTGCTGTGTGTATGGCATCACATGTTGCTTTCTAAGGTTCCTGCATCTAAAAGAGGTGAGATAATAAGTGTAATAATTATAGAAATTATAGTTCTATGAATTTGGCCCTGTTATTAATTTGTTTTATGTGCTTAGTGAGGTAAGCCACACACTCCATCAAGTAAAGCCAGTCTCACCATGCCCACTCAGAGCTTCATCACGTATCCTCATTGTGATCATGCAGGCTTGTAGAGGAATGTTCAGGGTGCCATTATGTCCCCTCCTCCTCACGGAAGAGCTCACTTATGGGCCGACGCAAGGTAATTCTCTAATGGGGTTGCACAGGAGGAACAGCTCCAGTCAATAGCCATCAGTCAAGTCTACTCGATAACAATCAATCAACTTTAGTCAATAAGACAGAGCAGAGGACAGTGGGCTCTCTTGCCGTTGAAGAGCAGAGTGTTAGAAGATTGACTGTCTCTTTTTTTGTAAATTGGCTTCAGGATTGTGTGAGAGGAATGTGTACGGTAACAAAATTGGATGATGTGCCAGAACAACAAAAGCCTCACATCTGTTGTGAGTAACATTTTGTCACTTTAGACTTATGGAGACTGGAATATAACAAGACCTATACCCTCAAAAGATATTGACATTGGACATTTATGCTATTCTCCTTTTCTTAGTTATTTCTCTCTTTCATGCAGACCTGCTTCATTATATAGGGAGCGCGTGTGCGTGTGTGCGTGTGTGTGTGTGTGTGTGTGTGTGTGTGTGTGTGTGTGTGTGAACAGTCAACCCTCTAAGGTGGGGTTGAAGGTGAAGAGGTTAGACTGGAGGAATGGTGGAAACAAAGGAGTTGGGTTTTGATGAGGATGGCTGCCAGCTGAGGAAAGAAAATACTGTCTTCAAGCTGAGCCCCTGAGGTTCTCTAACCATCATGACATGAGAAATACTTCCCTTCTCTCTTGTCCTCCTGTGCTTTTGTTTGTCTTGCTCTTTGACGTATTCATACTCAGATTTATTTACTCTATCTTTCTACACCCTCTCCATGTAGATGCTTGTTTAGAGATGTACCTCTTTTGTTACAGCTCAGTTACATGGCAGAACCTTTAGTCAGCACGGGGTGGGAGGTGTTACCCATTCTGCTGTAAATTTACTGGACGCTACAGCTCAGTCCTTGTGACAGTGTTATTTTGCACATGTGCTAAGCTTCCCCCCATTCATCCTTCCATCTCTCTCTCTCCTTTCCTGTATGTCACTCTCCTGCCCCCTCTCTGTTATTACCCAAGTGACAGGCCATAAATTGACCTTTGAATCCTCACATTTCTCTCATACTGAGCTATTCATAGTTATAAAACAGAGGAATACATTAAAACACACACAGAGGATTATTCTTTGGACTGTGCATTGACTCCCATTCATTTGGACAGCCTATACAAAGTGTTATCGCTAACCTTAATCATCACCAGTTAATACCTAAACTTAATCTAAACCTAACCACAATTCAAACCCTAAACTTAACCAGTTCCACAGATAGAAAATGCGCTCCATATAGATGCGCTGTATGAAAGTGTGGGTGAATGGGTGAATGGCAAAACTGTAGTGTAAAGCAGCTTTGAGTGGTCATCAAGACTAGAAAAATGCTATATAAATACAAACCATTCACCAAACTAACCTAGTGACTTTTTGAGTCCAGAAAATTGATAAGTTTGCAATACTGCTGGTGTGGACGGGCAGAAATGCACTCCAATAAAAACGATAACACCCACATTCACTTTGTTATTGGCCACAACCTAACTAACTTTCACTTTCACCTCATTATCCGACTCATAACAGAAATCCTTGCTCTTTCTTTTTAATCATTGTTTCTCATTAGTGGTACTTTCTGAATCCAAGCAAACATTTGCAGAGGAGAGAATCGGCTTCCTTTTTTTACATGCATCACCAGCTGTACCTCAGTGATCATGCGATATACGTTTACAGGTGTTTTAGCAGTGATGCAGATTCCTTTTGTTACTTGTCCGTCTGGATGGAGATTGATTTTTATCTGAAAATGCAATTCATATTTAATAACTAAGCTGTTTGCCATTAGATCAGAAGTTGAGCCTTGGTGATACATAACATGATTTGCGTGTGTGTGTGTGTGTGTGTGTGTGTGTGGTTTGTTTGTTTGTGTGTGTGCGTGCACTACAGGCCCCTTTGCCACCAAGGCTGCTTGTCATTATACGGAGCTGCTACACAGAATAGTCATCTATTGTGTTTTCAGACTGATTGGCTGCTGTGGCACACACAATCAGACACGCTGGCATTTACGCAAACATATATTGATGCACGCACACACACACACACACACACACACACACACAGACACTTATCACCAGAAAGAGACAGTGTCAGGTCAGCCGATTCGGCCTGTAGACAGCGCTGTATTGTTGCTTGCCTCCAGCTCTTCTGGAAATTGGACAGAGCAGGCATTCAGCGGTTACTGGTGACTCAGGACCAGTGGGCAGTAACCACCAACACCTGCCTTCACACTAACATACTGTTGTGTTTAAGTGGCTTGAAGAGTAGAGATCGTGGAAAGGAAATCACAATAGTATTTTGTTTTTTCGTGTCCTTGGAGGGACCTTAACTTTCTCTCAGTGACTGGGCGAATGTAAACTAGTTGTTCGACAAAAAGCAAGTCAAATTTGGTATTCTCCGAGGTAAGCTGGGGTAAAAGGATCACGTGGGATGGAATTTAATCAGGTTGTTGTGTTCTAATGGCCAAAATGACCTTTTTCATTTGGCCTCCACCCCACTGAGATCCTGTTTCAATGGATATAAAGAACACAGTATTAAATCATTGGAACAATGTTGAAAATCTGAGGCCTCAGAAGTTGCGTCTGTGAAGTGTGAACAGGACTGTAGTTGCGTACATACCAGTGGTTTGTTTGCGAGTGCCCTTAGTTGACAAAAGTGTAGCCTCCATCACATCAGCCTCAGACTCAGGCTCACAGCACGGTCTCTTACAATCCTCAACTCAACCCAAACACTCCAAACTCAGTGACCTAATTTTGTGTCCTGAGCCGGTCCCATGCAGACATAAATGTTTCAGTGTTTTTGTTGACAATTTCATTAGGAGGAGAATTATGTTGTAACAAGACACAGCATTATAATGGTCTCTTTTGTTTTAGACACGTACTGGAAACATTTCATATTCTGACAACTGAAAAGTGGTTTTTGGGTTCCTCAAAAATGTTGATCAATTGTTGCTCCATTTAACAAGTAAGCTATGCCAGACGCAATGCAAGGGTCTTAGGTTTGAGAAAATTTGACTGTTGGGGAACAATCACTTATATTACTCAACTGTAGTAGCCTCAACTTTTTCTGTCCGTCTGTCTAAATCTCCACTTTTATTTTGGCTGAATGATTTGGCAACAAGGGTTACATGGTTGGTGTAGTGGTTAGCACTCTTGCCTTTGTTCAAGCCCCAGTTGGAACAAGGGCCTTTCTGCATGGAGTTTGCACATCCTCCCTGTGTGTGTGTGTGGGGGGGGGGTTTTCTGTGGGTTCTCCGGCTTCCTCCTACAGTCCAAAAACATGGGGATTAGATAAATTGGTCACTCTAAATTGACCTTAGGTTTGCGAGTTGATGGTTATTTGTCTATATGTGGGCCTGCGATGGACTGTCAAACTATCCTGAGTGTACCCCGCCTATCGCCCTATGTCAGCTAAGATTGGCACACCACCCCATGACCCTCCTGTGGAGGATAAAGCGGTAGAAGATGGGTGGATGTATGGATTTGGCTCCAGCATGATCTAAGTGTTATTTTTCTGACAGAATTCGAGACGAGCCATGGTGTTGTATAAAGTTTGCCTTGAAGAAAAAATAATCAAAAACAGAAGAATTTAATTGCAACTTTTGGACTTTTGTAGTTGCATTATTTAAAAATGGTATTTCAATTTGAAAATGATTTGGATGATTTCCTTGTTGGCTAGGTTTGGAAAAGCTTGTACAGTGATATTCCATGTAAGGCTATTAATGTAACATGCACAGGGAGAAATCTGAGGTGACTTTACTTCATGCTGATGAAACAGTATCTTTTTTTTAAATCTTGTGAGGGATAAATGTACGAGGCACAGCAGACAAATGACATTTTAATTCGGTAGAAATTTGTCTGCAATGTCATGTCGATGAAGTGACACTTTAAATGCTAATATGACATAATTGCAATGTCACTTCCTGCGTTTCTTTTGGGAGACAGAGAGAAACATCCAGTTGGTAAGCACTGGTTATCTGCTGCCAACGCCCTCCTCTGGTGCCTTATGGTGCCAGTGTAAACCAGGCTGCCAGTGTGACACGTGCACACACACACACACACACACACACACACACACACACACACACACACACACACACACACACACACAGGGCACAGCTGAGCTAATGACTCATCTCTCCGTCTGCCCCCTCTGTATTCCTCTGTCTCTGTCTGTTTAGGGGACATCACTCAGAAGGGCTATGAGAAGAAAAGAGGCAAGCTGTTGGCACCGTACATCCCACAGATACAAGGTAAGGCATACAGGCCTGCAGGAAATTGACTGCCTAGAACAGGTTTAATATTTGACCAGGATGCCAGCAAGCATTGCTCCTTGCAAGAACAAGGACATGTGTCGTCTACAACGTTAGTAGTGGTAACTATTATACAAGTGTTTTATTTGCATGTGGCATTTTTTACTGATCTAATAAAACAAACCTTATTACAGCTTAGTGGTAGACAATGGATGGATGATAAGAGCTAAGGAAAGAGAGATTCAAATAAAATCACAACACTAACAAAAAGTAGAAAAGCAGCTAAAGAAATGTCAAAATAGATTGAAGAGGTGTTCTTGCTGGTTTGTCCTTTGTCCTCCTTCAGGCCAGTTTAATTGTTACAATTGGTTATTGTATCGCTCTGCTTAAAAATTAAAATAGGTAATGACCAATCAAGAGAAGGAATATGTAATGGAGACTGTCAATATTGGCTGCATCTGCTGTTGTGATAAATATTTGTGTCATAACTACATCCCAACAAGTCCCTGTCTTGACACGTCGTTGTTGTTTATGCTACGGCTATGACACTTTGTGTGTGATTTTTTTTTACAAAAACTCACATTAAGGCGATTTGTATTCGTCAAAGAAAATGCCTCTGTGTGTGTGCATATTGTAGCTGTGTCTTTGTAAATGTCTTATTAATAGATTTACTTTAGTCTAGTGTTTCTATTGTCTTGTTTGTTTTTAATTAAATTTAGTTTAGTTTTTTTTAAGGCCCTGCCCTTTGCCAGACTGCAGTTGTAAATAAGAATACAGATTTCTTGACAGGATGTCATGCTTTATAAATGACAATATATTTTACAAAATTTAAGGTTGTGTGTGTATTCAAGCACAGAATAATAACTAAAAGAGAAATAACTTTGAACGTTTCCCTTCGATAAGTTACTGCTTATTATGTTGACTGCACAGGCAACTGCAGTCATACATATATCAGTTCAGTGTTTGTTTTTTTAGCCACGTTCATGCAGTCAGTCAGTCAGTCAGGCAGTCCCTTCAGCCTGGAGCAGACTACAAGCAATCAGGTGGTTTGTGGTAAATCCCAGAGTGGAATTGCTGTCTGTATACTTCATGCTTCTCCGTCCTTTATCTGAGGTCCATGTGAGTCTTTGGTTTGGCCTGCTATCAGAGCAACAAGCCTTAGTGGAAACCAGACTCTGGTACAGGACGTCCACTCAAGGCTTTCCACTGTAGTTAGCATGCCTGTTATTTAGCTTGGGTAAAGATAATCATCTTCCTTGTCTGTCTTTCTCTTGCTTCGTTGCTTCTCTCTTGTCATCATGAATTTGTGTGTATTTGTGTGTTTCTGTCATTCATTAATTGAGCTGTTCAGTCCGGATCCTAACATACGTGCTGTCCTTCCTGCAGAATGAATAGATGCGTTTTTGTTTAATGACACATCATCCAACACAGTGAATCAGTGGGTTAGCGTTCAACAGCTGAGTGGGTGAAATAGGAGTCCAATAGACTGCTGAGCTCCATTTAAAATGGATATAATCTGTTTAACTGTCTTATGTCTGGCTATGGTTATGCATGTTGTCATAGGACTGCACATGTGCCGAATGCAATGAAGTTTGTGTGTCGAGCCAGATTGTTAACATCTTTGAGAGAATAGAATCAGTGTGTGGGCACCACGGTGAGTTTTGAGAATAGATAGGATATTATGAATGAATTAATAATTTCATGAGCTGTTGACCTATCTTGGAAGTCAAATATTTTGGAAAAGCATCAAATTAAACATTATGGAGGAATGTTTGCACCACTTTGGTGAAAACACATGTTAAGCGATGTGCCCAGTCATAAGGGAATGCATTTCTAGTTATTTTAAAATGAATATACCATTCATATTAAAAAAAAAACATCTCTGATTGTCGGTCCATAGCCAGGTGTATTTGCTCTCTAGGAGTGAGAAACCACACAGTGGCATAAAACAGGAGCGGAAAATTCATCAGCATTTCACTGTGAAACAACAACAGCATCTGCTGTGATGGAGCATGCCTCTGATTGGCTCAGTGTGGTTTGTCTCTGAAGCACGCTCTGCCCAGCAACCAGGTCAGATGTCCTGGCTTGTTTTATAGACCTGTGTCCTGTGGGATCCAAGGGAAGGCTGCTGTGTTTCTGGGCTGTCAGAGCAGTACCAGGACCGGCTTATATTGATGCATCGTGTCCTTAAGTGTCCTCATGCTGACCATATTGACCATGTTGTGTAGTATTTGAAATGTTGTTCAGGGTTTGCAGTATGTTGTTTGCAGCTGCTGACTAAGAGTTGCTGACAGTGTGGAGCTCGCTGATCCCCTCTAAGCTGCTGCTGAAAAGCCGGGTGGGCTGATGGCTGTTTGGCCGGGTGTTTGACTAGCCATCCAGCAAGCAAGTTGCTGGTTGTAACTGACTGACTGTGACCTTAGTTGAACTTTGTAGCCTTACTGAGTGGTTCTCTTGGTCACTGGTTAGTAAATTTTGCAACCTGGTCATATTTAGCTGTAAAATGAATGTATTAAGTATTTGGACTCTCTTGCTCGCTTGAGCCAAACTTAACTATGATTTCAGTATTGCGACAATTCAGTTTAAGCTGAACTGGTTCTGCTCCAGTCTGAGTCAGTAGATTACGATGATGTAAAAATATGTAGTCTCTATGAATGTGATTTGTTAGGATTTGGTTATTCACTGGACTAGGTCTTTATTTATCTGACATTTATCGAGATAGTTATTTTGATGTAATGATTTGTAAATGTTGTATCATGATAACATCTAGCCTCAGTATCCTGATTTTTATCCCCTCTGATGTTGGCCTTCAAGGCTCCCTAAAATAACTGTTATGGTCTGTCTTTACTCAACAAAGAATCATAGTGGGTGAGTCATTTCTTTTGTTGGACTGTTCGTATTACATGTACATTTAGAAATTTAATGATGTTCTCTCAAATGAGATTAATCTAATTTGAAAACATATTACATTATTTTGTGAAATGGGATGATGCGTCATTCAAATTCCTTTTGGCGTTTATCCCAGGCATTTGCTCTTCCAGCATACTTTAAATGCATCACCATGAAAAGACAAAAAAAAAAGAAATAAAGACAAAAAAACAAACCATGCCATGACTTTCCTTCAGGTGGTAATGCTGGCTTTCCCCTCTGATTCTAACCATTAGTTTCTTAATGAAGCTCAAATGAGTATTGCTGTGTCATCTAGAAGAGAGTGAAGTTGACTTTGATAGTTTGATCATTTAGACGGCATGAGTTGGAAGATGTTGTTATCTTGACATTTATGGTGGTTAATCATCTCTTTTCTGTTACGTCGGTACAATTTGCAGTTGCTCCCATTGGAAAGCTTTAAGGGAGCTGGAAAGCTGTGAGACAGACTGGATTAATTAAAGTGAATACTTTCTCAACTCCAAGCTACTGTATAAGAAGAAAGCAGCCTAAGATGGGATTACCATTAAAGCTCGAGTATACCTGATCTGGTAGAGCAATATTTAGCAGCCTTGCACTTTGTTATTCTGATATTATATGTGTAGTGCTTAGCTTTTAAATTCAAACAAACGCCCATTAGATTCAAACCACCAGTTCACGCAATGAGTATGAGTGAAAAAACTGTTCAAAAACTTGAAATCTATTATAAATATGCTTTCTAACCCCATCCACCCCTGTGCTGCTAATATAGACCAAAAGTAGCTTTAATATTTCTGCTCATGGGCAGTAAAGGAAGATGGGCCTTTCTATTTTCCTGTTATAAATTGCCTTCCACCTGTTCTGGTCTGGTCTCTCTGCAGGTGTAGATCCATCGCTGCAAATTGACAACAGAATCCAGGCGTCCTCACAAGCTGTGATTCCAGGCTCCAAACACAATAAGTCACGAGCTGCCAACACCCGGGATGAACGCTTCAGATCTGGTAATGATGTGTCCATAACTACCGAAACTTTTTAAATGTTCTTCTCTTGTGCCATATGCTAAAATACATTGCCGTGTCTCTCAGATTTGCACACAGAAGCCGTCCAAGCAGCCTTGGCCAAGTACAAAGAGAGGAAGATGCCCATGCCATCTAAGAGACGATCTGTGCTAGTTCAGTCATCTGTCGAGGCATGCACCCCACCAGGTGAGAGCTGTCTTCCTTAAAGACCTGTTTCCACTGAGTGGAATGGTTCCGTTTGGTACGGTACGTATTTTTTTGCGTTTCCATGAGGAATAGTATCAATTTTTTCACCCTTTCCCTGGGTACCAGATTAAAATGGTACGGTAACGCTCTGAGCTCCACCCATGACAGTTGGCTGATTGGGCGACAGAAAAACGACCTGTGTTTCTTCAGTCTCTTCTCATACTAAGCTTGACTTGTCATCTTGTGACAAACAGCCACAAACCGAGCAGGGAAAAAAGAGCTGCTGGATGTCCTCCGTCGTATTGTTGCCTGTTGTGACGCATTCGATGTGGTCAATTGATGTCATTGCATTCGTACGACATCATGCTATGTATCTCGCTTGCGTGGCAATTCAGACCACACTCCGCCTGCCAAGTAAAGTTACTCTCCTCAGTTGAAACGCAACCGTACTGTACCAAACTGAACCGTACACAATGGAAAGTCAGCATTAGACAGGGTGTCCTGTGCACACTCGGCCTATTGGTTTGTTTACATGTGCTCCCATGAGCTTCTGTGTGCAGGATGCTGACTCTCTGATGTGTCCATTGAACAGAGATGATGTTGCCAAGCATTTTTAACTGGGAAGAAATGTGCAGTTCGATGAATGTGTCCATTCTTTGTGACTATAAAGGACTGGGTTCTCACTGTCATGTTCCCAGGCAGCCCTTCCCACATGAGTTCCATAATGGATGCATAATCAGATTTTTAACATAGTCTCAAAATGTCGACCTTTTGCCTGCTTTTATAACAGTTGGTATTGTGTGGGCCAGTTTACTTACATTTTTGTAATTTTGCAGAATGATGTGGCTTCTCTTTGCACGAAAGCCAAAAAAAAGAGAAATCTGTGTGTGGTAGTAGAACTCTCAGTGGCTTTTTTTATTATTATTGTTGTGTAAGAGTTAATTGTTGGGTGAGTAACTGGATTTGAACTGGAGAAGAAGTTATATACTATATATGTGTATATATATATATATATATATATATATATATATATATATATATATATGTATATATATATATATATATATATAGGGTTACTGTCTTTTATGCCCCTCCCATCCTCCAGCTCATCTTTCACTTTCTTTCTTTTTCTGACTTACTCTGCATTTTTGTCTGTATAACTGTGACTAATGACCTCTTTTTTACTCTTGGCTTCTTTATTGTTCTTTTCGCCTCTGAATTTCTACTTTAAAATGATTCTATGACCCATTCCTTCACCATCCCGCTCTGTCAAGGTCACTGAGAGACATTGGACGGAGGCAGTAGAATAACAAACAGAGTTATAAATGTAAGATAACCCCCATGAGTCTGCTGTTTGTAGAGACATTCAATTTTAGCTTGTTATAATCAAATCGCCTCTAGCTTTCCTTTGACAGCCTCTGCAAGGCCATAATTTAGCTTTAGGAGTCCAATAGTCTTATATTTTTTCTCCTCAAACTACAAAATGTGAGTGATTGATATGAAGATTAATCACAAGAAGACTCAATAGTTAAATGAAAAGGAGCCTAGTCTCTCTTTTACAAATGTCTCTTTCTGTCGGGGACAAACATTTGTAAAGCTTCAGTGTGAATATCACGCTCAGAAGCTTTAGTGCAATATTTGTTTGTACTTTTCTCCAGGGCTGCAGAGACAAAACACCTTTTTTGTAAATGATGAATGAGAGGGTTAAATAAAAACATTTTTTGTTGATTTTGAAATCTGCACATAACGCAAGTGTTTTTCATGGTGTTGGGGTTTCTTCAGAATGTAAATCTGCAAACTGGCCCAGCCACTCTTTGTTCAGTTTCAGTCATCCTGTTGAGATAAGTGATATTTCTGTGAGCTTGGCAGATGAAGTGGAATGTGTTCCTTTTAAAAGATCCTTGCCTTTCTTTGAAGTTCATGTTGTTTGGATCTTTTTTTTACCAAAGACCAACCGTGCGCAGATTCCTCACAGGAGAGACTATAAAATTATCAGTCATTGGGGATCTGTCCAAGTCATAATAGGTGGCAGACCTCTCCCCATTTTTTTTTTGTTTGTATTTCTAGCATAAATGTTTGAAGTAACACTGCTCTGCACAAATACCAGTATCAATTTTGATTAAATTTAGATGCCTTCACACAAAGACAAGGGAAACTTGCATTCCTCTTATCTTGAAGCAAATAAACAATATTTACTGTGAACATGAATGTATTAATAGTATTTTTCCTGAAGTGTTTAAAAAAACACAATTTCACAACCACTTGTTACCTTACTGCGTTCTCTTTTCCAGGCAGTCTCATATCAAAAACCGTCACCTGACCATCACACTGGCTTTCTCCTGTTGATATAAATACAGCCATGTATCATCAGCTTATCAGTAACATATCATTTATATCCTGCTTTCTTTTCTTCCTGGAATCAAATCCATTTCCACTGTTTTGACCCTGTCTTCACCTATCAAACACAGACACTTCCTCAGCATCGGAAGATGAGGGCTCACTACGCCGGCAGGGTCGTCTGGCCACCTCCACACCCTACCAGGGCCACGGCCACCCAGCCGTTGAGCACTGGTTTAATCGTGTCATCCAGGGTTCGTCCACCTCATCCTCTGCGTCATCCACCTCATCCCACCCGGGAGGGAGATCCGTCACCAACACCACTGCCCACGCAGCCCTCAACGCCAACGCCACAGCTACTGCACTGGCCGACCTCATGGCACACACCCAGCTAGGTCAGTGGCACATGCCGTCTCACTCTCCATCACATATCGGCTAGCCCATCTGTGTGTTCCTTTCCCTTTTCAGTCAATGCAGTGCTCTCATCTAGACTTGTTTTCTCATACCTTTCGTGGTTGGGAGCTGAAGTAGGAAGGAACTTTAGAATTAGAATGAAGGTTTTCTCTTTTCTCTCTTTTCTTTTTTACTACATATAACATGATCATGAATGATGATTTCAGTTTCTTTGGGCTGACCTTCACTGTGAAATAACTTTCTAATACTGTCTTCAAACCATCTGGCAGGCTTTTCCTTGCTTCGCTACATGGATTGAAATGATTTCATTTATGTATATACATATGTGCACGGGTCAAACACACAAATTCCATGTTGCGCTGCAAGTGTCACAAGCAAGTTAATGAGATTCACTAGATTTATCTCCATCTCTCTCTGAGCAGCAGCAAGATGAGCTGTTGTGTTACTCGCCTGTGTGTGTGTGTGTGTGTGTGTGTGTGTGTGTGTGTGTGTGTGTGTGTGTGTGTGTGTGTGTGTGTGTGTGTGTGTGTGTGTGTGTGTGTGTGTGTGTGTGTGTGTGTGTGTGTGTGAGGTATTATTACTAATGTTGTGGGGACCTAAACCTGTTTACACAGTCACATTATGGGGACTTGTCTTCCTTGTGGGGACAAAAAGCAAGTCCCCATAACGTAAATTACTACATTTTAAGGTGAAGGTATGTTTTAAGGTTAGGCTGAGATTGAGATTAGGGTTAGGATTAGGCCAGTAGTAATTGTGGTTAGGGTTAGAGTAAGTCTCCAGGAAATGAATGTAAGTCAATGCAATGTCCCCTCATGTCATGAATGTCGAACGTGTGTGTTCACTTGTGCCTGTAAATGTTGTTGGTATTGGCATCCCTTTTTGTGGATTTGTCCAATTTTTGTGTGTGGAATGGGGGTAGCATTGAGTAGCAGTAAATGGTGCGGAGTGTATCTGTAAATAAATCTTTAATATTATAGCAATGTCACTCTCTGCCTCACCTGTCATTCACCTCACCAGCACCCAGTGACATGTAATCCAAATGTTAGTTCTCAGGGTGAAGTTCTCCCATAGCAATTCTTTACAACAGTTGTTTTTGTTTCCAAAATCCAATACAATAATTCCGCAGCTCATGATTTCTATTTTCTTTTTACAAATGTAATAATGGTTCTTGATTGACTATGTCAGAGGTGTTGGTTTCACTGTGTCATCGTTAATGAGGTTTTAGCAGGCAGTGGTGTTTACTGTTTTCCCTGATCCCACTCATTCATATTGGAAGCAATTTAAAATACAGTCCAATATAATATAAATAATTAATTAATAATAATTAAATATCATATATATTAGAGCTCAATATTTTCTCAGGTGGTTCTTACATTAGAATTTATTTGCAGGGTTCATTCATTCAACGAAGTAAATCTTTGCATTATGTTTTTCATTTATCCATGTAACTTTTTTTTAGGTTTAGGGCACAAAGGGAGTATAAATGGAGGCTGTCACAATGTTCTCAGACTTGCCTCTAAATCTACACCGTGAACCATTCTCTTTGTGCTCACGGCCCTCATTGACACTAACCAGTCTGGTCAATACAAACATGAATGCATTTATTCTGGCAGGTAGTGGTAAACTTCTATTTAAAATACTGAATATTCTTCTGCAGTAAAGCGGTGTAAAACAAAGCTTATAAAGAACATATTCATAGAGTTGCAGCAGTGTCCTGGCTTTTGACTTTGTAACCCCCAACACCCCACTCACCCACTCACAGATAACCACTCAGCACCCCCTGATGTGACAGGGCTGTCGGAGAACTCCTCAGTTCATGCAGAGCGGCCCCAGGTGGCCTCAGTGCGAAGCATTTCCCGCGGCTACAACTACAACACCAAGGTTATGGAGACTGCAGATGGTGAGTTTCCTACTAACGTCCACACGCAGAAACACAGTTACCCACCTTTCCCTTTTCTTCCTTACTGTCTGTCCCTCTGTCTTAGTCAGACTGGCCCAAGCTGTCGACTGACCCTCCTATGTTACCATAGTAACAATGCACTCCTACCCTTCCTTCTGAAAATCCCCACTATTTTTGTATTAATCTCCTTAATAATACAAACGCGTGGAGAATAATGCTTTAGACAAGGACTTTAACCCTAAACTACATTTTCTGAGACACTAGGGCTGTCACTTTTTCCAAAATCATATTCAAACAGTTATAATGACCCCAGATCTCGTCACTGTCGCCGTCCCCTAATACACCACAAACGTCAGTTTTCATTGCTTGTTTAACACTTTTAATAGATGCTACTTTATTAATAGTTAAAGTGTTCATAACATACAGCACTCTGGAAAAAACACTCGGAGGAAGCTCTGACAGACTCAAATGAATTAATTATTAGTTAGTTAAAGTAGTCAAGGTAAATGGTCCACATTAATTTCTGATATTATTTGCCAGAAACACAAGTTTGTCTCTTTGCTCTCTTTTTATTTACAATATTAACCATGGATGAATTTGCTAATTGCATTGTTTCATTGTTTAGTCAACCTAAATACTGTTTTATCTTGTAAATAAATACCCACCACTGCCTAAAGTTTCCAGAATAGCTGCTTTGGTTAATATTAGTAATATTTGAAATGAGATAACTCCTCCATTTTACTATAACTGCAGCAGTTTGCTATCAATGGAGGTTCAATCAATCCATACAAAGAAGTACCAAAGTATTTCTGTTACTTGACCATCTGCATTCATTCAACATCAGAGATAAGATGTTCTTCTGAAATAATATCCATTGCTTCAGTTATCACCTTCCTGCCATCCGTCCTTGGTCATTTAGAATGTTTTCTTCGTCTGGGGTTTTGCCACCAATAAATAAGTTGACCTACACATAACGGTGACACAAGTTGTTATTAAAAAAAGGGGTTACTGAAAAAAATAATTGTATGGGGCACAACAACAACAACAACAACAACAACAACAGTCTATGGAGTCCACTCTCTATGTCTGGCTGCAGGTAGAAAGTTCAGGCAGTTTCATTGACATCCTGATGTGTCTCTTCTCCAGGCTGTGAGTGGAGTGAAGGATCCCTCAGTTTAACGGATGGTATTTATAACCGTTCCTCTGACTTTATGGCAGTCTGCTACATGTGCACTCTGCTGTGTGTGTGTGTGTGCGCGCGCATTTGTGTTTGTGCATTTCTGTGTTTCTGCCTCCGCCTGTACTGTCAGGTGTAGCACTTCTTCGAACCATGTTTAAAAGAAAAAAGAAAATCAGGATTGGATTTATACTTTGCTTGTATGTGTGCGTTTTTTTGTGTAGCTGAGTCTGTTGCAAAGGTTTTGCCCTCCATAGGCTCTTCAGCTAACTGCTCCACGTCGATCACATTGAAGCACACAGGTGTAGCTATTCATTTTCACTTGTGAATAATTAGCATGTTTATAGATGTTTGCTCACTCACACTGACACGTGTCAGTTTATGTTTCCTGCTGACACCAGCCTGTCAGTCTTGTAGTTGCACGGTGGTGTCTTTCATTGCATTACCGCTGCTGCTGATTTAACAATGACGCATGGTTGGTTGTAGAAAATATGCAACACAGCAGTGAGTGTGGTCTCACTTCAGATACTGACAATTTGTGTATTTGTGGTATGTGTGGGATATACTGCCAACTGATGTGTTGTGTTGTTCATTCTGTCAACAAATGCCAGTAAAAAACAGCAATCAACTAACCCCTCTTTCAAGTTTTTACGGAGTAAATCCCTGATATGTCTTATTCTATTGTGGCAAAGATGGGTTTCCTTTTGACAGACCACTGAGGTTGCATGAATACAAGTTAAAGCATGTCCTTGACATCTTTTATAGGCATTTTCACAATTTTCACTTATTTACTCTGGAAAATGACATTGTGACACATTTTCCATTCAATTCCACCTCCTCTATCAAGTGTTATATAATTGTCTGAATAATATTCACAAAATTGTCAAACAAAGAACACAGTCGCAGTGTGAGTTGCTGATGTAACACCATCCAGATCTCAGCTAAGTCTGCACATTTCCATGCATCACTTGTGTGATTCATGCAATATGTAAAAATGTTTTCCAGTGTTTCAAGATCTCAGTTATTCGCTTGTGCTCAGCTTGAGGATGAACTGACACAGAAACGTTTTCATCACACCACTGTTAGAAAAGTCATGCTATTGGATTGGGTTTTTCTGTTCTTTCCTTGAAATGAATTGGCACTGCAGTGTAGACTCAATCCAACATTCATATTCGGCTGCAGTAAGTACTCTAGTTGTCACAAGTGTATTAACAGCTGAAAATAGTTCCAAACAATGCAGAGAAAAAGAACCTTATGATGTTAGTCTGATTATGATTAGTCTTTCATAGGATTTACTGTATTTAAATTGAAGAAAATACAGATTAAAAGAAAGCTCTTGTTACTTAATATGCACATACTGTTGTTGAGAGGACTTGGTGTGGCATTGGATTGGATTCAGCGTTGTAACATAGATTGACTGCTGAAGGTGAAAATTATGGAATCGTGAAAACATTAATTCAAGTCATTATGTCAGACCGTTGCTGGTTTGCTGTGATGTTAATGATTAAAGCCCTTGAGTGGGTGAATGTTGTCATGCGTGTCTGGAGCTTTCTAATTAGCCCATCAAGTGCTGGACTGACCCTCACATGTCTACTCTCCGTACATCTGTCCCAGCTCGAGTAGGCACAGTCTGTCTGAACCAGCCTTATTACACTGAGATATATCAGGCGAGCCTCATGCAGCTGTGGCCTTCGTCTCCTGTGGCTGTCTGGAATGTCTGACACAAGCCACCCCCCCACCCCCCCAAACTAAGAATGAAATCATATGTAGGAAAGGATGTCCAGTGATTATTATAGTACACATGTGCCCCTGTCTGAAATATGAGGGAAATGTAGCTGGGCACCTCCTCCCCTCTTTCATTTCAAGTCTGTTGTTCTCATTTTTTCTGTCTTTACTGCAGCTACAGTAATTGTATCTTTACAGATGTCTTTATCTTGCAATTTATGCTTTTTAACTGAGTTCATTTTACAACAAGCTAAAATGCTTATTAATTATTGGTTACAAACATACATGCATGTCACATGACATAAATCATTGACTTGACAGTTTGTTTTAGCCTCCTACACTTAAGAGGGCTGCCTGGCATCTTGTTTGCCAGGCAACAGGCGGCGCTGCTCCTCTTTTTATTTGTATTTCATGGATTCTAGAGCTTTCCTATAACCTTTGACTTCCAGGTAGCTAAAGAGGACCTTGTCTAGTGTTTTCTTGTCTTGTGTAAGTGACAGCTTGCCGTCCTCTGTCTCATTAGAACACCACACTGACCTTTTCTCTTTCCGCAATCTGTCCTCCCCTCATCAATTTTTTCACCTTACCCCGTCATTCTCTCAATCTTTCTGTCTATGTCTACACTTTCTCCTTTCCAACTTGCTCCGTTCATTATTTCCATCCCGTATTGTTCTTTTCCATGTCTGTATTTCCCATCTTCCATTGGTGTTGTAATTTTCATTTCCCCCAACCTTTTTTTTTTATTATTTTCTCCCCCCTCCACTATCATTGTGCAGGTGTTCCAGTCAACAGCCGCGTCTCCTCTAAAATTCAGCAGCTGCTCAACACTCTGAAGAGACCAAAGCGACCGCCTCTGCGAGAGTTCTTTTTGGATGACTTTGAGGAGCTCTTGGATGGTAAGCGGTCTTGAAAATCAAATCAATAAATCACAAAAAACATTATAGCCTTTATTTGGTGTATACTGAAGGGCATCAGTTGACAAAATGCCATGGCTTTCAGTGCAGTGAGTTTCTAGTTTTTCCATTTCTGAATTTGCCATTCATCACATTCCTGTTGCTGCTGAGATAAAAAAAATGTTGCACTGACCTCACCACACCTCCCAAATCAACAGGCAAAGTACGCTTTTAGATCAGTGGTTGTTATTTTGTCTCTTGTCAGAGCTGAGACCACCAGGTGTGTCAAGGGAGTGGTCAGGGAATAGTGGGTGCAGAAACACACACAGACTCACATTCGACCAGCCCTACCCAAGTATTTCCTCTCTTTCTACCAGCTCATCATGGATTTTGGGTGGTACTCTGCCAGGCTGAATAAACACTGAAAATGAAAACAAAAAAAAACTGCTAGAATAGTAATACACCAGCAGGTGAGCCTCCCTGACTCTCGCCCTGGAACTGTGGCATGGCAAGTCTCAGTGGTATTCTGCTTGTTGTGAACAGCAAAAACACACAAAGCTAAAATGGCAGCAGGTCAAACACAATGTTCTCCTAATGGAGGTGTTCTATTTGGCGGGATGTATCCATCTTGCCATTTTAGTCAGACACATCTGAATTTCCACTTATCCGAGAGTTTGAGGAGAGAATAGTGACAAAGAGATGGGAGATAGAAAATAAATCAAAGAGCAATATGAGGGTGTAAAGGAAGAGAGAAACCTGTGCCTTTTAATAAGCCGTAGCTCCAAGTTTGTCAGACATTGGTATCTTAGGAAACGGAGACTGATAAGAACAGCTCACCCATTAATCCTCTAGCCTTTCCTCTTCCATCTCTTCCATCTCATTGTGTTTCAGTCCCACACTTCCCTCATTACCCTGCCTCCCTTTAAGATTTGTATGATGCAAAGATTTACCATTGCTATGTAAATCACTCAACCAAAAATAGACTCTAGGGGACTCACTTTTTTTTCTAAAGCTTGGACTAAGACAAAGAGCTTATTTTACTTTGTTGCACAAAATGTCCACAGAATTTTCCCACTCTCTTCCTCATATATTTAGTGCAGCAGCCAGATCCCAACCAGCCAAAACCAGAGGGCCAGCTGATGAGTCCCCTTGAAGGAGAGCCTCTTGGTGTGGTCACCAATTGGCCTCCCTCGTTGCCAGCAGCCTTACAGCGGTGGGGTATGACGCAGCCCAAGAGTCCCTGCCTGACAGCACTTGACAATGCTGGCAAGCCTGTCTACACACTCACCTATGGTAGGTGTCGATTCAGAATAAACCACATAGTCATTTTTGTTTTGAATGTTGATCTCAGGGTCAGGGATTGTTCATTCAAAAGAGATGCTTGACACTTAATACTCATACCTGTAGGTAAACTCTGGACCCGCTGTCAGAAACTGGCGTACACTCTTCTCAACAAGCTGAGCACCAGAAATGAACCTTTGCTAATGCCTGGAGACAGAGTAAGTCATGACGCTAAGCTGTTTTCATAAGGTGCTGTTGAAAATGAAAGAAGAGCAAAGTAGAAAAAAGAGAAAAGTTAATGTCCAGCATTTACAATATTTGATGAAGTGTTTATATCTGTTATTGTCCTTTTTGTCAGTGCTGTATTTTTCACGCTTTTTGATCCGTCTAATACAAAAATAGCATCCGAATGCTTTGTTTATCTGTATCTTTTTTTAAAACTTGACATCTTTTCTGTGATAACCTGTAGGTTGCACTTGTTTTCCCTAACAACGATCCGGTGATGTTCATGGTGGCCTTCTACGGCTGTCTTCTGGCAGAGCTGGTACCTGTGCCCATTGAGGTGCCACTGACCAGAAAGGTAAAGGCCAAAACAAATAAGTGTCCCCTGGGACATTTTAGTGCTAATCATCAACAACACAAGGGAGAGGCAGTAGTGACCCCTGCTGGACAACAGATTGTGAAAGTTCTGGTGCTCCAGTATGTGAACCTCAGTGGTGTGTTCTTGATAATCGGATTGTCGTGAAAAAGAAAACAAAGGGACATTTGTTTCACAACTATAACTGAGGCAGCATGATCTTTTAAATGTTCTAATTGCAATGTGGTGTTCATGTATATTGCACTTTTTTAGCACATCCATCAGCTTTAACTTGACAGACTCATCCATGTTGCATACACAGGCTGAATATTAAGGGCTTTTGCTTGTCCTTTATGAGCAAACTCACTGAGACACTGAGCTGTAATTAAAGAGATTTGAGTTTGGTAATATGATGTGAATATAAGATCACACACCAGCTGTTCTCTGGAGGCAAACACTATTTCCCTCCCTTTTCTTTCTTTCTTTCTTTCTTTCTTTCTTGCTGTCTTTCTCTCTTTGTTTCCTTCCATGTCCTCCCATAGCTACTGTATATGCAAAGTCTGATTTGCCTAGTATGAGCTTAGTTCTATGCTAATACACATCCAATCTAATGTGAGTGTCAGATTCCTGCTACAGCCGGACTTTGATGCTCAGCAGTAGGTTTTTAATTGTGACTGGCTGTCATTCTGCCTTCTCAACTACCTTTTGTTGCTTTGATATGAAATGCCTTCGTCCTCTCCGTCCCAGATTCCCTCACAGCGTCATTTCTCTAAGCTTTCATGTTCAAATGTATTGCTCTTAATAAATTTTTGAAATCTCCTTGGTCCCCCAGGATGCTGGAAGTCAACAGATTGGCTTTTTGTTGGGCAGCTGTGGCGTCACATTGGCACTGACCACTGATGCTTGTCAGAAGGGCCTGCCCAAAGCACAAACTGGGGAGGTAGCCACTTTCAAAGGTACAGTCTTCTTGCGGCCTGTTTTATTTTTATTTTGAACCATCTTTGTCTCTTGGTTTGAATTGGTTTCATGTCCCTTGTCCCTGCAGGCTGGCCGCGGTTGCTGTGGTTTGTGACAGATGGAAAACATGTTGTGAAGCCTCCGAAAGATTGGCATCCTCCAATGCGTGAAGCCAGTAATGACATCGCCTACATAGAGGTAAGAGTAGTGCTATTGATGTTTCCAATAAACCAAATTTCTAATATTGTAAGCCTTTCTAATTATTGCTTTTTCCTTATTATTCTTATTTTTTCCCCCCCATAAGATCCATGTCTTTATTTAACATGTTTTTTGTGTGTTTCTTGTGTTATTTAACATGTTTTTGTGTGTTTACTGTGCCCAGTATAAAACCAGCAAAGAAGGAAGCACCATGGGGATCACAGTGTCGCACTCAGCCATGCTGGCTCACTGTCACGCCCTCACACAGGCCTGCGGCTACACTGAAGGTGAGAGGACACTCTGCATTTATTTTTGAAGTACACACACTTTGTTGTGCCTTGTGCTTTCTCCATCATTTATTCATTACACACTGTGCATGTGAGGTTAGCAAATGTTCAAGGGGGTGAAATAGGAAGAAATGTAGAATCATTTTGGTGATAATGCACATTGTTTTTTCTTATTCATAGTTGTGTACATGGTGTTGTTCATAAAACAGAGTTTGATTACTGTTTAGTTTGATACACACACAAGGCTGTTTAGATCAGACTTTGGTCAGCATTGCCTCAGTTATGCTCCAAATAAATTCATATTGCACCAGCAGTCCCGAGAGAAAACTCCAGGTCTGTGTCTGAAACTAGTCTGCTGCTATCACCAAAATTGTAAGATAAACGCTTAAACCCTTTTTACCCCTCTAACCTTGACAAAATTTGTTTTTTGATTTTCAGCTGAGACCATAACCAATGTCCTGGACTTCAAGAGGGAAGCAGGTTTATGGCATGGTGTTCTTGCTGTGAGTTTTGGTGAAACTAATTGGTAATGGTTAAGTAATTAGAAATAGAGATATACTCAGTTTACTTTCCTCCAATTTACCTCTATGTAAGTGCATTAAAACCAATGAAATCTTGGTGGACTGAAACATCTCGTCTCAAATCCTATGTTTGTACGTTTTTATGGCAGAGCGTCATGAACAGGATGCATGTGATCAGCATCCCTTACTCCCTGATGAAAGTCAACCCACTCTCCTGGATACAGAAGGTTCACACTTACAAAGGTAAAACTCAATTTAGCATTATTAAATTATTTTTCACCATTACCATCTCAACTTTTTAAAAAAGCATTCAGTACACAATAATGTTTTTAATATTATGGAGAATTATATCTTTTATAGTGTAATGTATTGTCCCTTGTACCTGAAGGAAAATTTATTGGTAGATTATTTGATTGCGATGGTCAAAATTCTGTTCATGTTTTAAAAGTGTAGTGTTTAACTTTTATGTATATACAAAAGTCCATTTCATTAAAAGAGTTCACACAATGCCGACTAAGCCTGTCAGCTCCACACGACTCTCTCTGTATGTCTCAGTATAGCTGGATTTAGATTTTGTGTCGCCCGGTGACATTCGACACTGCACACAGGAACTGATTTATGTCAAGTCAGACAAAGTGGGAATAAATCAATCTTGCCTCCGACCCATCCTGCACTGTCTGTATTGTTGATAGTATTGCTTGACAGAGCCCATTTTCAGATGAAGGACATAGCATCCAAATGATGTCACATCATTTATGCTTATGCAAACTAAACAGAGTCAGAATAATAACATCATTAACAACAAAATAAATCAAGTCACTCTCTAAGCCTTTCCAAGAATAGTTTGCAGAGAGTCTTTTTCAAATTGCTGTTTTGATTCTCGCTGTACATTAGACACAGGTGGATGCAAGCAATAGTATGTTGGACTCATAGAATTTTAGCTCATTTTTATATTATCACCATGGAGATCGAGGACAGGCAGTCTGCAGTACTGAAAAAAAATTCAACACAGCTGAGTCACCTGTTGGTAGCTGAGTAAAGTGCCTCTATTTGCTGTCAGAGTTTGTCATCTCTCATCTACGATTGGCTGTCTTGATGATTCCATTGTCAGCTTGTCTCTTTGTTTTTATGTCCCTGATACAGCGCAGGTAGCAGTTGTGAAATCAAGAGACATGCACTGGTCTCTGCTTGCCCAGAGAGACCAGAGAGACATCAGCCTGAGCTCATTGCGCATGCTGATTGTAGCCGACGGCGCTAACCCATGTGAGTTCACCTGCAGATTGCCATTTAATAAAAAACCTTATTGCTTGTATTATTGCTTGTAACTGTGTGTGCGTTTGTGTCTGATTGTCACCACAGGGTCGATATCCTCCTGCGATGCTTTCCTCAATGTGTTCCAGGCACGTGGGCTTCGACCTGAGGTGATCTGCCCATGTGCCAGTACCTCTGAAGCCATGACTGTCGCCATCCGCAGGTGAGCTGCCGTTACTGCATTTCATCAGAACAAAGTAACCTGATATCGCTTTGCATTACTGTGCTGTTATATCACACTGCGCCTGCAACATCAGCTGGATCCTGCAGGGAAAGGATGGAGACTTCTTGTGCTTTGTTATCAAAAAAGAGGAATACTGGATTTTAGTGCTTTCTGCTGATCACAGGGCTCAGATATGGAGGGAGGCTGAGCAATGCCTTTTATTTTCAGATATATATGAGTCTAGAAATGATGTAATAAAGCTACAAAATCTGATACCACAGATTCTCAACAGATGTGTCTCTTTTTACTGCTGTCACAAAGACAGTGTATAAATTGCTTTTTTATTAAAGAAATGTATTATTTATTGAAATGAATGTGGATATGTGTGTAATTAATTATTGTGTATTCCGTAGACCTCCAGAAATGGGCGTTCCTCCTCCAGGGAAGGCTGTGCTGTCCATGGGTGGGCTGAGCCACAGTGTAATCCGTGTGGACACAGAGGAGAAACTCTCTGTCCTTACAGTGCAGGATGTGGGACAGGTCATGCCTGGAGGTACAGAACACTCTGTACCATATATTAACAATTTGCTGCCATTAATGAGTAAAAATTATTACGTGCAGAAATCTTTTTATAGCATAGGGAAAAAAAGATCAGATTTAGTAGAATTTTGAAGAATTTCTACTGCTCAGTATTATTAAATCTATATGTGTTATGGGGAGAAATTAAATGATGGCTTAATGACATTTTTAGCAGTCCCCTAATTTAAGATATAATATCACATCTGCATTAAAATATCTAAAAATGACAAAACTAATGTCATCCACTTTATCCGTCTCTGCTATTGTAAGGGAGACTTTACACAAATCTTTATTTAATTTAATGTGACCTACAACAGGCAACAACATTTACAGCGTACACACACTAGACTCTCCTACGTCTCTGCAGTACAAGCTGCATGACCTGCTGTACCCCTCATGTCTACCTAAAAGCACACAGCAAATGTGTACATTTGTGTACCACTGTATGACGGCCATAACCTCTGGGGAAAACTCCCAATTAAACATCAGTGTGTTGTGTGTGTCAAACAATATTTCCCATGATTCCACGCTACATACTGTGCTCTGACAAAAATGAAGAACT
The DNA here is from genome assembly GCF_019176455.1 of Solea senegalensis. Lineage (NCBI taxonomy): Eukaryota > Metazoa > Chordata > Actinopteri > Pleuronectiformes > Soleidae > Solea > Solea senegalensis. Next base: position 13,729,652 of record NC_058022.1, on the reverse strand, counting down.
ACAGTATATGTTGGGAGATGACTGAAGAACCAAGAAGAATAAAGCATTTAAAATAATATGAATATATACAACAATTTAGACGACTACTCTGCTTTAAATCATATGTCATTCTTCTGATGTTAAATGTATTGTTGTGTCTCTCCAGCTCTTGTTTGTGTGGTGCGGGTGGAGGGGACACCGTATCTCTGTCAGACAGATGAGGTTGGAGAAATCTGCATAAGCTCCGGTACCACTGGTGTAGCTTACTATGGCCTCCCAGGCATGACCAAGAACATTTTTGAGGTGAGTCTTTCATTGCTGTTATTTCCGAACCAGTTTTTTCCAGTTTTACGACATATGCCGTTGATCTGTTTAGATGACTGTACATGTAAATCCATGCATGTGTATTTCATGTTCCCATAGACCATCCCAGTGACATTGTCTGGGGTTCCCATAAGTGACCGATCCTTCACCAGGACCTCACTGCTGGGCTTCATTGGACCAGTAAGTCTAATTTTCTCTTTGCAACCAGTGGATTAGCCCCATGCTGGCTGTGTGTGCGCTACGTCTGTCCTACTTCCGGGGCTTCACTTTTTAAATAGAAAACACTAGAACTGTTTTTATAAATAGTCTATGCTTTTAATTTCAAACTGCCAACCTAAAATAGGATCTGTTGCAAACTAATGCAGAACACATAAAGTGAAGTGAAAACAAATTATTAGTTCATTATTGGTTGGCAAATTAGAAGTTTGTTTTATTCTAATGCTGAGAGGAGATGTTGTACCCCTTGAAAAACATGACAGCTCATTGACGTCGTGGTTGATTGACCTTCAATAAACTATATTTCGGAACTTAATTTTCCTGTGTATCTTCCTAGTATATCACATGAAAGCATCCATCAAATTGGTGACATAAATATACACATCTAACCATATTTACATTGTGTTTATCCTCAGGACAGCCTTGTGTTTGTTGTGGGGAAGATGGACGGTCTGATGGTGGTCAGTGGGCGGAGACACAACGCTGATGACGTTGTTGCCACAGCTCTGGCAGTGGAACCCATGAAGTTTGTGTACAGGGGAAGGTAAAAGACATCAAAAAGTACACCTCTTCATACATCATTCTAGTTAGTTGCACTGTTGTCTCGACTGAGATGGTAAAGAACATTGGCAAGTGAGCAGCTTGACTGAAAGAATAATGTCTGGTTGTAACGCTGTCATATCACGCTGGGTGTGTTTCAGAATAGCAGTGTTTTCTGTGTCTGTGCTGCGTGACGAGAGGATTGTTGTTGTGGCAGAGCAGAGGCCGGATGCTTCTGAGGAAGACAGCTTCCAGTGGATGAGCCGTGTCCTCCAGGTACTGGCTGAACTCTGTCTGTCTCTCATCTATTTAATAGACTGTGCTTGTGGTCTGTGTGTTTTCTTTTGAGCGAGTTCAAATCAGGTACATTTGCGTCATACTCTTACACAGGTTTAACAATGGTGTTATGTTCAAAATGAAAATCATCTCACAGAAACATCCCTGAGATCATTTTAAAACAAACAATGAATGAAGGCAACCAGTGTGCTGCCTTTATTGATGACACATTGTTATTAGAGATGTTAGGGACTTTTTCGAAGTCCTGTTGCTAGAATATCATTTTCTTTTAACTTGTTTTCTTTTAACAGATTTACATCTTTGTGATCCCCTGTTTTTCTCCATTTCTGTTTGTGTCACCTGTCTGCTTCCAGGCCATAGACAGCATCCACCAGGTTGGGGTGTACTGTCTGGCTTTGGTCCCTGCCAACACGCTTCCAAAGGCTCCACTGGGTGGCATCCATATATCTGAGACCAAACAGCGTTTCCTGGAGGGTGCCTTGCACCCCTGCAACGTCCTTATGTGCCCTCACACTTGTGTCACCAACCTGCCAAAGCCAAGACAAAAACAACCAGGTCAACTATCACACGTCCTGGCATGGAAAATGTTAAAAACAAGACTGATTTCTCGGCTCATTTTAATGTTGGTGAAAGGTGTTTGTAATGTCTTTGATGGACTCTGGTTGTTTGGTTATTCTTAACAGAAGTTGGTCCTGCTTCTATGATTGTGGGGAACCTGGTGGCAGGCAAGAGGATAGCACAAGCATGTGGGAGAGATGTGGCACAACTAGAGGACAATGACCAGGCACGTAAGGTAGATGATCATCCTCATTTCACCCACTCATGACCACCTCCACACATACACTGCAGACACAGGTAAGAATCCATAAGAATCTGGAATCTGAAACACATACAGTTGATGGCAACATCAGTCTAAATTAATGCAGGTATTGTGTAAATCAGATTCCTTCTATATCATGCATTACATGTCAGCTTCACTCTAAACAGGTCATACCTGCTTATTTATTTACAACAATACACCATGTGTCACCATATACCATCAACTCTACGCCATCACATTAAATCGGAAAACTTTTCATTAAAATGTTAAAACTCATTGCACATTCAGTAAATAAATTTGTCCCTTTCAAGTCATGCTTCACTGTGATCCTTTTGGTCACCAGGACTTGATTTATGGTACAAATGAACAACATTATTCTGCAAACAATGCACATATAACAGCACCCATTTGCTATTTACTGTTTTTCACTCAAGTGTGAAAGTGCTTATTATGACACAACACCACATCTTCTCTGATGAAACTCTGTGTACCACTTGTGCATCTTTATGTCAGTGACCAAACAAGAACCGTGAGGAACAAGAACGTTGCCTCTTCCTCTTTATTAGCGGTTCCTGTTTGGAAGTTGCCTCACTGTCTGGGTGATTCTTGATAATTACAAGTGTGTTTTTGTCCCTCTCCTATAGTTCCTGTACATACAGGATGTGCTACAGTGGAGAGCTCAGGCGACTCCAGACCATCCTCTCTTCCTTGTTCTCAATGCTAAGGTACTTCAACTTAGCAATGTCAACATGCGCAGCCCTGAGATGAAAACCAGTTTTCCAGATAAGCATTTTAACCCTAGAAATAGGTATATTATTAATTAATGAAAAAGCTGTAACTCCAGTTTGTTGGCTTGTCTTTATAATATTGATTGTCTTTTCAATATGCATCATTGTCTTTAAAGTTATACATTTAAAAGTATCTTGATTAAAAAAAATATCCCTGAAAAGGCCTGTCTGTCATTAGCACTTGTGTTTTTTAATTGTTACATTTATGTTCTTCAGGGCACGGTGGCTAGCACAGCTTCCTGTCTGCAGCTGCACAAGCGAGCAGAGCGGGTGGCTGTAGCTTTGATGGGACGCCTAAACACTGGAGACCATGTTGCACTCGTCTACCCGCCAGGTAAGAGGTGCTTTAGCTGCTGTGCTACTTGCTATTTTAGAACACATATTATTACAGGTTTTACTTGACTGACCATTTTCTCAGTTGTTTGTCTTCATTGCAGTCACAATGTTTTTGTTGTAACGCCCGAACTCAAGAGTGCTTATTATGGCACAACACCACATCTTCTCTGATGAAACTCTGTGTACCACTTGTCCATGTTGCACGACAGTGACCAAACAAGAACACTGCCTCTTCCTCTTTCTTAGCGGTTCCTGTTTGGAAGTTGCCTCACTGTCTTGGTGTGTCAGATTTTGCTGGTTTGATTTGGTTTACAACTGTGTATTTGTCGCTCTCTCTCTCCTATAGTTCCTGTACATACAGGATGTGCTACAGTGGAGAGCTGTAGCCATTTAATAATTTAAGTAAAATGCACATCATTTTACTTAAATTATTTAAGTGGAAATAAACAACTTTTCCATATAAACCATTCATTATGACATTAAAAGTAATTGCATTAATTGTAATGGCGATAGAAAAACAACACCATCTGTGTTTGTCCTGAAATCTAAAGTATGTTATTCTTTTGCTCACTGGGACGGGTTGTCTCAGACAAACATCGATTCACGAGACAAAGGAACTGCATGAGAATATTATTCACCCGATATCCACACAGGAGTGTTTCAGTGACATGCAACACCGGCTCTGAGGAAAAGTACCTGTGTTCAGAACTGCATTTAGCTACTGCTGCATCTTTATGACAGTGAGCAACCAGGAACCACTAGGGACACAGAAGCTGTCTGTTGCCCCTTTTAAATATAGTGTGAAATTAGGGGAAGATTTAAAGCAGAGCTTTTTGTGCTAGAAACGTCAGTGGACGAGTTTTAAGGTGTGTAGATCTTCTGCTTTTCCATTGTTATGAAGATATTGCTGATCCCGCACCTTTGCTAATGTTATTCCTGGAGGTGATTGTTCTTTTTTTTTTACTTTGCCGCTTTAAAAGTAAACATTTTTCTGCAGGTATTGACCTTATTGCCACCTTCTATGGCTGCCTGTACGCTGGCTGTGTGCCAGTCACAGTCAGACCCCCACACCCACAGAACCTGGCCACCACCCTGCCCACTGTTAAGATGATTGTTGAGGTAACAGAGCTCACTGGCCTACATCAGAAAGCTATTTTTATTCCTCGCACTACAGCTACTGCACGAACTAGACCATGTAATACGCTGTATATGTCGTAATAATGCAGTATCTGTTTGTTAAAGGTCAGTAAGTCGGTGTGCATCCTGACCACCCAAGCAATAATGAAGCTGCTGAAATCCAAAGAGGCTGCTGCTGCTGTGGACATCAAGAGCTGGCCCATGGTGCTGGACACAGGTGAAATATACACACCCACACATGCAAACACACTAAGGTCTTCAGTTCATGCTCTCTTGCTGTGTATAAAGATGAATGGATTCCTATTTTTCTATTTAACTTATTTTTTTATATTAAAACAAATTTCAAATTTGCCAACCAATAATCAACTTAAATATTTGTTTACCTTTTAGTTTAACTTTTGTTTTCAGTCTTTTTATTGATTTAGATTCCTTGTCCTTCTTTTTAACATGTTTAATCTTCTTAAATTTGAACTATTTTAGACTCTTTTTGTTTTTGTTCTTCATGTTTTTTTTGACTGCACTTTCCAGATGACCTCCCCAGAAAGAAGAGTCCACAGATGTACAAGCCCCCAACCCCAGAGATGTTAGCTTACCTGGACTTCAGTGTGTCGACAACAGGCATCCTAGCAGGAGTCAAAGTATGTCGAAGGAAATGTGCATATGCATACTTTTTGGTGATTTTTATTGTTGATAATATTATTCACCCTCTGTTCCCTTGTAGGTCATTGTGAACAGAAATGTTATTTATTCTGCATCTGTCATCTACAGTAAAATATGCTCCGTCAAGCAAAACTATCAGGCCTGACTGAGGGAGCGTTTGTGTGTATACACTGGCAGCACAGGGGTGGGCGGGGGCAGGAAACAAAGAAATGTTTTTGAATTTCATTTCATTCATTGACTCAGTGTTGACGCACAGCCCGTTTGTCTTATCTGTTCCTACAATATCATCTCTTGTAGATGTCTCACGCTGCCACCAGTGCCTTGTGTCGCTCCATCAAGCTGCAGTGTGAGCTCTACCCTTCCCGGCAGATTGCCATCTGTCTTGACCCCTACTGCGGCCTCGGCTTTGCTTTGTGGTGCCTCTGCAGGTAAACAGCAGCACTGAAACGAGTGAATGATTTCAAATCCAAACATAATACTGTTTGACTTGTCAGAGGCTGATACAAACTTCTTCTTCTTTTTTTTTTTTCCTTGCTTGTGATATGTTCTGTTTCTGTTTTAGCGTGTACTCGGGGCATCAGTCGATCCTGGTTCCCCCTCTGGAGCTGGAGAGTAACGCATCTCTCTGGCTCGCCGCAGTCAGTCAGTACAAAGTGCGAGTCACTTTCTGCTCCTATTCAGTCATGGAGATGTGCACCAAGGGCCTGGGTTCACAAACAGAAGCGCTGCGGGTAAGTGTGTGTCCTGAATAATGGTTTCACGGGGGAAGCACAACATTTAAATGTTACTTTAATTACGTCTTTCTCCTGTGGATGTGTTGCTGCAGTCCTGTGATTATTGAAACAAAACACTTTAATTCTGTGCTTAATGTGGTTTAATGAGTACGGCTTGTTGATGACTCTACTTGTTTTCAAAATTGCCTATTACCTTAGTTTTGATGAACTCATCTTTCTTTTTTTTTTTTTCTTTTTTTTTTTGTTATCTCCAGTTGCGAAATGTGAACCTGTCCTGTGTGCGCACGTGCATGGTGGTAGCAGAGGAGCGGCCCCGCATAGCACTTACTCAGTCCTTCTCAAAGATCTTCAAAGACTTGGGGCTTTCACCACGAGCCGTCAGCACCACCTTTGGGTGCAGGGTGAATGTGGCGATATGTCTGCAGGTGAGTAGCTGTTGTAGAGATGAAGGAGGAGGAGAGAGAGACGAGAGGAGAGGAGGAGTAGGGAGGGCGGGCGGAGAGGTCCGCTGTCCATGATTATTAAACCAATAAGTTCACATACACATGAAATAACCAAGAAATTTGTGAAAAACACAGAATTGTGCAACAAATTCACATTTGATGCCATTTTGTCAACTCAGGTTTATTTAAATCAGTTAAGAAATTAAACATAATATTATAAAACTAATATTATAATTTGGTGTGGTCTTTGGAGTTTTGAAGAATGCACAGAGAATGATCCACAGTTTTACTGCTCACCTTCTTCTTTTTCCTTCTCTGACCGTCTCTCGTGTCTCCAGTCCCTGGGGACTTTAATGTATGTGAGTGTGTGCCGTGTGTCATGCGAGTCTTTATGTATATAAATATGCGTGTTGTGTGTGTGTATATATATCTATCTATATATATATATATCTTTGTTTATTTTTCCTGCCCTGTCCTGTCAGCCCAACAGGTTAGGGAAACTGGCTGAGCAGGTACTGTGGGAAGAGAGTGGCCATTTGCTCATTGCGCTACCGTGTGTGTTAGTGTGTGTGTGCGTGCGTGTGTGTGTGTGTGTGTGTGTCTTGCATGATGTTTGAACATGCTTAACCGTAATATCAGTGACATTTTATTCCTTCCCAGACCAGCTTAAGCCTCATGCTATTGCAGTACATTCTACCATGAGCTAGCATCATGAGCAGTGCTGTAAAGTTGAAAAATAAATAAATAAATAATTAAATACAGCAGTTTACTTCTCCTACTGTTTCCCCCCTTCAAACATTTGTCACGCTGGAATCAAACTCATTAGAGAATACTACACACAGTCTTGTCATTGTGTTGTTGGCAGTAGTGATTGACCAGACTGCCAGATTTCTGTGTTGTGGCAAAGACTAATCTTTAGATAGAGTTTTAGAGACGTTTTCCAAAACATCCTCTGCTGCTGAAACCTCAGCTTGGCTTGATGTGCCCGCATACAGCGACTCATTACTGGCTTATGCTCTGCTATACACAGGCAAAGGAGCAATAAAAAGAAAAGAAAAAACACAACATGACATTTGTTGTGAGTAGGTTTACAGCATTAATGATGACAAAAATCCTAAAGCAGGGAGAATCGATATCTGTCGACCCGAATCGGTGCTTGAGAAATGGGCCAATTAGAGTTTTGCCATGTCTCAGTGTAATGGATATTTAATCGAAACAAATGAAGCTCAGGTTTGAACTTTTCTGATATTCCTGGGCCATTTTTGTTATGGAAGATACATAATTTGAAGGAAATAAATAAATAAATAATAGCTGAAGGAGCATTACAGCGAGTGAATACAAATCTGCAGGTCATTACAGTGTCTGTGGCTACATGGTTGAGTTTTGCCAAGGCTCCAACTATTGTAGTGTAGCTGGTTGGCTTCTGGCTGCCTCCCCACCCCCACCCCCGCTTTGTCAACAGTTGTGTCATAAGCACCCCCCCTCCACTTGAAAACATGCAGCATCTACTAATGCCAGAGTGTCGGAGTTACATCACTGACTCATGTCGTGTTTGTTTTCTCACCAGGGCACAGCCGGCCCTGACCCCACCACTGTTTATGTGGACATGAGAGCTCTTCGTCATGACAGGTGAGTAACTCTACTGCAACACTAACACCACGTGCGATGGTGCCTCCCATCCATCCGTCCATCCATCCATTTTCTACCGCTTTATCCTCCACATGAGGGTGGGGGGGGACACTGTGCCAATCTCAGCTGACATAGGGCAATAGGCGGAGTCACACCACTCACATTCTCACTCCTACGTCAATTTAGATAACCAAATTAACCCAATCCCCAAATCTGCATGTTTTTGGACTGTGGGAGGAAACCGGAGAACCCGGAGAAACCCCACCTGTCTTCTTCTTTTTTTTTCTTTTTTTTACTTAAAGTTGAGTTGTTAACATATACATGTAGTGTGCTTTTAAGTTTAATTTTATTGATTTAGTTAGTTCATTTTAAGTGTATATCCAACAAGACAACCAAAGGTCTGACATTTCTTTTGAGTCCACTGTTGCATAAACTGTTTTGTTTGAATGAAAATAAAAATAAACCGAGCCTTAAAAAAATGTAGTGTCGATATAAAGTAAGTCATTTAGTCCTCTTGTTTGTGTCTTGTCAGAGTTCGCCTGGTGGAGCGAGGGTCACCACACAGCTTACCATTAATGGAGTCTGGAAAGGTACAGTGTCATATAAATGTGTGTCTGTGACCTAAAGGGGAATTCTGTCACTTTTCACCTTTTTCTATGTTTAGTAATGTAGTCGTGAAAGTGTGTAGTACTGACAAAAACCTATAAGAACTGGTCCAGAGGACACAGGCAGCAATGGCTACAGTGAAATCCTATGGGAAAACTGCCACAATCCACATTATGTCCACAAGAAGTGCATGTTTTTGTCAATAAATGGCTCAAATTGTTCTTGTATGAGTTTGAAAACATTACTGAAGCTCTTGTGTCACACACGTCTTCCTCTGCATTCTAATGTGACTTGACAGTTGTTGCAGGAGGATGAAGTTGCCACTTCTCCTTCAATGCTGCAGAAGGTTTGCTCTTCTCTTAAACTGCTCTCTCTGCTGTTGCAGATCCTACCAGGAGTTAAAGTGATCATCGCAAACACGGAGACCAAAGGACCCTTGGGAGACTCCCATCTAGGAGAAGTAAGTCAGCACAAAATCTGGGAAAATTTGCCTTTTACATTTACTTACTGGCCATTTTTTTTACAGGTGCATCTCCTCCATTAGTCATTAATGCAAAGGTTTAATTACACAATGCAAGGCAGCAACTCCCTGCAACTAGGCATGAAGACATAAGCTGTGTTTCCATCAGCCTGGTTTTATGTGCAGTTTGGATTTACACATAAAAACACCGGAACAGAAACACAGACAATTTCTAAAATGTCTTTAAAAATGTGTATTCCTTGAGGGAAAGGTGGACAATTTGGTGTATCAATAAAAGGTAAATGCAATGGAAACAGACTTAGCAAATGAAAGAGAACATCTAGAACTCGACTTGACTGAAACGCTCCTCGTGCTTCTTGCATTTGTCTGCACTCAAACCACAACATTTCTCCACTTAGGTCTGGGTGAGCAGTCCTCACAATGCCACAGGCTACTACACGGTTTACGGCGAGGAGGCCCTGCACGCCGACCACTTCAGCACCAAACTCAGCTTCGGTGACACTCAGACTGTGTGGGCGAGGACGGGCTACCTGGGCTTCCTGCGGCGCACTGAGCTCACTGATGCCAGCGGAGGTGAGCATCACCACTCCTCCTTGGTCTCTTTAATCGGTTGTTCAAACATGAGTCATGACAGATGAGATTTGGCAGTGTTTTGTGCGGCCAGGGGAGGCAGATGTACTCTCCCTCACACACTGGGTTGATGCATGCGTGCCTGTCTCTGTATGTCGCCAATATAATGTTTGCAGGTACGTTTATTATACACTGTCCACAGTCTGGCTATTATCTTAAATGAACATGTGTGATATATTTAGTCCTGCTGATCGGACATAAAACGGCTGTTGAAAGGCACAAGGTGAGGCGGACAGTAGCTGTACCGCACTGAAAGGGGTCACATGTGAACCCAGCAGGTGCTTGTTGTAGAGCCCCACGCTGGAGCCCAAGGCCCGAGGGGCCGATTACTACATCATTACCTCGGACTCGGGTCGAGCTCTGGCTTTTTTTCTTTTCTGTTTTTTTTTTTTACCTCCCTATTTGAAAGATGTCTTTGTGTAACTTAAAACTCAAACCAATTCAAAAAGGCGGCACTTGGACGCAGCAATCCACTGATTCACAGATCACATTATCCCACTCCCGCGTCCCTGTTCCTGCTGCTGCGTCGCACGTCCAGTTACTTCAAAAAACAAAATAATCAACAATCAACAACCATCAACAACCCCCCAAAAATGTTGTAAATAAACCTAATATTGAAAGGAAACTATATTTACCTACTTACACCATTAAAAGTGCTCAGATGTCTATAACTGCACCTGTTCATTAAGTCTTACTCATTAAGTTACATCCATGAAACTAAAATGTACAGAATATAGCATAAAATCACACTGAAACCCTCTAATTAACCTATTTAAATGTCTGCAACATTAACAGCCTACATTTTGTTCGGGCAAAGTTCCTAGTAGTTTTGAGTCTGATATTAAAGCTGTAGACGGAGAAATTCATTATCAGAAGCTGTCGCAGTGAATTACTGAGTGTTTAGCTCTATCTTGTCATTCTAGTATTACCAAAATAGTTTTTTTCCTTTGGCTGATTAAATATAAATTGACAAATCTCTGACTGTGTGTGTGTGTGTGTGTGTGTGTGTGTGTTAGAGCGCCATGATGCCCTCTATGTGGTCGGTTCTCTTGATGAGACCCTGGAGCTGAGGGGGATGAGGTATCACCCGATTGACATCGAGACGTCCGTTATCCGGTCTCATAAGAGCATAGCAGAGTGGTGAGTTATATCAGTTATATTTCACTACTTAATTACGGTTTCCCTTTTATTTGTTCATTATTGTTGTAATTGATATGCGGCGCTTCCATTCAAAGTGATTAGACCACCACCCAAAGTCACAGCCGCAATAATTATCATGGTTAATACACCAGTATGTAGGAGCTCTGTAGCCAAAATCATATTTTTAATGCTAGAATATAATTATTATTCTTATCCATGAATTTTAAAATGCACCGTTAGTACAGCACATTATTATTTCTTGATTAAGATGTCAAATTATAGTCATTTACTCGCATTCCTGGACAGAAACATTAGTTTTTTGGGTATAAAAAAGTGAACCCAGTTTGTTAAATAAATAAATAAATAAATAAATAAATAAATAAATAACAAGAACAGGTTTTCTTGTTTTTATGACAGGTGGTCTAATACATTTGTTAAGCACAGTATTGATTAACAACATCAATTCTTAATTCTCATGACATTTCCGTCGCCCCTCCCTGTTTTTGTTACCTCCCGTCAGTGCGGTGTTCACGTGGACTAACCTCCTCGTGGTGGTGGTGGAGCTGGAAGGATCTGAGCAGGAAGCTCTGGACCTGGTGGCCCTGGTCACCAATGTCGTCCTGGAGGAGCACTACCTCATCGTGGGGGTGGTGGTGGTGGTGGACCCCGGCGTCATTCCCATAAACTCCAGAGGGGAGAAGCAACGCATGCACCTCAGAGACGGATTCCTCGCCGACCAGCTGGACCCCATATATGTGGCTTATAACATGTGAGGGTCCGGCTGCTGGAGAGCGACACCTACCTGTGGCTCCTCACGCGACAGAGACCGCAGGGGCGGAAACAAATATGGCGCTTGTAACGGTCGTCCGGGGGCCCCCACATCTGAATGGTTTCTGTGGAGAGAGAGCACGCTGCCCTCCTGTGGCTGACTCACTGAGGAGAATACAGTATGAAAGAAACACGGAGACAAAGGATAAAAAAAAAAAGTGACACTACTTGTTTCTCTGGTTCTTTTTTTTTTCCTCCCTCTCTCAACTAATAGTGTTTTAAAGGGCATTCGGGTTTTTGTTGAAGTGAGTTTGGTTTGTGTTAAATCCAGAACATCTGACGGAAATTAACCAGGTTGTTAAGATTTAAATTGTACGACGGAGTGTTAGGGTCAAACTGAAGAATTCTTTTTTTTAATCTTTCGAGAATAAAGACATAATATTATGAGAATAAAGTCGTAATCTTTCAAGAATAAAGTCGTAATCTTTCGAGAATAATGTCGTAATATTATAAGAATAAATGTAGTATTATCATTATTATTATTATTATTATTTTTCAAGCACAATCTCATATGATCAGCTGCAAACCTGTGTCCAGATGAGGAACACGGAGCATTTATTGTGAAGTGACATATTGATTGGGGCTTCACAAATAAAGAAGTACTTACTATTTTTTATTACATCAGCACCTCTTTATATTTAGGAGGAAATGTCTGGTAGTGGTCGACTGCAAGGATAACGCTGGTTACGTCTGTGTTCTGTTGCTGTTTATTAATAATAATAATAATAATAATAATAATAATAATAATATTACATTAGATAATGATAAAAAAGAAAGAATCTCCAAATATTATGACTCTTCTGCTAAAATTATGACTTTATTCTCTTAATATCACTACTTTATTCTCGTAATCCAACTTTATTCACGGAAAATTGCGACTTAATTCTCAAAAAATTATGACTTTATTTTCGGAAAATTATGACTTTTTTAATATTATGACTTTTTTCTGGTAATATCACGACTTTATTCCCGAAAGATTCAACTGTTTATTCTTCTGGTCAGTTTGGCCCTAATACGCTGTCGTAAAAATTGTACACTGTGCCATTAACTTATTTTACTTAAATCAGTCTCAAAAGAAAACAACAACTGTTGACTTTGTTTGCCATACACTTGTGCCATAGAACAGGACTAATGTCAGTAACCAAACCTTGTTTCTATCTAAGCTGTCAGATGTTTCACCAGCACCACAGTCACGACATGTGTCACTTGTGGCCACATCCTAATATTAACAGTGACCTTTTTGTGTTCCAGATCATCTTATGGCGTCAGTGCAGAAGCACAAAGCAGTGGTGTTGGGGCGCGGGAAAAAGGGGGCAATAATTAGTGTTCTTTGTTGCTCACTCCAGCAGCAGCAGTGCTTTAGTTTGTAGTAACAAAAACAAAAATGCTTCAAAATAACATTTCCTTGTGTGCGATACTGTTCTTGTTTTTCTTCTGACCAAAATGCAATAGGAGCGATGTGAAAGTTGGCCGCAGACACACGGTAAAGTACCAACCTTTCAAGGCCACGATAAATAAAGAGAGGAATATAATAGTTGCTTACAGTAAGCAGCGTTGCCAGATGATAAGAACCAAGCCTTAAATGTCTTTTCAGATGCCTCTCCGTGTCTCAGCTCCTGCTTAACTCAGTTTTGTGAAGTCTATCAGCGGCTGGACAGGGGGAGGAATATGCAGAAGGAGGTTCGTGTGCTAAATGTAACGCTCTTGTTTCATCGACGAATACACGTGATCCTGACATCAGCCGTTAGACACACACAAATATTTTTAATAACGTCTTGTCCCTCTCGTCGGTGGACTTCCATGTTTTTATAGCGAAAGGCGTTGCAGTAGTTATAAGGTTTGATGCAGAATGACAGTCTCACGAGCCTCGTGTTGTGACATCCCCTTCTCATTGTTATGTTGTAAACATTCACTTCACTGTGTTTTGATTCTTTCTTTTTTCTTTTTTCTTTTTTCTACATCTCTTCAGTTACAGGCTCCAGCCTGCTGTAAGTATGTACAGGTATTTTTGTGTAAATTATAATTATTAATAGGTGGAGAAGATGACAGAAAAGTATAATGCAAAGACTGAATCTGGCGCTTATGTCGTCTTCTCCCGTGAGCAAACAGAGTTATGTGTGGACAGTGAGAGAGACGGAGAGAGACGGGTGATATTTTTTAAAGTGTGGGACGGCGGCGGTGAGACAAAGCACACGTGGAGCTCGAGGAGAAGACGGATTATGTTCTGAAGCAAACTTAAGTTGTTAACATTTGTCCGATATACAGTATGGTTAGTTGTCATTATTTTTCACAACATGATTTCTTAATGAATAAAACAAAAACCAACCTTTTAACTTGAAATGTTTGTCTTGTGTGGCGTCTGAGCTCCGTGCTGATCCGTCCATTCACTTTTAGATTAGGTTAAATCATATTTGGTTTTGTTTTTGTGTCGCTCCGTGAGATGCTGGTGCTCGGATTATCTGTCCAGTTCATTATTATGGCCTGGAATAATCTCAGGCTGCACCACGTGATGTTCACTTTTCTTAGAGCCTAAAGGGAGAAGCTGAAAGAAAATATTTACAAATGTTTTGTTATATTCGCTGACTTTTTGCCACATTTGTGTCCAGGAGGACAACTTAATAACAGGACACCAAGGTTATAATAGTTTGTGATTTTTCATTAGCTTTAATTTTCATTTTGTTTTGATATTTTATTTTTAAAATGAGTTGGTTTTAATTCGTTTTTAGAGCGGATTTGCTGGTTTTTATTGGTTTTTTGTTTTGTTTTGTTTTTTTAAATGCTTAGTTTTAGTTAGTTTTCGTGTTAGTTTTAATTTTTTGTAGTAGTATGGTGTATTTGCCAGGTGCAAGATGCAACAAGGTCAAAGTATTGTCTCAAATACAACCTTTCAAAATTGCAGACAGAGAAAAAAAATAAACACTTCATATGAAAATCCCAAAAAGGATTATGTATGAAATGAATTTACAAAGACGAAAAACTATGCACAATTTTACTACAATAGTTTTATAAACGCACAATTCAGTTTCAGTTTTTTGTTTTTTTTTAACTCTAGTTTTTGTTTTTATTTCACTTAAAGAAAGTTTTTTTAGTGTTAATTTTAGTTCTCGTTATTATTATACTACAAGAACCTTGCAGGACACAAAAGAAAATAGACTATGTGCTTGAAGTTTAAGTCATGGTTGGAAATGTTAAGGATCATCTAAACATACACGTTTGCAAAATGTGAAACACAAGTCCATGTTTTAGTTATTTTAACCCTGAGTGCATCTTGGGAAATTGCCACGTGAACAATACACAACTCCTTATATGGACATCCTGGGGCAGCGTGGTTGTGTGTTTATAGGTCACATCTTCATGCTTTTACAAAATGCATTATCTGATGTGTTGTTGAGTCAAAGTTATGATTCATTTCATATTGCATATTTGTTCCCCAAAAAGTGAAGCCAACTCCTTTATTTTTGCCATAGACTGAAAACATTTGGGTTCACTGTATGTCCTGACATGTGCGACCAGAAATGGTCAGGCAAAGATGTATTATCATGTCATGTTTAGTCTTATCACATCAAATGCCTCACTTATACTTATACTATGAAATAGTATATACAGTGTATGCAAAGCATTTAAAGACACAGAACAGGAATATTAGTGCCAACCTTTATTGAACACCAGTTTCATATCTGAAAGAAAAAAAAAGTAATAACAAAATACACTTGAATTGTTTATATTTGCATTTTCATAACGAACAATGAGTGATGAATGCGGTATTTCCTCTTAATCAGAAATTTAATGCTCAGAGAACATAAACGTGAACCGTTGTACTGCAGATTATTTTTGAATATATTTGCATTTTCAACAACAAAATTGTGCATTGATTATCAGTAGAAGTAGAGTAGACTTTGAGTAGAATAAAAAAAAAAGTGTACACAGTGATTAATGGTTATTGGTCCTCAGTAAGTAGTTAAATGTGAGTAGAACTAAGTTGTACAGTTATACAGTGTTTTCATGAATGGAAAAACAAAACAAAATGGAAAATAACAACCCAACAATTATTACTACATCGTATTACTGAGCAGATACTAATAGAACAAAGTTGTTTTGTTTATATATATACTGGCCCTCAGAGACTCGATGATCATAAATGTTCACTAAATGAATCGACTAAACTAACTAAAAATAACATTAAAAAAAAAAGGTCATACAGTTATTCAAATGTTTATATATTTTTTTTATATTTTAATAGTAAATCTTATGGTGATTAGATTGTTCCTCAGTAAAGAGTATAAATAAACATGCAGAGTTTCTTTGCAGCGATTTTCAATCTCTCAATCGTTAAACCCCCCAGACTCAAACTGTCTTTGCTAGCATGACACTCTCTAATTCACATATGCCTCTACTATAGTGAGAAGCTCAGAGGCTTGGGTAATCGCTTGCAGTTCGTTCTCCGATAGGAACTGTTCATTTGGAATACGGGGATATGGATGGCAGTTTGGATACTGCGTCTTTTTGGAGTCCACTCCCAGCATCTTCAAGTTTTGCACAATATTCGGCAGAACTCTCAGCCGCAGGTTGTAAAGGGAAACTCGTGCGGCGAGGGCCGAAATGGAGCTGATGTTGGGCTGATTGCCGTGCCGCTTGTACTCTGCGGCGATGAGAGACTTTTCCACGGCTTGATGGACTTTGAACAGACACCACTCTGTGCTTCCTCCACCGGTGTCGTTTGCAGCTGCTCTGAGGTCACAGCGAGCCTGTCTGCACCAGCGCTGAGCCTCCTCTTTGTTTGGCCTTGGGATATTTTCATCATGGGTCCAGAAGTTGTAGGAACCCGACGATCTGGAGAATCTCTCGCGATTACTTCTGTGACGCCTGGCCTCTTGATTCCATTGCTGGTAGAAGTCTCTGAAATCTGTGTTTCCCTGTGGATGGGAGGATGAGCCTTTGCCTTTGCCTTTGCCTTTGCGGAGAAACTCCTCGTTTTTATTCTGAAGATATTGGCATGCCTTAGTGGCGAGATCCTGAGAGTCAGGATTTTTGTCAGGATGCCATCTGAGGTACAGGCGCCTGATGGCTTTTTCCCTCTCCTTTTCGGGAAGAGTCCATATCTGTTCCAAACATTCGTCGATCTCCCTTTTAGCTTCCTCAAAAGAGGCTGGTAAGGGTCTTGTAGATGAGGAACTTGAAGGCGATGATTGAGGATTGTGCGGCACCGCTCCCACAAATGGTTCCAACGCCATGCATTTATTTTCAGCAGATGGGGAAGTCCTCCTCGGTTTTGATTTCTTCTCTCGTTCAAACTTATACAGGTCAACACAGCTGACTACAATTGGCTCATCTTCTCCAACATCTACTCTGTACCTGTGGGAATATTGTCCAGAGTCGCCCAGCAGTTCTTCAACAATAACTGCATAAATATACATGTTGGGGTTAACGTTATAGCCAACATATTCCCCCTCTTCAAAGTTATTGAAGATGTCCACGTCTAACCAATCATGCCATTCTTCTGGTATTTCTGTCCCAGGGGCTGGTGGTTCTAGATTGATGCTTTTAGCTTCACCACTGTCTTGAATCTTGTACTTAGCCAGAGTTCTCAGAACATCCTGCAGACTATCACATAAGAGAAGTTGTCCAAGGACTGGGAGGTGCGCTGGTGCTATGCTGCTGCCTAAAAGAGCTATGATTTCCTTTGTCAACGTCATATTGACTTCATTGATAACCTTAATAGCCATGTCATCATAGTGTTTCAAGTAAAATGTGCAGCCTTGTTGCCCTTTCTGGACAAAAACATCAGTTGCAGTGGCAGTTTTGTCAAGTGGCTGATTGTTCAGCCAAAGCTCTGTCTCCAGGTTTTGGCAGCACACAATCTGAATACTGCCGAATGTCTTCTGGCACATGGTAGCAGCATCTTCATGTGTTATGTCTCCATGAGACTGATGTCTAATGAGACAAATTAATCCATGTCGCAATGCAGATGAGGACAGATGTTTCTCAAACCAGCCACTGAATTCACAGTAAGTCTCCAGCTCGCAAAGCTGCATGTGTGCCTCCACTAATTTCTCCTCAGTGAACTGCGACAGCATGTTTGGTCGAACTGCAGGAGGCAGCATTTTCAGCAACCGATGATGTTCATAGGTGTCATTCCCCAAACGACACATACTGAGTTTCCCAAGCAACAGGAATTCTTTCTTCAGCGCTTCTTCCAGTCTTTGGGCCTCAAGCACAGTGTCATTGTAGTATAATGTGCTTGATGGGTATAGCTTACCATCTACTGCCAGTAGATGCAAGGACTTCACATCATCGGCAAGGGATTTATTTTTTTGATCTCCGATTAACCGAAACAACCGGTGAACAGCGCGTGTCACAGTTTTAATTTGATTTGGGTTTAATTGTTGTAGGTCACAAGTCTCAGCATAAACAGACGCCAACACACTGCAATATTGTGTTGCAGTAGCACGCTCCTTTACACCTATTTTCAGAAGGAAATCCTGATAAATGATGTCCTGTGAAGGAATTTTGTACAAATAGGGTCTGAACTCCAGGTCATCGTCAAGTACAAAAGACGTGTCCTCAGCCCTCACGAGTTTTTTGTCTTTTTCAACCAGCACAACAGGAAGTCCTGCCAGCGGCTGTGCTTTAAACTCATGAGCTTGCAGATAAGCATAGGAACTGCGAAACACCCGCGCTCTGGTTTTAATCAGCTGTTCAGTTTTACAGGGAGAATGGCAGATGTTGCTCATGTTAGCAGTTACAGACTGTGTTGGGGGCTCATCGTGAGCACCTGCGTCTTTCATCATCTGTAGCAGCTCCTGTGACGGACAACCTGGTATGCTGATAACGGGCATTGAAGACCAAATCAGTTCTTGGTGCTTTATGTTTACGTCCATCAGTGAGCCTCTGATTTTAACCGTCGTTCTCTTGTCGGCAAATGGTGTGTGATAGTCACGCAGTTCTTTTTTAATCTCCACAGGGAAAAGGAAGTTGATGTCGGCTATGCTCGTCAGCAGCTTTTCCTTTTGATTTCCACCTTTCCTCTTGTTGTCATGGATCACCTTCTTTACATCATGCATTACTGCTGTGAAAAGCAGCAGTGATTTCTCTTTGAGATCTTGAAGCGGACCACCTCTTTTTGCTTCTGATTCTAACTGGCGTGCAAATCCTATAATGTCATCTTTTGACACATCATGCTTCATTCCAAGTTCTCTGAGCAGCTTTTCTGCTTCTTTTTTTGCTTCACCTCCTTCACCAAACTCAGTCCAAAAGCTCCCTGGCACAAATCTCTCTTGGGGCAACATTTTCTCATACAGCTTGATGCTTTTATCATAGTAGTATGATGCCGTCTCTAATATGTCTTGGGAATTGCGAATCCATTTCACTGTCTTCAATGAGGAGATGATGGCTTCCTTGTACGGCTTATTTAAAAGTAAATGATTTTGAAGTGACAGTAAGAGTTTGAAGCATTGGCCCATCTGCATTTCTGTGAGTTGATGTGCGACGGGCAGAATGAATGTCATTAAATACTCCAAATCAGTCATTTTTTTGATGTTCAGAGATTCTGACAGATTGAGGTTGTCGAGGCTTCTTTTGAGAAAAATGGTGTTGCTTTTGTTGAGGTTGAGCAAATCTGGATAACTCCTGAGATAAGTGCTATGGAAGACAAATACTGTTTCGGGTCCATCAATCCTCACTCTTTCACCACATATCGTTTCAAATAAGGGCAGGGACTTAAACTTTGTCTGATAGTCTTGTTTGTCTTCTGCCTTGGATATTCCTGACTGCAGAAATGTCTGAAGCTCTTTTTTGCCATCATCGGGAAGCTGAGAAAACTCTGAGTGTTTTATGTTGTAAACCTGATTGAGCACAGCGGTTTGATCATTCACATCCAGGAGTTCAGGGTGTAGAAGTAAAGCTATCTCTCGATTCACATGTGTCTCGTCAAAGAATATACTGTTGAGCTTCATAAAACCAAGTTTGAAGAGGGTGCCTGATATGTTCCTGTCTGAGGCAAACTGTATCACACCTGGCATGTCCTTCATTCTTTGCAGCAAATGCTTGTTGTTGAGCCTTGGACACACAATAGGTAAAATGTAGCAGTCATCGAAAATCTTCCTCACATCACTCAACGTCAGCGTTTCTTTGTCATCACTGGACAGTGGGGGTTTAATTTGACTTGTTATGAACTTCCACAGTGAATTCAACCACTTCAACACTGTCTCGTTTGGGACATGAAGACCACTTTCTGAATCAACTTCACAGCGTTCAAGATGTTGCTGAATTAATGGCTTGAGATATTGTGCTGCACAGGGAAGTGTCAGATCTTTGACAAGTTTGAAATTTTGTAGCGTGTCCTTGCATTCTATGTTGGTCTTAAAATCCGCAAAGTGGTCCATGTTGCCAAGGAACAGGTCGTCATATCTTGAAATCAGCTTGGGAGATTTGGAGTTAAACACTCCTAAAACTTCGTCTCTCGTGAGAAGAAGTGGAAGTCCGTCAAGTAAACTGCAGTTCTCCTCCGTGACCTTTTTCAAGGTGAAATCTCTTAGGCAGTATTTGAGGAGGGCTGTGCATCTTGTCTTATCTCTGATCAGAGTGGAGGTTATGGGCAGAGGTAATGCTTTTTTCGTCTGAGTTGGGTCATTGAGAGGTTTTGCTTTCAGGAAAGTCCGCACGGTTGAAGAATTAACATCTTTCAATTCAATGCCAGCACTTTTAAAACTTTTCCAAATGTCTTGCATTTTAGTAGAACATGGAACCAATTTCATTCCAAGCTCTTCCAAAATGGGATTGAGGTAATCACTTAGTGAATGTGTCAGGTGCAGTGCCTTTGTTGACTCAGTTTCTGTGATGTCACACCAGTCAAAAGAGCATTCTTTAATTTGCCGAACAGCATTTGAGAGTGTCAGAGGATTGCTGGAGGGATGGAGAATAGTGCGAGTTGAAGTCCTCATCACTGGAATCACATTGAGGCCTCTTTCCTTGATCGATCTGTATACCTCATGTATCATTTCATGCCAATCCGGATCAACATCCTTGGACACAGTTGGCCAAAAACACAAGTACGAAAGATTGAAGCATGACTCAATTGCTGAGGTAGGGACTTTTGTCTTTGCAATGGAAGAACTAATGTAATGAAGGAGATCAGCATAGAGTGGAGCAATTAGCCTCTGTTTCAATGATTCATTCCACTTAGATTTCAGACTTTGTCCATCTTCTTTCCACAGGCTTCTCCTGGAAGAATCAACCTCAAAGTTTGCATTGATATGCACTGGAAGTCCAGTTTTCCCGGGCAAAGGAAGTGAACAAAAAGCTTCTCCTTTGAAATCCATGGAGTTTACATGCTTTGAACATGTTGCTATTGCAGCTTGAGGAAGTTTGTCTGATGCTGCTATGTCCCCTCCATCATAGGTTTTAAATGAGCCAATCCGTTCTGCAATGATCCATTTACTTTTACTTTTATCTGAGGTTGAAATCAGGGTTTCATAAATGACCTTCTGTGGTGTGACTGGTTTGTCACATTGCAGTGCATTTTGTTGAAGTTTGACAAAAGCGTCCTTTTTTTCTCTGCTTGATGCTGGAACACTTTTTTCAACCATAAAGATGGTTTTCAGTTGTCCTGATTGTTGATTGATTTCATGGACTTGTATTTTGCAGATGTTTTTCAGAAACAGAATTAATCCTTCTGGATCTTCAGAGAGGGCAGAACACAGTGTTTCCATGTCATTATCAGTGACTTCCTGTTTTGTTATTTTAGACTTGTTTGCCATTGTGCCAATCCTCAGAGGTAATCTGAACATGGTGCCATCTTTAAGAGGAAACTCATCTGGAAGAAATGATTTGTAGACATCCATATACATCCCCTTGAATTTATCAGCTAGTTTATAGCCAATCCCAGCTGGTGGTTTGTCTGAAGGGCTTTCGATGTATTTTTGATTGGGATCAGAAATGCACAGTAGTTTATCTCCAGTCAGGATTGATGGGCAGTCGGTCAAATGGTAAACAGAGTTAAATCCAACACCATATTTCCCTGTCTTTCCTGGAATGTTGTGCTTTCCTCCTTCCCCCAGATGTTGAATGCCAGCCAGGTCAGTATCAGAGAACACTTTGTTGTTGAACACACACAGTGCTGGACCCTGCAGATGGTTCCATTTCTTCCCAAATGTTTTTTCTTTGCCATGCTGTCGTTTGTCCCAAACAAAGTGAATTTCCGTTGCCTCCGCATCATCTGCATTTTGGATCAATTCTTTCAGGATATCCTTTTTTGATGGATAGGACGAAATAATGTTTTTGATTCGAACCGTCAGTTGCTCCTGCTGTTCAAACTGAAACGCAAACGGAGCGATGTTTGGAGCTACGTGGCTTTGCAGTGTGTGATGCCGAGTTGTTTTTATTCCAAAGTGGCAAGCCATTTTACGTGGGATATTTTCGTGACATAACGTGACGCCACTAGCCACAGGCATCCATGGGCTGTCATTGTAACACAACTTGCTTGCAGGTTGTAAAATGCCATGTTCATTGGGTATCAGACAGTCACTTGTTTTCTCTTCTGTGTCAGATATTCCTTTTTGAAATATTTCCGTTAAAATAGTGTGGCACATTGATAGATCATGCTTGGGCAGGGCCTTGTTTCCATGTTGACTGTGCAACTCTTGGAGCACAGTTATGCATTGACTGACTGTAAAACATTTTTCAACACCTACACTTTCCCAGAGGTTTTGGAAACTTGTGAATGCAGGTGGAAGTACATGGAGGTATGGTTTTGCTTCAAATTGCTCATTTTCAGCAACACATTTCACATTTATAAATGTACTGCCAACGAGAATGAAAGGGAATGAATTTGCCATTTCTTTAATAGAAGTTGAATCTTCAGAGTTGCAGAGCCACTGGTTTAGAAAGCAATAGCATTCATATGCAATTTTGTGGAGCATAGTTTTGTCAATGGATTGAGATTGCTTACATGCTTCTTGCAGCTGCCGGAGGACTGTTTCAGGCCCTGGACTGTCATTGATCCCCAAGATTTGGAAGACTGGATCTGTGTTGTAAATTTTCAGGATGCTGTTGTCCAGCACATGCTGTGTCATGTTCACAAGCAGGGTGCACTTGTCACTGAAAACATCAGTGGGTTTTTTAAGTGTAACCATTTGTTCCACTGTCACATCAGCAGGTGAAAATGCTGGCAGAAATTCCGTCTCCTTCAGTGTTTCCCAGTGGCTGGAGTCTTCATCATGTGCGTGATGTTTCATAAGGTCCAGGAGGCATTTCAGCTTCTCAAATGCCTTTGTCCGGTCAGAGCTCCATGTTTGGGTGATTGTGTCTGCTTTTTCTGTGATGTCTTTCAATGGCAGAAAATTGCTTGTCATTCCAAGTTCCAACAAGCGCTGAATCCTTTTGGGGGAGCAAAAGTCATTCACTGTTCCCCCAAGTAAGCGTCCCTCTTCTGGTTCAAAAAGACAGGCAACCTTCCCTGATGGATTCACAAGTTTGTTAATGTACTGCAGGTGTCCCTTTGATGTGGGGATGCATGGAAACCTGACCAGTAGATTGTCAATTTCTTCGTTGTGAAGGTCAATGGCATGCAGCACAAGAGCGTCTCTGCTCAAAGGGTCGATGGTATCAAGGTTGTTAAACACTACTTCTTGGTAAAACGTCTCCCACTTCCATGTTCTCTCCAGTAAAACATGTTCTAGCCCTGCCTTTTTGAAGTTATTCTTCAGCCACTGAGGGAGAGAAACAATATGGTTGTGTGGTTTTGCATATTTCTTGCACATCTGCACCACAAGTGCACTCATGTCTTTATCCTCTTCAATGCTCTCATGGAGAAATATGGCAGAGGTTATTGAGCACCAGTTTTCTCCATCACTGAAGAGCTGTGGGCAACGAGAGTGCTGGGCAATAATAGAGTAAAATGCATCAACCAATGGCTTGAAGGTGTCACTTACTTTATCGCCATCTGGCCAAAACATATGATAATGGTAATCGTCCAATTGCTTGTCTTCAGACATTTTCTTCAGTGTCAAGAGTGTGGTCACATATGCCGTCACTACAGGATCCTGAAGAAGAGCTGTGTTCCAGTCACGTTTCACACCACTCTCCCACAGGCCTTTGCGGTTGCTTGTTACAGCAAATGTACCATTTACATTAACTGGAAGACCCGTGTTAATGGAAAGAGGGAGGAAGCAAAATGCCTGCCCAACAAGATCTGTTTGTAATGGAGCCAGTTTCCCAGTTTTTGGTTTCTTTTGCAAAGGAACAGCAATCCCCCCGATGGGCAAAGAGAACTTGGCATGTTTGCTTTTTTGAAGGGCCATTTTCAAAGATTCCTGTGTCCCAAAGCAATTGTACAGGAGCCAAGCCTGAACATCAGTTACACCACACTCCTGACTGGTGATTTCAACAAGATTGATTGTGTGGCAGTCAATGACCTTATGTTTTGCACCAAGTGTCATCAGTGATTTCTCAGCTTGACGTTGCTTTGACTCAAAGGTTTCCTCAAGAATCTTCATTGTACTCAGAGTTGTTTTAGAGACAGTGAAGACGGTTTCTATTTCATCATCTCTTGGTGGTGTTGACCCATTGTTTGTGATATTTTGAAGGGATAAGGCATTGACTTTCTTCAGAAAAAGCAGATGAGTTTGTGAATTCTCAATCAAGTGCTGTTGAAAGGAGACAATGTTCTGTTTGTGATACACCTTTGTGCTTAGTTCTGATTGGCGAGCCTCTTCTTCAGTTCTGAAAGGTAGTTTGATCAGAGTACCTGGATAGAGTTCAGAAGACCTTTGTTTGTTGAAGTTGCAGTCAAAAATCCGTTCATATGGTCCAAACTGACCAGGAAACCAATTAAAAAGTCGCTTCTGGGACAAATCGAGTTTGATTCCTGGATTTGTTTTGTGCTTGATGTGCTTTTTAAGGTGACTTACATTGGGATCGAGTATGAGAAGACTGTTACCACTAAGGATGGAGGGAACATCTGTCACATGATACACAGTATTGAATCCAAGTCCAAACTTTCCAATCTTTTCCACTTTGTTTTCTTTTGAGGCAGAGCCAACTTGGACAATGCTTTTCCAGTCCTCAGCTGTGAACTGCTCATTATTATAAGCCCAAAGGCACGGTCCTTGACAGAGGGCCATGCCAGGATCAATAAGACTTTCAGGAGCATCTTTGTGGACTCTGAAATCCACCAGGAATTTACAGGCTTCTGCCCCAGCATCTTCTGCATTTTGAATTAGCTCTTTGAAGATGTCACTTTCTTCGTCATATTCTTTGAGAATGTTTTTTATCCTTGTTGTTATTGGCTCTGATTGTCCGCATTGTTCTATTCCCACCAACTCTGGATCGAGGATGAAGGTACTGAGGAATCGAATGTTTAACCACTCTGCCGTTGCTTTTGGGATTTCTTCGTGCACAACGTAAATTTCCTCCTGGCTGCAATCAAGCTCTTTCAAACCATTTTTGCTCACATCACAAAAGACTGCTGTTGACTTGGGTTTCAGTGTATGTTGTTCACCCTCTAAGATGACTGGCACTGGAATGTCATCCTTCACGCTCTTCTTCTCTCTCCACAGCCAGTTAAGAATTTCTATTGACACCTTTACCTCAGAGGAGCTTGCAAAAGGCTGTCGCCTTGCTTCAACATTTTGCTGGATAGAATGAAGGATGTCAACAATTTCTCCGTCTGAAATCAGTGTTCTCAGGCCAAAAGCCTGGAGCAACTTCTTGTATGACAGAAATTCTTTTGGCACCTTCCCAATGTAAAAGCTCAGGTCTAGATTACATGGGTAGTCAAGAACCAAATCCTTTGGTGAAACAAACTTGCTGTAGCTCCACAGCCAGTTTTTGTTCTGGTTTTTCACCGTAGCAAATTCAGAGATGTGATCTTGCATGTGTTTGTAAATGCTATGCAGCTCCTTTTTGAAATGCACATCTGTGTCAGGATCAGCTATTTTCTGTGCCATTGATGTCAAGGCTGATAAATTTTCAAATACTTTTTCGGGAGGAGGTCGGCATTTAAGCCCAAGTTTGTTGCTAACTTTTTCACTGAGATTTCCCAAAAGAGGCATCACATGTCCAACAATGTCCTTGAATACGGAATGTCTTATTTCATCTGGGCAGAAGAAACAACTTCCCTGAGACTTGTCGTCACCAGGTTTATCACATGGGACCCATTTCAGCATTTTAAGGTTTTGGATCTCTTCAGAAGTAAACTTTGACAGTAGATTATTGGCATCCAACATTTTTAAGAGCACCTGAGCTCTTTTCTGAGCTTCAGTGGGAGAGTCCCTGTGCATTTTGTCAATCAGTGTGGCAGCATGCAACAAATGCTTAGGTAACACGTTTGCTTCTTTATTTTGCAAACCAAGATCTGTTAGGCTTTCAAGCATTTGTGATGTGCCAGTGTACAAGTTTGGGGGGAAGAAGCCAGGCTCAAAAATGGTGGTAAAACTTTGAATTCTTGGGTCAAAAAAGCTTGAGGCCTTTCTCAGTTCCTTATTCACTTGAATGAAGCTCAAGTTCTTGCATCTGTTTTTCAGTGTTTCATTCTGAGAGAAGAGGACGTTGCCATTTTGTAAAATCCAAATCATGGTTTTGTCAATGTCACCTTTGCTGCAAGACCCCTTTTGGATGCAGTCAATGAGAAGATTTGCTGCATCAGCGGTGTTTAAGAGATTAACTTTAAGCAGCTGCAACAGTCTGCGATCAGCCTCTGTAGCACAGCGCACAACTGAATCAGGCAGAGGGAGCTCTGCCGGTACTGTTAAACCAGACATGAGTTTAACAGCCTGTTTTGATTGAGCTGCAGAACACTCTCCTTTCATGGTTTGGAAAAGAGGCAACTTTGAGAGTAACTCTTTCTCACCCCTTGTAAGAGAATCCAGACAAGATAGATAATCTTTTAGTTCTTCTCTTGCTGTGTGAGAGGCCGCTTTGAGTTCTCTGATAAGATGCTGAGTATCTAAATTCACCAATATTTTCACGACACTCATCGGAGATGGGCAAAGCACATAAGAGTCTAGGTCTATGTGCTGGAGCCACTCATTTCCTTTCACCACAGTGCCACCAGCTTTGTTCACCAACTGAGCTATTTGATCTGGCAAGCTCATCTTTTTGCTTGTCTGAAAAATGAGGGTGGTGTTCTGTTGCAATTGTGCTAGTGATACAGCCTGACTGAGGGGCAGGGAGCAGACTGGTATTAATGGTATTCCAGTGAAAGAACTTAACTCTTTGAAGTGAGTGTTGAGAAATTTCCAGAATCCCTGGAGCCAGTCTAAAGGTGGATGTTGACTGTTGCTGGTGTCCCAGATGACAAACCCTGGCCCAGTCTCCTTCCAGTCCTGTGGCAAATATGTCCTTGCATATTCAGCCACTCGGTCTGCATCAATGTTGATGACCTGGAATAAATCTGAAACAAAGATATTTGGAAAAATATATGTTCAATTTCATGTAGCAGTGCAAAAACACACGGGTCAAAAATACAACCAACTTTCAAAACATGGTGTTCATACTTTGTCGGGCCAGTTCTTTCAGGTGGACGATGCTGACTGGACTGAGATCATCTGAGATGAAGAGGTGTTTGCAGAATGGTAGCAAGGCTCTGCATGAAAGATACATGTTTTCACTGGTCATGTAACATAACATTTATCTCTTTTGTGTCTACAGTATTTACGGGGGTGTGCCATTACAGGGTTATTATCTGCATAAACCATAACATAACCCCAACCTAACCCAACCCAATCATAACCTTTGTCACATTATAATAGGACCAACATATTTACATGACGCATGCAGTTAGAAGACAACACATAATGTGTCACTACATGTTTAAAGATCCAGCCATTACTATTCTCATATATTATAGTAAAACAATTTTACCTTGGAAATTCATTGCTGTCAATCAATGTGGTGTCCTCCTGTCTGTTTGTGAATGATCTGAAAGAGCCATCACTGAGTGGGAGCAGCTGAAGTCCCTCAAGTTCTTTATATTTCTCATCACTCAATGCGTACTCCAAAAGACAGAGTCTGTCATCTCGAGAGATGTCATGCGTGCCAATCCTGCGCAGAGTGTCCCTTATGAAGCCTGGAGTGACATGTTTCAGGGTGCTCAGGTATGGACAGCCCTCTTTTATAGCTCTTGCAACATGCCCTGGTAATGTGACAAGATTTTCTCCACAGGAAACCAAAGTCTGTTTAATGGCGGCCAATATTTCAGGGCTTGTTGGACCATTACAGGGGAACACAGCCTCTGATGGAAGGATGAATCGTCTTTCATCTCTTGCAAGAGAGAAGACAGCCATATTCTCTCTGAATAAATGACTAAGAACATCCCGGGCAATGGGATACCATTTGTCCTTGTGTTGAACATGGGCAATGTCTGGCCACAAGTCATACACAATGGCCGCAGGGAAAATAGACTTTTGGGCTAGTTTGATGGCATCTTGAATGATCATGAGGTATGCCTGAGGAAGCACTTCCTTCATCAGCAGTTCGTTCCATAGAGCGTGTTCATCATGTTGCTGGTCTTCCTCTTGCCACTTGATTTCTCGCCTGTTGTCTGTGAGGCCAAAGCACGCGTTGACATAAACTGGGAGTCCTGTTTTGTTGGACTCATTGTTTGGAAGGGGGAGAAAGCAGCTCAGTCTACTCTCACTGCAGTTTCTCTTCTCATCACAAGGGAATGCCAGGTCAACTTGAGGGAAAAAGCTCAACTTTTTTGCCAGTGAATCGAGATTGTCTACATTGCCTTCTTTCATGGTGCATGTTGTCACAAGCCACTTGGTTTCACGGTCAGTGTCTGAGTGGAGGGTTATCATTTTGAACTTCGTTGAGCCCTCAACAACAGACTTGTCTTCTGACTTCAAAAGAGCATCTGTGGCCACAGAGGATGTCACCTTAAATCTGGTGTTGACAGTGCCATGTGTGTCAATATGAATCAGTGATACACAAGTCACATTTTTCAGGAACAGGAGGCTCAAGCCTGCATCTGCAATGAAGCTATCGAAAAGCTCAACCACCTTTTTAGAATCGTACAGATTATCTGAAATTTCAGAAACCTCGCTGCGCAAAGGGAATCTGAAAATTGTGCCATCAAAGTGCTGGTCCTCCATGACAACGTTTGACCACTCTTTTTCACTTACAAGTGAAACTATATCTCGAAAGGGTTGGAATTGATCTTGCATGTGCATCAGAGCGTCTTGATCTTCTGGATCATCCAAAGACCACAGAAAACCTCCATTTCTGCCTCCAAATATTTTTTCCTGGGGGTCCATGAAGCCAAGGTGTACTGAACTGAAAATACTCGGTACATCTGTAAAACAGATATCAGGTAGTTAATGTACTACATGCATTCTCTATCAAGACTAATCATTAGATTGAAACTGTAGAGAGTATTACCTGTTGTGTGGTAGACAGAGTTGAAGCCAATTCCAAACCTTCCGACTTTGTTTGGGTCGTTGCGCTTGACACTCCTTCCTGCCATCTGAATTCCTTCCCAGTCATCGTCAGTGAATGCAGCATTGTTGTAGGCATAGAGAGCAGGGCCTTGACAAAAAATGAAAAGGTGAGCAAAGTAAAAAAGACCTCTATCTATCTATCTATTTATCTATCTATCATGAACAGTGATATTTGCTTAACATTCTACATACCTTGGTATTTTCCCAGTTCTTCAGTCCACAGGCTTTTAGTCCCATAGCGTCTCTCATCATGGATGAAAACCACTTTGGTGGCTTCAGCATCATCTGCATTTTGAATCAGCTCCTGTTGACAATAACATCATGACCATGAACATAGCTTTGGAGACTAGAGAAAATAATCAAATACCACTCACCACTGTCACAGACACAAAAAAGTGGCAATATGATAAGATATATTAATCTATTTTAAAAAACAAAACAAAAAATACCTGCCTACCCTTAGACCACCACTTTATAGACCCACAATATAATACAACAACCAGTGCAACTGAAAAGACCTGTGTGGGTGCAAAGAGCTTTTGTTCATTTAGTTAATATTCATGAGGTTGCCAATCATTCTACTACAAAGAAGTAGAATGATTGACATGTTCAAACATGTCCGGGTGATTAAATGCTTGTGTTAAGTTGTTCACAGTGAATTCTAGATGAAGAGATACAGGCTTATGGCTACATATTACACAGGTATACATCTATACACCATAAAAAAATGCACATTGATAAGTGGCAACACAATTTTTTATTTTTTTTTTTGAATACAGAACATGCTTATATTTTTGCAGGATGTGTTTCATTTTCATTAGAAACCACTGTAAGTTAGTGAGCTGGTCGTATGAAATCCCATGTTGCTTTGAGTGTGTCTCTTTTTCTTTAATGTGACTGGGTACAGTGTGCTCGACTCACCCAAATTAAAAAGTTAGACACACCAATGCAACCAATGCAAAAAGTAAGTCTGGAAGTTAGAGCTGAAACAATTACTCGATTAATCGATTACTAATCCATTATCAAAACAGATGATGATTCATTTAGTGATCGAATAGTAATCGAGTAATTGTTTTAGCTCTAGGCTCCAGACTTACTTTACGGTTTGAAGTTTTTTTCATTATCAAAACAAGATTTTCACACTTCTTCAGTGTGACTATATTCTTAATTTCTTTGCTCCATGTAACAAAGAAATCATTAAAAGTGAATCATTTTGGTTTGCAGACAAAACAAGACATTCGAGTACATCATCATTTCCAGGTTTGACAAACACTGATCAACCTTTATTTAACATTTTATGGATATTTTATGGACCAAACGATTACTCGATTAATCGTGAAAATAATCGACAGATTAATCGATTATGAAAATAATTAGTTAGTTGCAGCTCTACTGGAGCCCTGTATTATTATAAAACATAATATTTTATCACCTCAATACCATCCATCCATACCGCTTTATCCTCCACCAGCAGGTCGCGGGGGGTGCTGTGCCAATCTCAGCCGACATAAGGCAATAGGCGGGGTACACCCTGGACAGTTTGCCAGTCCATCGCAGGGCCACACACATAGAGACAAATGACCATTCACTCTCACACCTACGGTCAATTTAGAGTGGTCCACTTTACCTAATCCCCATATTGCATGTTTTTGGACTGTGGGAGGAAGCTGGAGAACCCTGAGAAAACCCATGCACACACGGGGAGAACATGCAAACTCCATTGCTGCAAAGGCAAGAGTGCTAACCACTACACCAAACGTGTGGCCCCAGTTCAATACCAACCTTCAAAATTTGTCCACCATCTGGATAACGACGAAGAATATCTTTCAGATAGTCAATGAAGGGTGGAGCCGTCGCCCCAAAGGACGTTCTAAACGAAGTAGCATGATTGAACAGAGACAATTAGAGACACAGAAAATGCAAATCAATACAGGGTTAGTCCCACTTAAAAATAATAAGAGGTAGACGAACAGGTTTGTGTCAAGACAAGGGTGAAACTCACCGAGCTTTTTTCTTTATCTTCAGACTCATTCTTCCTGTGTTAGATGCTGCAAGAAAATGAGAGTTTAGTATTGGGCCTGAGCATGTCAAACAGATCATTTTGACTACATCATAAAAACACCCGTGTACCTGATTGTTATTTTTAATTTCTCTGAAAAAGGAGAAGGTTGATTCAAACACGCCTGTCTGACAGGTTTTAAACTTGGCATATGGGGGCGTGAGAGGCAGGGCAGGACAACTCATACAGTGGTTTATACAGATAAATAAATAAAAATGATCAGGTTCTCAATAGTATTTCAATTCAGGGCGTGAAAACATTTCTGTCCTCTGGGGGGGCATGACAGAAAATAATAAAGAACCACTGTACTAAGGGAACCAGTGTGCGCAGTGTGGTGGAAATGCAACAGATATGTTGCTAAACCAGTTGCCCAAAAATTGTTGTGCCAATAGATGAAGAATCCTCCCTGTTCTCTGGCTAAATCCTCCAGAATACACAATGCAATGTGCCCTGCATGTGATGCTGAGTCAGTTGAAGCCTGAGATGCGGCTACTGCACTAGTTACTTAATAAAAGAATAAATAATAAATATATAACATATGCATTACAGTTGGATTGCTGCAATTAGTCAACAGGCCATTATTGAGGTTCCCTAATGTTATGACTCTTTCAAAATAATTTACTTATAAGTAACATTTTCTACTATGTCAAAAAATCAGGACTTTTTGTATGTGACTGTTTAGTCACCAATTCTCATAAACTCTGTTGTCCCCAGCCCCAGACTGCCAATATAAATGTGTGTTTTGTTTTTTTTTTAAATTAAAGTTTGTTTACAGATGTAAGATTTGTAAACAAAGGCAGAAACCTTAAACAGATCCTTGATGGAACACTTTAAGACTTGACGTGGTTTCTGGTTTCATATCCAGATCATTTTGCTGACTCATTGCAGAGGAA
This sequence comes from Solea senegalensis, assembly GCF_019176455.1. Taxonomy (NCBI): domain Eukaryota; kingdom Metazoa; phylum Chordata; class Actinopteri; order Pleuronectiformes; family Soleidae; genus Solea; species Solea senegalensis. The sequence continues at coordinate 13,697,677 of NC_058022.1, read as the reverse complement.
ATAGGCAGCTGCTGTCATGCTGCTTCCTGGTGATTGGAAGCTGTAATTCCCAATTTGGCTTTTTTTAAACTTCTCCACTGTAAAGGGTTAACTGTGTTACATTAGCACTTTTTTTTCTCCTCAAATTACCAGTGTGGTTTACAAGTAAACAGTAGTTACAGTCATACAAGATGTGCGACAGCCTTAATCTAAAGTTTCATAACTGAATTGTCTGGTCTTGCTGCCGGATTAGGCTGATGAGGGATGTTTTCTCTTCATGGTCTGTGATTGTTTTGTTTTTTCTTCATCTCAAATCATTTAATTCGACACACCCAGGTAAAGTGTATTTTTTCTCTTGACTTGATCCAGTGAGGTCTAACACTCTCAATGCTAATAATACATTTTAATAAGGTTACAGGCTAATGATTTCCTTCGTTTTGATTAAAAATGTCTCTGTCTTTTTCAGTGTTTGTAGTTTATCTATACTGGCTATAAGTATATATACAAAAAAGTTACTTTTATTTTCTTTAGTTAAAAAAATAACTTTTTACTTTTACTCCTCCTAACTTTCCTCTTTACTGTGGAGACGAAAGCTAAAACACACACAAAAACACAACAATGACTCATCGAATAAAATAACAAAAACATATAAGCGATAAAGAACATATTCGCCATGGATGAGCGATGTAAAGACGCAGAGGTAGAATCATAAGAGCTTACCTCACACATGTTGGTCCCATCACTTCTGCCTCTCACAAAGTGCTGGAGACAAATTAAGTTGCATCCTTTCTGGTGACTTATATACGGACCGTGTCTGTGTCTCTCTCTGTGTGTGTGTGTGTGTGTGTGTGTACCACTTCGCTCAAAACGAAAGTAACACAAGCTACGAACAGTTCATTTCCTCAGCTTCAATCCGGTGAAACGAAACTGATGCGAGGAGGCGGGATTTAGCAGTTTGAGCATCCTGTGGCCATTTAAGTTTCATAAAGACTCAATTTGGGTCGCTGAAATCAATCTCAAGATAATTATCACCTGTGATAATAAGTTTGCCAGGTGAGCCCAATTAAAGGAAAAACAAGTAGGACGTTTCACATTATTTAGCAGACCACCGTTTTCAAGCAATATGGGTATATAGGTATGAAAACCTTAGACTTGAACGTGATCATCGTGCCGTTAAGAGATTTGTGGCTGATTCAGAGCACACCCGGGTTCAACAGCTGCTAAAATGCCATTATGAAGCAGCTGGTGCAGATTTCTTATGAAGGTGTATGACCCTCCAGAGGTTTGCAGTTATGCATAAACCTTCTATTCGGCCACCCTAACCAATGTGCACAAGTAGAAACGGCTGCAGTGGGCCCAAAAATACATGGAGACTCATATTCTAACAGTCTTGTTCACAGATGAGTGCCGTGCAAACCCTGGATGGTCCAGATGGATGGATTAGTGGCTGGTTGGTGGACGGCCACCATGTCCCAACAAGGCTTCAAGGAGGTGGCAGAGTCATGTTTTGGGCCAGAATCATGGGGAGAGAGCTGGTCATGCAGTCCCTGAAGGTGTGAAAATTAAGTATATGGAGTTTCTGACTGACCACTATCAAGAACGGTGCTTTCCATAACAAAATCTTCATGCGTGACAATGCACCGTCTCATGCTGCAAGAAATACTTCCGCATCATTGGCTGCTATGGGCATAAGAGGAGAGAAAAACATGGTGAGGCTTTGCCCCATCCTTCTTTGGAACCTTTAGAGCATCCTCAAGCAAATGATCAATGAAATAGCAGCTCTGAGAGGCTATTCTGACATCCTGATATAAATACTGTTATTTGTTCAACGGTTGATGACTTGAAAATTATGCTGACTGTCATTTGCATAATATGAAACGCGGTGTATTCATTCTGTTTTTCTTACAATGACTGACTGGAGCCGCTCAGGCTGTGACACAGAGATACATAATTGAAATACTTTTTTTAGGAGTACATTTCACAAGCTTTATAGCCTTTATTTATCCAGATTAGTTTCATTGAGATCAAGGATCTCTTACACTTACATGGGGCACACCTTCTACTTACTTTATATGTAAGGGACCCTAACCAGGTCAGAGGTCAAAAAGCAATGGCTTGAGCAACACCTGGGGCCTACCCGTGTATGTTGTTCCTATTCAAAATAAAAAGTTCGGATATCCACAATGACATTTGGACTAATGTCACTTTTACATTCATGTGTAAGAGGTTTCATCGTTGTGAAATGTCTTGCCATTCTCTCTCTTGTGGTCTAAAGAAAAAAATCAAATCAGATCTCAGCCCTAAGAAATTAGATTCTGCCTCATCAGGACCAGGTTTTTGTCTCCCTGATGACTACTGGTCCTGACAAGATCAATGTTTAAGCCAGTAAGAGCATTAAGAGGCAACCTTTTAGTTAGGGGTACTAGTTTCTTTGTGCTCCGAGTTACTCCGCCAGTCGCTAGATGGCGCTGCAGCCTGGTTTTCCGTCAGAAACCAGGAACTGTGGTCGGACAAGTCGAGAGATGCGATCATCAGACAGACAGACAACAGAGAAGCCTCTTTTGTCTTTTGCCTCCACTATTGTGACACTCAGCTGCACTTGCAACATAAATGCACGGTATGTGACTAATATATATTTGTTTTCCTGTCCTCAAATAACCCAAGTGTGTAAGGAGAAGAAGCAGAGTTGACTGATTCCAAGGAAGATGGTGTTTGTGCTTGAATATCCACATTTTGGATGTCGTCTGTCAGTTTCAGCAGCCACCGTTAATCACGTCAGGTTTGGTTAAGTGCTACTGAGCGTGATATGGATAAAACTGACTTTATTTTCATAGCAACACAGTAGTGATGATTAGAGACGGGGAATGGTGTGGATGTTGTCTACTCCCAGTTACAAAACAATGAACAGGGGCGTTTCTGGGGACTGTATGGACCTCCATACTTACTCTGTAGGTTAGAAATGTAGGAATACAATCTCTCCATATAATATTATTGTGGTTTCATTCCACCTTGCGATATTCACTATGATAGCATCCTCTGTATAATACCTTTTACATACTGTACAACACTACAACATATTTACAGTGTTCTATAATTTAATGGGCAATTAAGATAACAAAAAAAATAATAAAATAAAACACTCTGTCAGATTAAAAATGGATTTTCAATAAACTATCAGCTGGTGCCCCAGACTACTGTCTGCATGTCTTGTTGCAATGCCCTTAACTACAATACTCTGTGGTAAACAGTAATTACAGTAGTACAAGTTGTGCTACAGCCTTAATCTAAAGTTTCACAACTGAATTGACTGGTTTTGCTGCCTGATTAGGCTTGTTAAGCTTTTGTTTATTGTTTGTTTTTCTTCATGTCAAACCATTTAAAGTCTATTTAAAGATGTTCAAGTCTCTCTGGGATAACTAAGTACAGAGTACAGAGTCAACACACCCAGGTAAAATGTTTTTTGATCTTGACTTGATCCAATGAGGTCTCAAACTCTCAATGCTAAAAATAAGTCAAGTCAAATTAACCATTTATCTAAATGCACAAATTTAAAAGTGGTCATTAACTGTGCCACCTAATGACTTGGATGACCAGACACTGCATTTTCTAACTTTTGTTTTTTTTAATGTTGTATGTCTAATTTTTAACATACAAACTTATTGACAGTACAAATAAACTACAAGCATTGAAAAAGACAACGGAAACCATTAGCCTGATTTACAACAAAATGGTTTAAGGATTTAAAACTATAACTATAACAATCACTCTGTGCATATCACTTTCAGATTTCAGTGAAACAATGAAAACTCCAGCTCTCCCACTGTGGCTGTAGACAGCACCATGCTGGATAACACCAGTGATAAAGGACAACGAACTGGACACTGCTCTGACTGTGGATGCAGTTTCAGTCCATCACAGTCTGACTCGGATTCAACCAGCAGTTCTTCCTCACCCAATCAGCAGCAGTTAAAAGCAGATAATCCATCCAAATGTCTGTCCTGTCGCTCGGGCAGCAGTCTCCCTAATGTTCAGCGGCCACACCGTCGCATCCACATGGACCCTCACAGCTGCAGCCTGTGCAACAAAACCTTTATCTCCTCAGCCCACTTGACCCTTCACCTCAAATCTCACAACAAGGAGCGGAAGTTCAGGTGTAGCACATGTGGCAAATACTTTCATCAGGCCTCCCACCTGATGGCACACAAGATGACCCACAGTGGAGAAAGGCCATTTAAATGCTCCGATTGTGGCAAGACCTTCGGCCGTGCCTCACACCTGAACACACACCGCCGACTCCACACAGGAGAGAAGCCCTTCAAATGCCCCTACTGTGACAAGTCATTCACCCAGAAGGCTGGACTACTTTCACACATTCGTCTGCACACAGGGGAGCGTTCAACCAAGTGTGAGCAGTGTGGTCAGGATTTTGGGTCTCTGCCCCTCCTGTTAACTCACAAAGCTCAAGAGGAATGTGGTAAGGCCAAACCTATGTCTAAAGCAGAAGTAACCGAACCCCAGAATACACAAGGTAGCCCAGAGGATCTGAAGTGTGGCGTTTGCTGCCGCACCTTTGTTCGATCATCATACATCAGGCTGCACATACGCCTCAAGAAAGGACAGCGACCTTATCACTGCAAAGTATGCAACAAGACCTTTGTCAAGTTGGACACCTTTGTGAACCACTGTGACAAACACCTGAGGCAGAAAAAGGATAAAAACAAGCAAGGTAAAGCCAAGGTTGTGAAGCCTCCACTGTTTGTTCCTCTCTCCAGTCAAAGTTCTCCTCCTGAATCCTCACCCACTCAGCCGTTGGAGGTCAACACACGCACCAGATCAAAAGCAAAGACTAAAACTGAACAGAACGCTGAACAGGAGGTGTGCATTCACTGACACAAAAATGGTCTGTCATTAAGAAATAGAATAGTATTGATATCATGTGAAAAATTACAAAAAAAAAAATGTTTCCAAATAAGGACAAAAAGCATATTAGAAGTTGAATAACATGTTGATTTGCTGAATTTCAACATTAGTTCATCAATTGTACATATATTAATTTAGAATAATATATTGTAAGAAAATTCAGGCATTACAGAAATACAATGTAGTGGACTTTTCTAGTGGATTTTTTTGTTGCACCTCAGACTACAAATACTTGATAAAAAAACGTTTCTGTTTTTCAAGCCTGTAAACACAACACAGTCTTGTATAAAAAAAAAAGCATACAAATTGAAAGTTGTGTTCATTCTACGCTTACCCTGCTCTGATTTCATGGTGTGTTAAATCACCTGGGCCTGTAGTTATCAGGTGTACAACATTACGACTGTATGTCCTGCCAGATGAGGCTCTTTTGACAGCGTTACTTTTACATCATGAAGGCGGAACTTCATCACCGGCCGGCCAGCAGCAGCAGCTCACAGCTGATACTTCACCCACCCTTATCCTCACAGAGGATGTGTAAGACTGATTTTCAGTTGATCGCCACCATTGATGAGACACTTTGTGAGCCTTTCACCTCCACATGGGGAAACTCTTTGTTCCAACCTATGGACACAAATACAAAAAAAACACACACAAAAAAAGTCTAAGGACTCTAAAGGTAAAGTGAGGACTTTTTGGCGATGCATGTATGTAACAAAGCCACACTGCATGAAAAAAATGGAACCACAGTGGTTAAAAAAAAGCATTATAGATGAATTATTCATTAAGGTTAAGGTGAATAAAGTGAAGGTTTTAATGTTTGCCTGGCAGTTGTCAGTCTCCTCTTTGCTGCTGTTGATGTTCCACTGCAGGGTAACAGTCATGTGGCGTCTCCAGATAGGGTTCCTGTGCAGGACAATGCTTCCACTGATCGAGTCTCCTTCATACACACGGACTGGTCTGTCTAACATGAAGAGAGTCTGCTTCCAATGTGTTGGCCTGAAGAGAAATTTGTTAGTTTTTGAATTTTGTAGACACTTAGATTCATGAGTATAGCCATCCCTGCTTGCAGTGACACAAATGTTCTCAGACAGTATTTATGAACTCCTAAGGAATTTTAGGAGTTCTACTGCTCATTAATTGTGTGATACTTGGCTGTTAAAACTGCACTGCTGTCAGTGAATAAACTGTTATTCTTCATGTTATAACTGCACAAGAGAGTGAATAATAGTTTTATGTTTAATACTCAGAGTTAGGTCCCGTGTTTAGCTCCACTGTTGCACCTTCTGTCTCCAGGCTTTCAAAATGAGCAGTGAACCAGGCAGTGAATCCATGGAACACACCAGACCTTTCCACACAGAAATGAAACTGACCCTTCATTTCCTGAGAAATGAAACCACATTCATTTCATCAAAACAAAAAAAAAAACAAAAAAGCAAGGTGTGATTCAGCCTTAAGTATCGAACAAACAACCTTACCTCAAGGTCTTCAACTTGCAGAGTGTACATGTCCATGGTGATGATGTCACAGGGCGCACTGAGGCAGTCGCTGGGATCAATCAGGTGACTGAACTTGGGTTTGGTGAAGAACTCCTTCTGTGCCAAAGGCCTGCACACATAACATGTTATTCAGCACAGTGGGGGAAACTGGTTTGCTGCCACATAATCAGATTGTGTTCAGATTACTCAAAAATGAAACTCTTTGCACAGATTAAGCAATCAAATAGATCTTTAACAGCTATGAGTTTCTGTGGAAGTGAAGTTGAATTAGAAGTACTGGTGATAGCACAAAGATAATTCACTTACAGGAATTAAGACAAAGCTGTAGGATTTAACATTTTATTATATAAAATGTTTTTTGTTCCGTTGTCAAATGAGTTCACACTGTGCTGCTTAAGCCTATCAGCTCCATGAGGCTCTCGGTGTTCCCCAGTATAGCAGTGTATAAAACTTGTGTCGCCCACACTGCTCAGAGGAAGTGATTTGTTTTATGCAAACAGGATAGGGTATGACTGGAAACAAAGAATTTTCAGAATTGAATTCTACTGCTCAAGAAACCCAGTTGTTCAACAGTTTCACAGGACAAACTCTGCATTGTTTCTGTTCATGAAGTCCAAAGAGAGGTAGAATAAGAAAATCAACAACAATATGCAGTAGAAGAAGCTTGGTTCATTGATCACTGTTGATACCTAAGCTTGTGTCCTATTTAGTTATTAGTTTGGCCCATCGTATTACCACTGTAGCTCTCTACACACTCGACTTATCATACATGACAGGTTGCAAGTATATCACAAGCCCATTGTTGAGATTGTACCAGACATTAATAATAATACTTCCCTCCCTGGTCTCTTCTGTTAAGTTAATACCAATAACTGGGTATTTTTTTGGTTTTTGCCATGGCTTTGTCATGATTTGACTTCTGCATCCATTGTATTGTCTTGTGTACTTCTCTTTTAAGCTGATGTGTCCTTTGCTTAGTTGTAATCAAATTTCCCAAATGGGATGATGAAGATTGAGGATGATGATATCATGGCTTAGGAGGGTCATGAGATGCAGTTGAAAACTCAACATAGTAACAGGACATTTAGATAATATAGCACCAAATGTAATACTTTTAAGTTCAAAAAATTAATTTGCATCATGAGTCCACTTTAACTACAGTCAAATACTCTCATTTGTGTGTTTTCATTAGTTTGTTGACTTACAGAGTCAACACATCACCATAGACCATGAAATACTTGTGCAAATATTGGAATGAGGTGTATGTTTACATGCATGCATTACGGGATACAATAATCTATTTTTCTTTGATGTGCAACTGGCTTGAATGGCACATCTGTGTTTTCGACAATGGTATCTTGACCATTCAACATAATTAGGGTAATATTCACTGGAAACAAATGGCTCTTACTGAAGAGGGGTGAAGTCCAGGCCATATGGCTGCTCCCAGAAGGCAATTTTCTCTGCATAATAGCTCTCAGCCTGACATGGCACTAGGGCGAGGGCTGCAGATGAAGGCCACATCACACCCCCTTTTCTCAGCCAGCGGTCCCGTGCCAGCAAGACTGACTCCACCATGAACTCAAACTATACCAGTCGGAAGAGACAAAGAAATACAGAGCAGAATATTAAATCTGCCACAGAGCTAAGAGTAGAATAGCAATATGGGAGCTATATCAGTGGAATCATGATTACCAGCAGGCAGTTACCCATCCACTCAGAAACCAGGACATCCACCTGCACAGGTAGCTCAGTCTCTTCAGCTCGCCCCTGCAGCACTGTAACCACCTCTTCACAGTCGTTCTGCTTCACCAGCTGTCTGGTATACTCGGCTATGGAACTTGCTTCCACAGCATACACCTGCAACACCACAAGGTTGACACACAACACATGTATACACTGTATCCTTCTGCTTATGTCATGTAGCAACACTCTCTGTCCAGTAGATGGGAGTACTGGTTCACTAGAGTGATCTGATAGCTTGTTATATTATAGATTATGCTCTTCTGATTTACTGTTTTTCTGTTAAATTCTGGGTTAATTGGAAACTTAATATTATTTATAAAATTAATAATTAACTATTTGGCATGAATTGAGTGACATATGCACATTCACATAATGTATTTGGATGTTGAGTTATACTTACATACATGAACAGATTACTGAATGGGCCACCTCAGAACAGACTATGGGGAAAAAAATGTTTGTTCCCATGAACCGATTGCTTCATAATCCAACCATGCTTACAGTGTGATGAAAAAAATACTACTACCAATAAAAATAATATATACATATACATATATATGTATATATATATATATATACATATATATATATATATATATACATACAGTGTACATACAGTACATGTATGTATATGATAAAGAAAGAAAGAAAAAAACAAATCAATACAAAAACAAATCCTTCATGGCAATTTGGTTGATTCAGAACAATTCTCAGACAGAATAATCTCGTGTTTGCTGCTGTACTGTTCAAATTACCACTGAGGGTTGTGAAAGCTGAGCGCAGAAGAGGCTGATGATGCCAGTTCCACAGCCAAGGTCCATCACCACCTTATTCCTCAGAGAAGCACTGTTAGTGAAGATAACCTGCCGGTACGCCTCAGTGCGACTCTTGTCCGACAACATCTCCAAGTGAAGTCTCTGCATAATTGGGTGAAAAATATCAAAAGGAAGTTGTTGCCAGAGTAAAAACTGATGCCGATCTAAAGAAATAAATAGCATTTCCATGTTGTAATACTGCTGGTTCTGTTTTAATGTGTGAGTGTGTGTGTCAAATAAATGCAGAAATGTAAAAGTTGAGTAGCTGAACAATCAGTTATTCTGTATGTATCATTGTCTTTTCATTACCAATTTAACTTTTGGTCAAAAGTAATTTAACACATAAAGACAATGACACTTGCAGTCCAGAAACTGTTTTATCCACTTAAGCTTTTATTTTCGTCCATCCATCGTCTATGGGGTAACATAGAGACAATGAACCATCCACTCTCACACTCGCACTTATGGTCAATTTATAGTTTCCAATACAATGAGGACATGTACAGGATGACAGGTTGAAAGAACTTGTCCCTAGTGTTTAAGATAAGAAGGGTCACAAGTTAATGCTCATCATGATGGATTTTAATGTGAAAAGCATGGCTACCTTGAGAGCCCCATCAATCAGGAGTGCATACATTCTGTGTGCAACTTGCTTATAACAGGAATCCAACACAGAGCATTACATCACTGTCAAGTTTCTTACCAGTGTACCATAGCTGGCAAAGTATTCTTCGTCCTGCCATGGATCCTCCAGGCATGTTTCTTCATCCCGCTCTTTAGCAGCTCCAACAGGGCGCAGATAGCTGGCAGGTACATAACCTATTACCCCATGCAGCTCTGCCCACCACCAGTCTGATGAGGGCTTGGCATGCACAAGCAGTTTGTCTTTGCTAGTGAAAGCAAGCTGAGGGACAGAAACGAAATGTCAGCAGTAGATATGCATGACTTTGACCATTCTGATATCAAAGAAATCAAGTTCTCAAATGCTTCCATGTTATGTTACTCTATTATCATAATCCTGCATGAACTGGTATGACATCATTTATTAGATTACAGTGCTTCTTATACGCCAAATAAATACATGTATATTTTTTTATTTCAATTTCTTACATATCAAGCGACCCACTGGCTCTAAATGAATACAGATCTATATCACTACCCTAGTCAAACACAAGGCACACCTCTTTTATTGTGTATATATTTTAGAACTTCTACTATTCAGTGAGTCACATTAATCATCATGTCTGTGTCATTGTAATCGTTGCAATACATGTGTGCAATAATCATGTGCCACTGCAACTTCTAATGCTGACTTTCTGTAGTGAAAGGTGTATATTATGTAAATACATTATTAATATCTATATTTTCCTAACATATATGTTCATATATTATATTTGTATTTTTATAGTTTTGTATTTGAATTGGTTTTAACACAATTTGGCAATGTTTTCGAGTCCGTGAGTCGCATGACAAGAAAACAAAGCGGTTAACTTCAGTGTGAAGCTGAAAATGAGTCGGACGAACCTGGTCGCTGCCACTTCCAGTGAAGTCGGACAGAGCAATACATTCCTCAGGACACCCATCGTCCCCACCTTCTTTGTCTGACTGCATGACTCGCTTTTTTTCTTTATTTCATCAGCTTAAAATATCAAACAACAAAACACAAGTGAGAGCAGCTGTAACAGAACGTTCGGCGGTTAGAACCACAGTTGAGAACACTTACTTCCGGTTATGACGTCAGACCGTATAACCGGGGCTTCAGTGCTGTCGGAAAAAACAAAATGTGGCTGTAGTTCTATGCGAAATGGAGGTCATAATTGAACTTGTTAAGATTACGCTGTGATTTGCACAGCAGTATTTGTGTCGTAGAGTGTTTCTCTGCGATATGTTGTCGTAATGTGAACCTGTTAAACTAACTGTACAGCCCATTGAGCGCTCAGCTTAATTACAAGTACTTTCGTATTTCCGGAGTAGCATTTAAAGGCATCACCGTGCTGTTAGTTGGAGAACGACTTTAATTTAAAAACACAATTATTTCTACAATCTAAATGTATGCCCAAACGTCTTACTCTAACGATATAAATGTTATTTTATAATAGACATACACACAAGACATTTTAGCTGACTATTTCTGTGCTGGGTTTGTTCATTTATTATTTAAACAATACACAATCAAGGCACACCATGAGGTATAAAAAATACAAATGTTATTTTTCATTAAATTAATTCAACAAAACACATTTTTATTACTCCATATTTTAAAAACACTTTAAAAGCTGAGTTCACATTTTAAATCCTTGACATTATCTTGATTCTCAGTTGTTGTTGATGTTGTTTGTGATGACCGACTTCATTTGGTCAGCTGTCTTTTGTTTTTGACTTGAGGAAAGGCTTGTGCAGCACATCATGGAGTCGCCTTGCCTGTGAGCACAAAATGTGAACATGTGAATTCCTTTACCCTCTGTATTTTCACATTGTCCTAATGCATTATTGCTTACTTTTTGTGGACCTAGGCCTGGACAGAGAACAAGGTCTTCCTTAGATGCACTAATGATTCCTTCTATAGACTGTAAAAAAAAAAAGAAAAAAAAAGGAGAAAATGTGTGCTGTGCAGAGCAGTGAATGGACAGAAAACTCTGTTCTTCATTGAATGGTACTCACCGAAAAAGTGGACAGTAAAGTAATGGCATCAGTCTTGTTTACAGATTTAACAGTCGTCAGGCAGTCTGTAACCTTTAAACATACACCCAAATCCAATCAGTATTGCTTTGTTCAAACCCTGAAAAACACTGCAAGGCTCTACTCTAAATTTCTGTGACCACACATTGAGCCATTTTCTATGTTTTTTTTAAACTGTGAAAATTATCACATTAAAAATATCAATGCATGTTTAGACATGTGTGCAATCTCCTACCTTTGACAGATAGTTTTTCTCAACTTGCTCCTTCAGTACGTCTGCTGGTTTCTTTTCATATGACTTATACGTTTCTAGATAACGCCCCGCCTCCTCTGGACTGTAAAATTGACAGAATGAAAATATTAGGAAGAGTTAAATAGTTTATTTGTCAAGCCCTGTGCTGGCCGGAATAAACCTATTTATTTCATTAATGACTGATGTACTATGAAAAACAAAGTACATTTATAACCTGAAGATTAAACACAACAAAATAAAAAAGTAATAACTATATTACTAAAAAGAGTAATAATAAAAACTCTTAAACTTCTAGTCTCATTTCCAAATCACAGCATCAATGCATTTTTGAAATACACACTTTACATTGTGTCCTATAACCATCTTAACAGTATTTCTGGTAATCTGTTTTACCTCCAAGCCAAGATGAGAGTGCAGTCAGCCATGATGCAAATGCGAGCCAGCTCCTTCAATGCATGATGAGGATCTTTCTGTAATGATAAGCCAATGCCAATGTCTTAAATAAAGGCCCGAAACAGCCTCCAACTTCATGTTATACTTAAAGTAGAGTTAAAATTACATCTTTTAATGCAAAATATACTGTACATGCATGTATATGAGATACAGTAGATAATAGTTCAGAGTGGGTGGCTTACATTAAAGCCCATGTTTAATGATGTTGTGATTTGTTAAAATATTTGATATGCAACAAACAATGTGTCTTGATCTGCTCCAGTGTTTTAAAGGGAAAATTAACACAGAGAATAAAGGAATAAAAAACACAAAATGTTTGTAAAACATAGCACTTTCATACATGGTGAGTGATGTATAACGTGTCAGTTTTACAAAATACGTTTTGTACTTACCACATCTACTTGCACCAGTAAAACTCGCAGCATGAATGTCTGTCCAAGCTGCTTCAAACGATCATGTATATAGTTTGGGTTGAGGTTGTGATACCTCAAACTTCAAGCCAACCCCAAAAATCAACATCAAAACAAAACCAGACACACAAGAGAAAGAAAAGATTTTTTTTTAAATGCACAGCCACTTTTGTTAAACAAATATAAACAAAACACAATTTTTAAATCATTGGTTGGCACATACAAAAATCTCTTGCACTCACAACATGCTTTTCCTAAGGCATTAAAAAACCCACCTGAGGAAGAGAGCACATGTTGTCTGTCCCAACACATAATCTGGCACAACATCTCCAAACTCCCAGGGGACACTCCTCACAAACTTCAAAATGGGATTTCCCCTCTGTATGTAAAAACAAGCAAGTGAAAGTTTATGTCTTTCTAAATAACACATGAAATTCATCGGCAGTTGCCCATGAATGACAAAATGACAATAATAATAGGAGCAGGGAATAATTATATAATTTCTTTGACTGTTACAACAATATAAAGCAATACAATATATGTATAGCTGTTTGTATGATCTACCATATACAGTAATATATATATATATATGTATATATATATACAATGCTTCACTGTTCACAAGAATTTTAAACTACAACTAACCTCTTCTAATTTCTTCAGCTTCCTTTCAGAAGCAAACATTCAAACTCAAATTAAATTTCAGAGGTATACCTGTCGGGTACTGACTATAATGCTGCTCCCAGACCCAACTGGTTTAGGACCCAGGCTGAGGCCTGCATCTGACTTTTGACATTTAACCTCAGTTTGGTCTGTGCCAACCACCTGAGTCTCCTCAGTCGTCTGAACCCCTTTCGATCCACATTCAGTCCTTTTGGTACAGTCCTGAACTGCTTCAAATCCATCTGTGGCAGATGAAATTGAACCTGACTCTTTCAAACTGGTAACGTCAGTATCATCGGACCTGGGAAGTTTGGGGGGAGGAGGCTCTCTCTGGGGTGCAGCAGCAGCCACACCGTGTTTACTCTGAACAATATATTGTGCATAGGACAAGGGCTGGTCCACTGACACGGTAGCAGACTCTGCGGAAGACACAGATGAGGCTGAGGCGACTTGCCCTTTGGATGATGACAGAAATTGCGGCTTTGGCTGAAATACAATGACATCAGAATCAGCTTTGTGGACCAAGTATGTGCATATATACATATACAGTATATACAAGGATATTAACTGTCCAATTATCCACTACTCTTTGTATTCATAGACAAAAAGCATAGACACATGACACCACTGAACAAATGCGTTACACAGGAAGTAAAATTATAGTATAGATGGTTTATGAAGAATGATACAAGAGTTAAATAAGTGAATCGATCACTCGTGTTGTCAGGAAGCCAGACCAACACTTCACGTTGTTGGTTCACTTACAACTTTACAACAAAGGGGCGTTAGTTAGCTAGCCAGCCAGCTACTTACTAGCCGTCCCTATGCTACCACTAAATTCTGAGAAAATACTGACCGGTGTTCTTTCTTTCATGAAAGCAGTATCGTCCAGGTTGATATTAAATCTTTTACTCATGTCGTTCAACTAATCAATGTTTTTCAAATGAACAAATAGGACCGAAATACTCCCGCTCAGAACACCAGTAACCTCAAATGACACTTCCGGTAGCCCTCCTTCAGAATAAAAGCACCATCTCTACATACAAACGTCTAAATATCGCTACACAAAACTAAGAACACATCGGATTATGTGACAATTCTGACAGTTATTACAATTTCATAATGATTTTTTGACTCTCTACAATGGTACAAAAACATATAAAAGATAAGACACACCAGAGAGGGTTCAAAAAAGAGTACAAACCAAACATATAGGCTTATTACAAAAAAATATGGAAACATTAACACTCAAAGACGGTCATCAGACAAACATTAAAAACACATACAGTATATAGGGGAGGGGAGCAGTATAAGAAGAGTGTTCTGGAGGTGAGGAGAGTGTCAGACAGAATCATGAGTTTGAAGCTTATAAGTGAAGGTGTGATGGTGAATGTTGTCAGTGTTTATGCCCCACAAGTTGATCATCAGTTAGAAGAAAAAGAGTTCTGGAGTAAGTAAGATGAAGTGGTAGAGGGTGTTCCCAGGTGAGACAGGGTGGTGATTGGAGCAGATTGCAATAGGCATGTTGGTGAAGGGAACAGAGTTGAAGATGCTGAGATCTTCATTGTGAGTGACCAGGATGGACAGTATTAGAAATGAGCATATTCAAGGGACAGCTCAGGAATGTTTGAATGGTTTGGAGATAAAAGTAAGAGAGGTTGAGATGGTTTGGTCATGACCAGAGGAGGGATAGTGATTATATTGGACAGAGGATATAAGGATGGAGCTGCCGGATAGGAGGAAAGGAGGACGACCGCAGCGAAAATTCATGGATGTTGTGAAAAAGGACTTGAGGACAGATGGTATAACAGAAAAGGACACAATTTAAAGGGCAAGATGGAGGCAGGTGATCCTCTGGGGTGACTCCTAAGGGGAAATTCCAAGTACAAGATATAGGGGAGGGGACAACGATGAAGGTTGCACCTTATCTGAATGTTAGTTGTGTGTTGAGTTGTGCTTTTTTAGATCATATCAGTACGTATGCTGTATGTATGCTGTAGGTTTGATGTCTAGATAATGTATTTGAATGGTGTATTAACTTGCACTATATTTGCACTTTGACCCCTCTCCCCCTTAGGACTACAGATGGAAATTAGCTAAGCTACAGTCTGGTACAAGCATCTCTGCTGTTTTATGCGTAATGTAATTGTACACTGTCCTGATAAATAAATAAGTAAAACATAATTAAGTATATTGAGAAGATTTTATGATAACATAACGTCAATGGTTTTCAGCAAATTCAAAGTGAAAGTAAAGTCTGAGATTTGAGATGTGAAACTCAACAGTGTGCATACAAAACAGGCTGATGAAACTGTGTGAACAGAAGACACAGGAGATCAGCAATGCAGCTGTACATACCAGACAAAACAAAATAAATACTTACAAAAACACATCAGTACAATTTTGATAGCTGTCATAATATGAATTAAAAACACATATCCATCCCTAGCAACACATAAAATCAAAATATACTGACAGTAATCAAATGCAGCAAACACTGTCACCAGGAACTAAAAATGAAAGAACAAAATTATGTCATCCACTAGTCTTTGAACTACCATCTTCTTTTTTGGACATCAAAGTATAGTTTTTCATTCTTGTGATGTAAAGTGTAATAAATTAATTCAAGGAATGTGTGTCTGTCTGTTAATTGAATGAACGACCAACAGTTTGCCTAGAATTTACTAATGGCACCAGTGTGTGCAGTGCAGTAGAACTGCTACTGATATATTACTAAATTAGCCATTTTTACATGCCAAAATACAGTTGTGCCAATACAGAGATGATAGGCAAGGCAAAGCGCCATGCTGAGTAAGATGTCGGCCTACTGCACTAGTAATAATGAAAAAAGGGAACTACAGTATAGTTGGAGATGCTGACTCAAACCGCGCTCATGACGTAGTTCCTTGCCAAATGTGTGAAAGTTCAGTTATGTTTTTGAATCTGTTGTTAAGATGGACAAACTCTTAAAGCACTTCAAATGAAAGCCAACCTCATCACAGAACCCATCCCCTCCCTACACCAAGCCTTCCAGCTCCTACTATCAGGCTGCGTTATAAAATCTCCCTAGCCAGGAAAAGCTCCTACAAGAACTCATAAAATCAACTTTGTCATATTCATGATTGTGTATGGTGTCCTTGAGTGCTGTGAAAGGCGCCTTCAAATAAAATGGTGCAATTATTATTATTATCATTATTGTTATTATTATGTCTTTTATCCTCGTCTAATAATTTTAATACTTGTATTAAATAATTTTAATACTGAAGTATTCACACACGAGTCTGTGCTGCATGCTATTAGTTGTAATGTTGTCATGTTGTGTGGAACCACTTTAAAGAAGATTTGCTGTTACAAGCAATAAAGTTTTCGGATTCGGATAAACAACAGATATGTAATGATGGGTCACGGCGATCTTGAAGTTTGCCTCAGTTGATCCATGGAGCGGCGTTACCTGGGAGACCGTGACGCCGCCATTCAACCCGCGCAGCAATGCATGTTGGGAAATCTCATCCCATCATGGCGGATCGGTTTCTTTGCTAACGTTATCATATGCAGCGATTGTTTGGACGCGCACATTGTTGAAGCACCGTCACCTGGAATTGTATTTAACGATACTGCAACTACGAATCATTATTTGGGTAAGTATCTTACATGGAATCGTCGGCCGTGATGAGCAAACTAACTTGCTTTGGTGAAAGAAGAAGCGGCTACATGTTTTGGAGAACGAGTTACTTAAATAGGTACTAGTGTGCTAACTTAGCCAGCGGTAATATCCGAACCGCACACCGAGGCCGCTGCATGCTGGCAGAAATACAAGCGTTCCGTAACTAGTAAGCAAGTAGAATACGAACGTTGAAGTGGAGCGACCCAACAAGTATATCTTCCAGCCATTTATACATCAACTGAAGCTAACGCTCGCTAGCTAATGGTGCGTGGATCTGTGAATGGCTGCTAACGCGAGCTGTGAAAGTGCAGGCCCGGCAGTGCTCGTCGTTATCTAACGTGTCATCGAACTCTCCATTGTTGCTTAAAACTTTCCTCCACGTTGTTTCTATATGTCGCGTACATTTAATCGACATGTGGGCAATTGTAGTTTGATTCAAGTAAATACTGGAACATAATGCACCTTCAGCTCAGAGCCCAACTTAATTACAATTATATGGAAAATATATGTTGGCAGCCATACTTGTGTTTAGCATGAACGAAGGCGACAAATGTCCATTGGCTGTGTAAATTTAATAATTACACCGATTTTTTGATTTTTTTTTGCTAAACCTGTTACTTTCGCTTATAGTAGACGCATAATATCTGGAAATCACGCCTATAGGTAATTTGATTAGTTTGTGCCCTTATTGCAGTTCTTCTCACGTGTTTACTTGTGGTTGATTTCTTTCTCGTGTTGGTCGTGTATGGGCTTTACTACTGTAGATCGAATACTGTCTTCAGGCATGCAAAGGTCTCATACCACACTGCTGTGTACAGTTCTGATTGGTTTTGATACATTTATGTCCGTGTATTTGTGTAATCTGTTTGTATGAGCAACCCATCCCCACTGTAGTTTTGCAGACATTCAAGATATAACTACTCGTTTGCTTATACCGTCATGTAATATGTGATAGATCTTTTCCCCCCACTTCTGACTACACTACTTATTTGAATGTTTGATGCGTAACTATGTATGTAAAATAAGGTGTTATTACTCATTTTAAAATATGTCGCAAAATGTTTTAATTGGTTATTGACTAAGTTTTTGGCAAGTAGTTCAATAATCAATGAAATCTACTGGAGGTGTTTTATTTATTAATGTATTTGTTTGTATCTGATTTTATTTTTAAGTAAATCCTTACTATTTCATGTATTTTTTATGTTGTATGGATGACACAATTAATCAATAACTGAGAAAATAGCCAACAGATTCATTGGATGTAAAAAGAATTATTAGTTGCATAGCTATTCATCAGTATTGGGGGGTGTTTAAAGCAACAGTCAAGCTGTAGTTAACCAGAAGAACTAAAAGGTTCCTGTGATAAAACCACAATGGGGTAAATGTATTCAACTAAAATAGGGTCACGAGATTGGCACATCAACCCCCGTGACCCTCCTGTGGAGGATAAAATGGTAGAAGATGTGTGGATGGATTTCGAATAAATATGTAATTGCGATTATTTAGAATGGAATTGCGGTATGATTTGCGATATTAGAGGGAATGGTTGTTTTTACATAATTTAACAAATTAAAATGACTACTGGGTGCAACAAATGTGTTTTCCTTTGTAGAATATGATGTTCTCCATGCTCATCCTTGCATATAATATGAGGAAGTGTTAGCAGTAGCTGCTGACAATCAAGACCATCATGTACATCATTTAATTTGCTGTAGCCAACTTAAATGTTCTTGTGTTATAGTGTGTCTTTTTCCATCTCCAGTGTTGATTGTGGAAGCAACAAGACATTGTCAATAAGAAGGTCTTAAACGAAATCAGGGACATCTGCGCAATGGAGTGTGCAGTGGACATCCCATCAGGTGAGCGATTGATAGTACACACAGAAATAAAACATTTAATTTGATTAAGATCATTTGACTGCAGTTTCTTGTTTGATTTTATTTATTTGAAAGGGACCATGTGCAATTAAAAACATAAATGTCACCATTTGATGCATTACACCAGAGTTAGCCTTTCATTACATTTCAGGTTTAATTTTTTTATGCCACTATCATCTAATGCAGCATTGTTGTCCAGCAACTATTTAGAGCACATGAAAGTTGCATTTGAATGGCCTGTGATGTGTTTTCCTCATAACACCAACATCTTTGCAATAAGCTTCACTGTACAGATCAATATCATTGAAAATTATATGATTTTGTCAAATATTGATGTAATCCGAAAACTCTATGCAGGGGAGGATGAGGCACTTGATAAAGATGACATCAATGCCAAGGAAGAAAATGAGCCACCCCATAAGAAAAACAAGAAACACAGAAAACACAAGAGCAAAAAGAAGAAGAAGAAGAGGAAGGGAGAAAAGGAGAGCAGTTCAGAATCTGCCGCCGAGTCCGATGTAGAACCGCCAACTCTGGCAAGACCTGTGCGGACTACCAGAGCCAGGTCAGGAAAACTTGATATTAGTACAATGAATAGTCCAAAATACTGTAGTATAGATGTATTCAGTGAAAATTAGGCGTATTTCTCAGATTTGTCTAAATCACATTTTGTATCAATTTAAGAAGGTATGTAATAGTTCATAGTCAAAATGTCATGTCTCTCTCACATACAGTTTTTTTTTTATCACATTATCAAGTCATTTTTATATTTATTTGTATAGTAATTATAATAAGTACAAGTTATCAGGAAAATGCCACTAGGTGCTGTGGTGTGTTTTTCTATTCTTAGATACGATTCTGTAGCTCACCCAAATTAAAAACGGTGCCCAACGTATGCTTTGTACTTGGAACTTGAATTTTATAGTACAAAATTGTGTTTTGTAAACATTCCTTGTGCTTTTAGTGCCAGACTGGCAGCTTCTGGAGCTGGAGATCCCATTGTACTAAAGGAGGAGAGTAAAAGGAATGTAATAACAGGTAGGAGATTGTCACTCACAAAAGTAAGCCACTTTTCTAAGCAAGAAAGTGTTCTTTCTGCTGTTATATGATTTTTTTTTTATTTTTTATTAACGGTCATGTCACTTCTTAGATCGTATGGACACAGAGGGAGATGCAAAGTCTAAAAAACACAAAAGGCATGCTGCCAAGAAGAAGAAAAAGAAAAAGAAGAAGGATGAAAAGCATGAAAAGAAATCCCCATCTCACTCAGCATCTGAAAGCAGCTCAGCTTCAGTTTCTGAGTCCGAAGGTGAAGGAGGCCAAGGAGCTGGTGACGGTAAATACTCTCCAGCTGCAGCATCTGACCTGCAAGAACCTGTTTCTAAAGTGGTTTCAAAAAGCAAACGAGGTGATGAGAAGGGGATTCCCATGGTCATGCAGACACCTGAGCTGCTTGGAATGAAGAAAGAGGAGATTGCAAATGTAGATGTATCCCCAACTGGAGGCAAGGGCAGTAACACCAATGGATCAGAAAATGATAGGAGGTCGCCCTCTGCTGACCAGGATGACATGAATTTGACAGAGCCAGTTAGGGTCAAAACAGAGGGTAGCCATGGAGATGGTGCATTCAGTCATGCTCAGGAACTACCCGACATCATCCCTAAACAAGAAGGTGCTACCTCAAGAGATGACTTAGGCCTGAAAGATCAGGCCAATTCACTTCAGAGGGCAACGGTCAAGGAAAACGATACACCCAAGTCCACTTCTCCTTCCCCTCCCAGTGGCCCAGACATTAAGAGGTCCAGGTCAAGCCATAGTCGATCACCAACACCTAGTCCAGTTAGACAGCAGTCTAGTGATCAGACAGCAGCTACAACAAAAGAACAGACAGGAACCCTTTCCAGGTCAACTTCTATGGGAAAACGGTCTATAACTCCTTTAAAGAGCCAGCAGATGTCTGGCTCTCAGTCTAGAAGGAAGTCACTCTCCCCATCGCCAAAGAGAGCTAGCTGTCGGTCCCGATCCATTTCTCGCTCTCTCACACCCAAGAAGAAGGTGTCAAATTCTCCGAGGAAGTCCAGGTCTCCTAAGCGTCACAAAAATTCCCCATCTGTTTCCCCAAAGCGATGTCGGAGTTCCCCGTCTCCTAAGAGAAAGGTGTCGCGATCTCCTAAACGTGGTGGCCGCAGGTCCCCCTCTATATCTCGGTCTCCAAGAAGAAGTCGTAGGTCGGAGTCACGTTCCCGTGGAGGCACAAGAAGCTCCAGGACCCACTCACCGAAACGAGTTGGTGCAGTTGGCAGGCGTTCACGCTCACGTTCCATCAATAGAGCACGCCGTTCCCGCTCTAGATCTAGAAGGCCTGTTCGTCGATCCAGGTCACGGGCGTCAGTAAGACGGGCAGGAGGCAGGCGCTCGAGGAGTCGATCCTTGTCTCGGCGTAGAAGGTCACCACCCCCCAGATCCCGTCGCTCACGCTCCCGATCAATTCGTAGGAGCAGGAGGACTCGATCACGGTCCATTGGGATCTCTAAGCGCAACCGTCGCTCCAGATCCAGAACTCCCCGCAAACGGACCAAATCCAGAACCCCACCCCCCCGACGGAGGTCTAAATCCAGGTCACCAGTCAGAAGGCGATCTCGAACCCCTGTCAGAAGAACGCGCTCTCCAAGGCCTTGCAAACGCTCTAAATCCCGCTCACTGCCTCGAAGGCACCGGTCAAAGTCATGCTCACCACATGGTAAGAAGAGATCTAAATCTCCCATAAAGATTGGAAGAAGGTCCAAGTCTAAATCCATCTCTGCGGGCTTGAACAGATCCAGGTCTGAGTCAAGTGATGGGAAGTCTGAAAGCTCCTCCCCAGCAAGATCTGCTTCTTCTTCACCTGTAAAAGAGACGATTCCCCTTTCTCCCAAGGAAAAGGAGACAGCTGGAGAAAGTGGAGGAATTTCTGCTGCAACAGGTCATACTATTTTTATTCTAGTCAAATTAAACTTTGTCATTTTGCTGTATATACACCAGTACTATAATAATAATAATAGTAATTCAATACTATAACTCATAAGGGTTGCTTACAATAATTGTGATATCTGTACAGTTACTGAGTTATGAAGCATATCATTATAGAAATAAAAATAACATATAAATGTTTACCCCTTTTCAATAGATTCCAGTGACAAGTCACTCTCCTCTCTTCCTTGAATAATTGATTGTAAATGTCCTTTCTGTGCTGTGTGCTAATTGGAGAATATTAGTGATTTGTTTTAGTGTGAAGTATTAAATACCCTACCCTTTATTAAAGCCATGTCTAATATGTACCCCACAGGTAGTTGGAAACCCATGCCATCTGTTGATGTGTCCAGTGACCAAGCAGGGAGCTCCTCAAATAAAATTCTGGAGCAGCTTTCGCCCAACCATGACATGGTGCAGAGGGAGCCAACTAGCTCATCTAATGAACAAGATGTTCCCGGGTCCAGGTCTGGTTCCCAAGAGCCTAACCCGGATGGTTCAGACTGTTCTGGGGGTTCAGGTGAAGAAGGGGACCCCTCCTCTCCAGTTAAAAGTATATCGAAACGCCATAGCAGCTCCTCAGTTTCAGCATCTCCAGAAGTGCAGAAGAAGCAGCTGTCCAAGTCACGGTCACCTATGGATCGCAGGAAACTTTCCCGCTCAACTTCATCGCCTCGGCGATCAACATCAAAATCAAAATCTAGAAGGAAGCAATCCAGGTTTGTTGTGTGTTGGTCTGTGTTTACACCCAGATTCGGGAAAGCCTTAAATTAAATTGAACCATGTGAAATTATTTGAAAGTAAAAGTTATTTAATGACCCAAAGTCAACATCATACAGCAATTGTAGCTAATGAGTCCAGTACATTGTGCTTGGTGTTTAAATTGCAATGTCAGTGTACAGGTATTTATCAGTCTTACCAATGTCCTTTATTTATTTATTTTTTTAGGTCCAAGTCTCCTTTGAGAAAAAGAGAATCTGTCTCTCCATCAGAAAGGAAGAAAAGACGGTCTAAATCTCCTGCCCGAAGGCGGCGGTCACGCTCTACTGCAAGACGTAAACAGTCGCACTCCAAGTCACGAACCAAAGTCCGTCGGTCCAAGTCTCGGAGTCCAACCCGGAAGAGACGATCCCGAACCCGTTCACCAAACACGCGAGTGAGGAGAAGGTCAAAGTCCACAGACAGGAACAAGCGTTCCAAGAGCCGCTCCACAGGCCGAAGGAAAAGGTCCAGGTCAGGAGATCGAAGCAGGCGGTCTAGATCTCGTTCTCCTGATCGCAGGCGCAGGTCCAGGTCGAGGGGTCGAGGGAGGCGTCCAGTGTTTCGTAGCCGTTCATTTGATAGAAGAGACAGGTGGAAGAGGGAACCCAGCCATTCTCCAGTTCTTATTCTTCGTAAACAGCGTCGCTCAGGGTCACGGACACGGCGCAGCACCAGCAAAACTCCACCGCGGCTCACAGAACTGGGTAAAACATTTAGATAATTAGCATTGACTGTAACATGTGAAATGGTTAATACTCAGCAATTGTATGTTGGTATGTATTTCACAATTGTATATCAATTGTATTTTTTACTTCGTTTTCAACCCATCTAATACTTCATTTTTCCCTTTCCCCCTCTCCGTGTACCCTCCCTATACTTATATTGTCCGTATCTCTTCGGCCCTCCCTTTCCTCAGATAAGGACCAGCTGCTGGAGATAGCTAAAGCTAATGCTGCTGCCATGTGTGCTAAAGCGGGGGTTCCCATTCCTGAGAGTCTTCGGCCAAAAGCCATCCTCCAGCTCCCTCTACCCACCCCATCTCCTACCCCCCTCTCCTTACCTCTACCTTTACCACTCCCAATGGGCATGGGGATGCCCAATATGCCGAATATGCCCAACTTGGGTCCAATGGGGTTACCCAGTATTCCGGGAATGCCCAGCATGTCTAACATGACCATGAGTGCTGCTATGGCAAGTATGACGGCAGCTACCATGACCGCTGCCTTGACCAACATGGGTGCCCTGGCGGCCATGCCCCCCCTTGCTCCACTTCCTACTATCACTAACAAGCCTCCACCATGCCTCGCTCCACCAGCGCCAACCCTTAACCTGGACCACATCGAGGAAGCAAAGAGGAAGGTCACTCAGCAGGCTAACATACACACCATCAAGGAGCTAACTGAGGTAATTTGTGTTAACGTGCAAATATTCTAGAGTGATTGTCATTCATTTAAATGTTTGATTAGAAGCAATCTTGAAGAGAGTTGAGTTATGTCAGGATGTGCATACTCTACTTGTATACTGTTGCTAGAACAAATTACCTGATGTGTTTTTCTCTTGTTTTTTCAGAAATGTAAGATGATTGCAAATAGCAAGGAGGAGATGGCCATTGCTAAACCCCATGTCTCGGATGATGAAAGTTAAAAGCACCAAGCCCTTATGGTAAAATTAACTTCTTCTTTTTGTTTTCTTTTTCTTTTTTAAACCTTCCTTTCTTAGCCAGTCTTTGTTAATGTTTGATACAATTACAAAATGCATGCTTTCCCTTTAGCTGGGCACTTTCCTCTTCCTTCCATCATTTATTTGTATCAATTGACTTAAAATACAATCTATTGTCTGGTCCATTATTTATATTGCTTACTTGCTACACGATGATATGCTTTGTCCTTCAAGTGCAGTACTATTGCGATTGTTACCTCTCTACAACTGCATTTAACCATTTCTCAAGTTTAAACTACCAATTTTGTGGTTACTGCATGGCATAATTGTTTTTTATTGGTTTTTCCCACGATACTGAAAATACACTAAACCAGTGTGCTGTTTGCATAGTTTTTGGAAAGATTAACCTGTACTTGTCTGCAATTAGAGGAAATGATACCGCCACCTCTCACCCCACAAAATTGTTCCTCTGCATGTTATATAGACTAACAGTTGTCAGAATGAATCCCAGTTGTTTTCTGGACATAATTTTCTTTCCCCTAATTGACAGACACGAATTAGGCAAACTGCTCAAACTTTGACTCTTTTCTCTTTGTCTCTGCACACAGCCACTCCCAGCAAAGGACTGAAGGAAAATGTAAAAATATAATGCTTTACAGGAGGACTTACCTCCACAGTTACCTTTGGCAACCAGATAAACCACCGTGAAGAAGAGGAAGATCACCCTAGTCATCATAGTTATTTTAGCGGAACACTGGCACAAGCCACTGCCCCCACTCATCTCCCTAGTTTATTTCTGCTTGTGTGAGAGAGCGAGAGACTGGCAGACTAACCTGTGATACCACTGAGAAAAACTGGACAGGCTGACGTGTGCTCAGTTTTATGGCTGTACAGCCGGTCTGTGTACGTGTGTATATATCGACTTTGACTACCAACCCCTCAGTGTTGCTGCTTGTTTAAGCAGTTCTTGTTGCTGAAGAGGAAAAACACCAAACTAACTAGTGGCTCAAGTGTTTTTGTAAAAGATTAGTTTCTCTCAACTGGTTTTACTTTTATGCTTTTATGCTGAGGATTTCATTGAGTGGAGATTGCTGTCTTGTTCTGCTGTATTCTCTTGGTTACCTTTAGTCCCTATTTTTACTAATAAATAAAGCAGACATTGTTTTGGTAGGTCCAAACTTGCTATTTGTTTTCATGAGTCTTGGTCTCCAGGACTAATGACGGTTGACGTGTTCTGGAACAAGAGGCTGTATCTGATATTGATACAGGTTAATAAATCAATACATTGACTTAAAAATGATTGAATTCTGGCGATAACAAATATGACCACATCCATCGCAAACACATTGGTTAGTCCTGACCTGGGTGTTGATTCACCATACTAATTGCCAACTTTATACCGGTCTTTCATATGGGCTCTTTTGGGATTTCTTTACACTATTAAATGATTTGCTGTAGATTTAAAACATGCGTCGTTCTGTGTTTTGCCAAACGCCATATAATATTTAAGATGCACAGAAACCATACCTTATATTAGTGGCAGGCCGTAGGGCCATTTACAACTTGAACAAAAATTTTGAAGCCTGTTAAAATGGTTTATCCGGATTTATTTCTCTATTTCTCTGAAAGGAGGTAAACATTTCTGTTGTACTGTGTGACAAAGTAAAAGATCAGAAACTGGTGCTAAGTACACTTGACGATATGTTTGTCTTTTAGTTGAGCCGTTTACCTATTACAGAGTTTTCATCAGTGTCATTTTAGAGAAACATGAAGAACACGATGGTATTACAATAAGGAATGAAAAGTTCCTAGGCTTGAATGTGGAAAGGTGAGTGTGTTATGATCTGTGACGCTGTTGTGTTGGACAATCTAATTCTTTGTCTCAAGTTGTTGTATTCATTTCATTATCTTTTTTTTTTTTTTTAGAATTGCTACTTTAAGAAATCTGATCATGCAGCTCCATATTAAGGTGGGGAATAGATAATTACTATAGAAAGTAAAACGCCTATTAACTACTATGAGACAAAATCCAAAAGCTTTTTTCATTTAGATATTGATTGTAATTTCACTGATCGTCAATATCTTGGTTATATAGTGTTTTCCTGGCCTGTATTAGATGAATTTGTTACAGGACCCATGCTTCCTTATTAACATTTGTTCCATTGGATAAGTTGGTGAGAAACTGCCAGAAATAACAGATTTTGGGTTTTTGAAGAATCTTACACTCGTAACTCCAATTTATTTTTCATCAGTAAGGTAGATACCTTTGGTTTCATTATCCCCATGTCATTTTTCTATATCCAGGGCTGTTAAACTGTGGGAGGAGAACTTTGACGGCTCTGTCATCCTGTACCTATCTTTACTCTGTACAACACATGTTGGACTGTTTTAATGACAAAAAAAAGAAGAAAATGCATTTTAGGATTAATTTTTGGTCATTTAAATGGCATTGCTTGCTTTGTACATATATGTGTTAACAGTTATTAAAAACCTCAATGATCTCTAATTATTCTTGTCCTTGTGTGGAATATTGCATTCAGTTGTGTATACTAAAAGAGATGAGAGGCAGGAAAGTGACATTAGGTTTGTTTCATTGCTGAATCTACAGCCAGCATTGGGCTAAAGGCTTGCAGTATGTATCGTACACTGTCCTACACTGCACACTTGTGGTCAAAGTAGGGAAATGCAAACTTGCGTGCTCAGACCTTTACTCATTATTTCAACAACATATGGCAGTTTTATAGTCTCAGGCCTTCTTGGCTCTGGTGCAACAAGCCTTGCACACCTTGATTGTGATGTTTTGTGCCGTTCATCACCAACGCTATATATCTATATATATGTGCATACGTCAATGTGGTAGAAGTTAACTTAGTACTTTTTTGCAATTTTTGATTAGTGTTTTTTCTTTTTTTAATTGATGTGATTAATATTCTTTTCTGATCTACACGGATTATTTAAATGAATAAATATTTGTACAAAGCTGACACCACACTAATTCCTTGCACACCCAGCCTGTTTTCTGTGTGGTGCTGTGTGGAATATAAACACATTAAAATACAAATGGTTGACCGTAAGTAATCAGAGAATAGTGTGAGAAAACCGGTTAGCTGTGTTTGAAACGTCTTGCGAGTTTCACTTTGCACTGCCAAGTTTACAAGTGGTCATAGAATGAGTGACGCTGGTGGTACACTCCATTTACAGCAGTGATGGAGCTCAACAACCCAACCTGGTGCGAAATCGTGCACTCGGGTGTGTGGACAGATTGTTTTTTTCTCAGACATTTATGAAATTGTCATTTGTGAAATGCAGAGAGTCTAACGTCACCTTGCCACAGCTTGTTAGAAAATGTAAAATGCCTGCAGTTATGAAATCCTCCTACAAGTGGTGCACTTTACTGTATTTTTTTTATTGTTGTGGGTAAAGTGAGTAAATATGCTGTATTTCCAAAGACATTAGTTGAGAAACATGGACTTACCACAAATGGGCAGATCACACCTTCGTTATTCCAAACTGTGCACTAATACACATTAAGTGCACACTGTACAACAAGAGAAACTGAGCAAATAAAATGAGATGTTTCGTTTATATACAACACTTAATTTACAGTTTTGCACATTCTTGCTCAGATGCACAGTAAAAAGGAGTGACAGTGACGGGGATGGAGAGGTTAAAAAAAGCTACAGTGTATCTTTCTGTCTTGGTTTTCTTGGGGTTTAAATGACACTTCACCATGGCATACAGTGAGATGAAAAATGCCATTGTTAGCATTGTCATGGATTACAGACTTTGGACTGATCCGTTCCATGACTAGTTTTCCTCTTTAAACTAAACAAACACTAAAGAAAAGGAAGAAAATGGCTTCTACTGTTCTTGCAGTTTGAGCCCCGGTTGGAACAAGGGCCTTTCTGCATAGAGTTTGCATGTTCTCTCTGTTTGTGCATGAGTTTTCTCCCGCTTCTCTGGCTTCATCTCACAGTCCAATAACATGCAATATGGGGATTAGGTAAATTGGTCACTCTAAATTGACCGTAGGTGTGAATGTGAGAGTGAATGGTTGTTTGTCTCTATATGTGGCCCTGTGATGGACTGGCGAACTGTCCAGGGTGTACCTCACCTATCACCCTTTGTCAGCTGAGATTGGCACAGCACCCCCCGCAACCCTCCTGTGGAGGATAAAGCGGTAGAGGATGAATGTTCAGTCTGTTGTGAGTTGATTTTAAGTCCTGAGATGTTTGCTTTGTTTTCGTCTCCAGGAGGTACAGTATGTAATTTGTTTTTAGGCTCAACTTTCCCCTTAAGCTTCCTTTAAAACTGGTTGCTGGTGTGCAGTTAATTCTCTCTCTCTCACACACACACATTGTTCATACAACATACAGTATTCAATAAATCACAATGATATTTTCCCCCTGAGTGAATTCGATGATTCTCATATATTCTTTAAAGCATCTATTTCCAATATAATGAGGTCCTCTACAGACTGATGGCTATGCCTCGGGCTAACTGGTGTCTCCATCAGTGGCTAAATAAGTGTACACCAGTGGTCTGAGCTCTTTACTGGGAGCTTTAATACATGAATGTAGTGGACGGCAACATTAGATTCACACAGGAAGATGTCGGAGTAGGGCTTTATTTGACTGCGCAATGACCCTTGAAGATCACAGAAGCCTGACGTATAAAGAAAACACTCACACACATACACAAAGAGACATCAATATTTACTCTTTTATTCTCATCATTAGGTAGTGCACGAACTTAGCGATGTCAGAGCCCTACGTACCACTCCATACCACCAGGCTCGGAACTTAACCACAAGTGGATGGGAAGGGGAATGAGAAAATCACACACTGTGCAAGGGAGACGAAACAAACGCTTCAAGAACACACACGTCATAACAAGGGGAACTCCTCAGGTCAGGCCTCATCAGTCCACCTTTATCTGAAGGACTCAAGAACAGCACGAGAACATTTAAGCACATAAACACAGTTTGGAAATATAGTAAGGAATTTGCAGAGGTGGTGCAAATCCAGCATCTGTTCAAAAGAAGAAACCATACAGGACAAGCTGGGGTGGCCACATTTGTGCAAACATAATAGCTGGTCATGGAGATATTCAAGTATATTGACAGATACACCAAACACTTAACAATAATAATGTCATATTTTTGCAGCTCAATTAGCTGTCAGTCACTCATCTAACTGGACTTGATGGACGAATTGACTTTCTTGTCCATTTTCCTTTTGCTTCAACCTTTACTTTTCTGTTGTTGCCAGTTGCTGTTCATTGCAGTCTTGAGATATTTTGTTAAGCAAGACACTGTAATAAAACATTCAATCATGATATACACAAATGCAGAGCTGCCCGCCAATGTTATTTTCTTTACTACTTTGTGTGGGCTCGTGTTAGTTATCTGCACAAACTAAAATCAGTGGAAAAAAATAACTCAGTTTAATGATCTCAGCCAGTTATACTTTAAATTGTGGAGTCAGTCAGTAATTACAGTCATAGGTCTTTCTGTCAGTGTCTGCAAGTGATCTTGTGTGCACACAGCAGTTGTTCTAGCATGTATATGCATGTGGGTTGCATACTGAGCAGTTAGTGAGTCATTGGATTTTGCAGATCAATGGCTGTCGGTCGATGGATGGATGCCTGAGTGCTTTGCAACGACCACCCAGTCCAAGCACTCTGCCCGTTCTGTCGTACAGCCAGTAGAGGACGTCACGTACACTAGTTTCCCCTCTCACTCCCTCCTGTCTTCCATCTCTTAAGATTTTTTTTCACTTGTATGTGCATAGACTCATGCACACTCCCAAAAACAAGAGAGGCGGCAATGAGTAGAGCGAGGAAAAGCAGATTTGGAAGAAATAAGAGACTCCACATGAAAGCTGACAAGAGTGAAGAGAAAAAAAAAGATAATTTTACTGAGGAGGACTTGGAGCACCACTGTCACAGACAGGTGAGCTGTGTCTGTGGAGCCGTGCACTGGTCATTGGAGTAAAGTTTGTGACCTTTTACTGCGCTTTTCGGGTTCATTGTGCAGTCAAAGCTGTGTTTGTGTGGACACTGGTGGACACGTAAAAGAAAAAAGAATGAAGATTTTTCTCGACTCAGGGGGAACTGAGATTGGGAAGCACAATATTTCAAAAATACTACACATATTCTAGTAATACAAAGCTAAATGCAAATCAGTATTCAGTATTCCTTTAACCTCACACCTCTGCCTTTTCAACCTTTATTGATAAACTCAAATTACATTTTCAACAAATAGTCAGGCATAAAACCAATAATCCTAGACTAAAAATGGCAGACCCATCTGCGCAAAAAGAGTGTTTAAAACAATGTCTTATAGCAAATGACCAAAAATTGGTTGGTTTGCAGCAGGCGTGGGTCAGATTAATGTATTAACCTGTTAAACAGAAGACATCCACATCTACTCATGGAAACATGAGCAGATGTGGATTAATCATGGATTACCCTGCTGTGTAGCAAAGACATTCAGACTGAATGACATGACACCACGCAGACACATGTCCGTGCTGTGTGTCCAGTTCTATACCTGATGTACTGATGATGTATTAGTGATGTGGCTTTGTGTCATCCCGAGTGGACTCAGGTCATCAAACTTTATTCACAAGGGCAGAGGAGATGCTGGCGACTGCCACAGAGCTGACCCACGATGTCCACCACAGAGACAAATGCTTTCTGACTGTAGCATGTGTGGCTGTGAATGATGACAACATCAAGGGAGTGCAGTGTGTGTGTGTCTCTCTCTTAGTGCTGCACTTCTGTATGGGAAGTGTGTTGGTGTGTGTGTTTGGGGGAGACAGCCTCAGGAATGTGTACGTTAGTTTCAGTCCATTGCTTGAGAATAAGAACAGAGGTACCACACTGTGTGTGTGTGTGCATGTACGTGTGTTCTTGTATTTGATACCTCTTTGGTGCCTTTCCCGGCATAAACACTGACCATATCAGGACTAGTAGTCCTCATGGAGGCCAAGACCTTGTCCCGATGAGGCAGAACCTCATTTGTGAAGAACTGGTGGAGTTTAGGGCTGCGGTCTGAATTCTGCGTAGGATAAGGTCAGGCATAACGCTTTGTTTAGGCTGTCCAAATTATTTAGTGTGTGTGTGTGTGTTGTTTGTCACAGGAATAGAAGGAGAACCCACAATGACGTCCGCAAGATCAAGGTAGATCAAGGTTAATGTCTGTGTGTGTTAGCTGCAGGGAAAGAAGTTCTAGTTGTGTCTACAGTGATTATCTTAGGATGTGTTTATGCATCAAAGTTGAGACTCAGTATTAGAGGCTCACTGGAGATATTCAAATCTATTTTTCCCTCAAATCTGAAATAGCCTGAATTATGTAGACAGAATATAATGCAATTTGAAATAAGTACTCTAACTCAGCGGCGCTGTGTGTGCGTGTTTGTATCTAGCTATATTGGCCGGTTTCAGTCCAATGCTCACACCAGAGCCCCAACCTGAGACGTGTGTATTATAGAGTTATGGACGTTCCAGCCCAGCGCACATGCTCCCAGGCTCACAGTGAGAATACCAAGAGTGTGTCATGGTGACAAACCGATGTAAGGTCATGACACAACAAGGTGCATGTGTGCTTGTCACTTGCACTGAAGCAAGAGTCTAGTTCATTGCTCCTGCTGACGTGTACAAGGAAAACTTCAAGGTAGAGCAGCGCTGCTGCTTGTCTTTCTTGTGAGCAAGCACATGCTTCATCGGGAACAACCTTCACTGTAGCAAATGCACAAAAGACCTAAGTGTAGCTGCTGTATAGCAATGCTGGCGCTTTGACATCTTATCTGCATGTGTTTCAGCTTTATGAAATACTCACGGTGGCCAATAAATGACCTGTTTCGGTTGATAGTTGTTTGATATTTAAGTCTCCATAGTTTGTAGGAAGTGCAATGGCGTGCTTACAGGCTGCTAGAAAAGTATAATACAATGAAAGCATAAATGACACTTCCTGCGATGATTAAATATAAAAGTTTGACTCTTTATTCACCTGCAACAGGCGAATTAAATATTGAAATCTCCAACTGGCTGATCAAATATTCATTCTTGCCACAGGGCTGGAAAGTACTCGCATTATTTTGTTGAGTGGTCTCTCTGAGAGATCACAAATTCTGTTCCTGGAGAAACGAGTGTAATCTTTATGTATCCTTTCTGGGTTCACACTGTGTAGTAGTGGCTAGTACTGTTGCCTCACAGCAAGAAGGTTGGCAGCACGAATACCGGTGTGACCGAGGGTCTTTTTGTATGGAGTTTGCAAGTTCTCCTTGTGTGTATGTGGGTTTTCTAGGCCCTCCGGCTTCCTCCCACAGTCCTAAAAACATGCAGAGATTAACTGGACACTCTAAATTGAGGTGTGAATGTGGGAGGGGACGGTTATGTGGGTGTAGCCTTTCGCCCTATTTCAGCAGGGATTGGCTCCAGCCCCTCATGTGAAGGATAAAGAGGTAGACCATGACTGAATCCTTTCATCTTCCTTTACGGGGAGAGTAAAATGCACCTTCTCATTTGTTGATTAGGATCATCAGTCATTTAATATTACAAACTCCTCCGAAAACATCCACATCACGTCAGTGGATTAGTCAATATTTTCATATTAAAAGAGAGGTAGTCATTGGGAGAGCTCACTGTTATTTCTTTACACTCAGGTATAATTAGAGATTGTACATCAGGGAGAAAGAAGATGAAGTTCAGACAGAGGGGAGGACTCGACCAGGGTAATGGGTCAGTCGAGAATCCACCTAATGTGTGTGTGTGTAGTGACTGACCTCACATTCTATCTAATTGGTCTTTTTTACACGTATTCTATTCTGTCTTATAAAAATATTAGGTTCAACAAAAACATTAGTGCAATAGATGACGTAAAGAGACTATTCTATACAGTAGGAGACCTTACATACGGATGAGTAGCATGATGGGAAATAAAACAAATGTTTTTACATTGAATGTTAATTTTACCACTTTTTTTATATACTTTATTTTACATTATGGGACACTGTACCTACTATACTCTGTTCATCCCACTTATTTAAATATAAACTGAACAACTCTTTGAAGTGCACGATTGATTTATTGTTGCAAAAAAAACTTACACCTCACTTTTAGGCAGTCACTAAAAAGCAGCCACCAGTGTTTTCTGGGTTTGCTTGTTGCAGGCTACCAACCTGAGAGGCTCTGTTTCAATTTGACAGTCAACATCCATACTTGTTTTCTTGGAGCATATGCTAAAAGTTGTCAAAAGCAAGCAATTCAGGACCCGAATGTGGAGCTCAAAACAAAAGTAAAAATTGAATGAACCAAAACAACTTACTTAAGGGCAGAACACGGCAAAGCAAAATCCTAAAGAAAAAGACGGAGACACTGGGAGCACGGGGGCTCAGGAGAACAGAAGCACATAGCAGAATGAAACACCAAATTATACAGATGATCCAACAAAAGAGGCTGGAAGCACAGAGACAAAGTACACGAGGGAAGCACTGATAATGAGACGCAGGTGAAACACACCGGGGCAGGGCAGACCATCACAGGAGCAGGAAAACAGGACAACGTGAAGTAAATCAAAACCAACCACACAGGAGGAGCTCACATCAAAAATTAAAAACTGAATGTCTCTACGAACACAAGAGAAAATCCAAAATGAATTATAAAACAACAAAAGGTCCATAAAAGAATCATTAAAAAGTTCAAAAAAATAATCTTAATAGACACAATGTCTACAAGATACTACAGACTTTACTGAGTGCAGGTAGAACGACAAACGTCTCTTATGTGAATACTGTATGTTGTTGCTTTTCTCAGTGTGTTGCATTTTGCACCTTTTCCTCATGACACGGTGTTAAGTCTTTTGTTGTTTCAACACATTTTCACGCTGCCGCTGTCCCAAGACTTTTACCTCTACGACGTGTACTTGTTCACATTTTTGTACATGACAACACTTTCAGAGTGAACTCACTGTTTTCCGACAGCCAAGGAACACACACTTTCACCGCTGCCGCATGTATTAATTATGACTTCCATGCAAAATAGATGAGATCTGCAACTTTATTGAGTGGCCGCCACAGGTCACGTGACACTGCCTGCTACTACAGTCCAACTTAAAGTGAGGCAATTTTTGGTGTCATTTTATCTGAGAGCGACAAACTCGGTCGTGTGTGTGTTTTTAATTTTTATAATGTGCTGTGTCAGTCAGTCGTAGTTAACAATCGAACATAAGAGACATTCATTCTCACAGTGTTCAAATTCCTCGTCAGTGTGTTACTGTACGACAGAAAGGACAAAGACTGGTGTGACACTGTTTTGGTCATGCGCCTACTTATCTCCAGGACATGTTTGACTTTGAGCGCACAACAGGTTGCCGTGGCTCCTGATGTCACCCAGTGTTCACCACATTTGAACGCTTATACAACAATGCTGACCATGTTTTGTTTTTTTTCCTCCTTCAGACACTATAACTGGTCACTGCTGTTGTGTTTGTGCAGACTTGCACTGTGGATACCAAATGATCTCGATGTCCAATTACTGCCACAAATCTGTTCACATATTCCAGTATTATATAGCCATACAGACTTAACCCTTAGTGCTCATGCGGCACAGATCTGCAGGTGCAACCATGGCAATTTGCCATGGAAACAATACACAACTCCTTATATGGACTTCCTAGGGGTGTGTGTTGACAGGCACACATATTCAGGCCTTAAAAAAGTTCTTCTTATGTGTTGTTGAGTCAGTGATTCATGAGTCACATGATTCATTTTATATTGCATTTTCAGTAGTGATATAAAGTAGCAATAATTGTGCAGAAGTCACAAAATAGACCGTTTTTCTAAAACCAGCCAAGTGAACTTTGAACTGTGATGTATTTCCAAATGTCACAAATTCAATCTGATTTTAAAAAATTCTCTGGTGTGTTTATATTGTTGTAAAATGTTTTTTTTTTCCCATCAGATTATTTAGGCTGTGCTGAAAAAAAAGTCTTTATTGCACATTCTTATCCTCTCTGTATATACTGTATGTTTAAACATTGTAATGAAAAAAGCAGTTAAGTATTTAAGGGATACATGTATGAAAGTGGAACTACATTGTTTTCTTTACCTGGGGTTTTCTACAAGTAAGTCTGTTTTGTCCCAGGTTTTAAATTTAAGAGCTCTCTGTATCAGTTGAGAGAAAGTTTTACTTTAGAAGCTGTTATTGATTCTTTTTTTGCTGCTTATTGGTTAACTGGCAAGCAATCTACAATTTGTGGCAAAAGGACTCTGCAGGGTTTCAGGGTTGTGTTTTCGGATTGTTGTGTATACTTCCAGCATGCCCACTTGTGTGTCATGTTTCATTTCTGTTTCCCCCTCCATGTCATCTTCTGCTTCTCCTCATCTTTCTCTCAAATGAGTCCACTTGTGCATGTACTTATTGGTACATGCATGCTTGACTATTTGCATGCCAACGCTGCTCATCTCTCACTCTCACCGACTCTCTCTTCCTCTTGCACTTCAATTCATAGAAGCTTTATTGGCATGGATGTGGATAATACACTGTTGCCAAAGCAACATTGCATTACTGAGTATTATTTTAATGTGGAAAAACAAGATGACAAATACATAAAACACTAAAACAGTCAGCTCTTTTCTCAAGAGGGGACCCCTACTATGCTGCTGATTACAGTCCCACTTGAAGGGTTGCTAGGTTACCACATTTATATGACACATTCCAACATAATTTTAAATTTGGGTTCCTTGTCCCGTAATCTTGCATTGCTATGTTATCAGTGTGTTGTCACCTTGGAAAAAACAAAAATAACCCAAAATATAAACAGAATATTGGTTTCTGTTGTTGTTGCCCTCCTGCGAGGACAGTCTTTATTTTCATGAAGTTGATTGTCGGCACAAATAATCAATGCAGTAAGTCCGCTGGAGTGGACTGCCCAATGAGACAGTAAACAACAGTCCTATCCCATTGAAAAAAAAAAAAATGAACCAGTAGCTTTATTTACAAGGCAAGTTAAACAGTAGTGACTCAGTAAAATCTTCCTTTATTTTCCCGCTCGCGTTGTTTAAGATCTGTGACATAAACTGACAGAAATGTTGGTAGTATAGGTATTATATTCTAAAGACTCTCTCATTTCTTTGTTGTGTGTCTGACTCACACACTTCTTCTGACAGAACATAAAATAAAAATAGAATATAGAATAAAAATGGTCAACAATGTATCATAGTATATATTTTGTGTATCATTTGTGTTTAAATTCTAAAAATCAACATTTTACAGGGATGACCAGTTATCCAAATAGCTATAGGACAGGTGCCACAGTGGCTTATGTGTCCTTGTTCTGCGGATTGCGATTTGTCCCCCGGCAGTGGACTCTTTACTGCGTGTTATTCCTTTCTTTTTTTGTTTCTCCCTTCTGTCTCTATCAAGTAAAGGCAAAACATCAAAAATACTTGAAAAATCTAATTTTAACTACACCATGTAAAACGTACTCTATGTGAACAACGTTTTACCATCATGCTTCATTATTTACTTCAGCTGCCACTTTTTGTGATTAATCCCAGATACAATCTTTCTCTCTGGTGAAAAAACAACAACAATAACATACATACGGGAACTATTATTTTATTACATTTTTTTATTTTTATTACATCACTATATTACAGAATAAATGTCACATAATATACTTACTTAGTGCACTCTATTGAAATTGCACTTACAACATTTTTACTGTTGTAT
This sequence comes from Solea senegalensis, assembly GCF_019176455.1. Classification (NCBI taxonomy): domain Eukaryota; kingdom Metazoa; phylum Chordata; class Actinopteri; order Pleuronectiformes; family Soleidae; genus Solea; species Solea senegalensis. The sequence goes on along the minus strand of NC_058022.1, from coordinate 13,660,554 downwards.
GTGTCGTGTGACTCAAAATATCTGTGTCTGCAGAAATAATCGCAGTAGAATGTGTATGCATATTTTATCAAATTGTATGATATTTATTTCGTTTGTTTATGCTGTATATGCTTTTGTAGTCGGTGTCCTCATCTGTCTGATTAGAGTTATGGCTGTTATGTTCTATATACTGTATATGAGCTGTTCAGTGACTGTGTTTGTGATTTGGGACAGGAGTGAGCACTCCTGTCGCTTGCCCTATCTCCCCAGGTGCTGGCAATCCAGATGTGGTGACAGAGGAAACAGCCGTATACTGTCGTATGTCACATACATATATACTGTATATTGCATATGTTAAACCTGTTAAACCTCTGTCCTATGTATTTGTGCTTGTGGTTGTAGTACTCCGACCGACCGGCGTGTGAACTGCAGTAGAAACAAGAGGTAGAAATGGGATGGGGGATTTGGGGGGATGGGGGGGGCTGCACTAGTTAAAATGCAAGTCAACTACTGCACAAAAACAGGCTCAACAGATCTGCCTCCTTATATACCAGCAAATGTGAAAAGTGTGCTTATGGATTCCAGGCTGCTCTAATCACTCACAAATGAATACATTAACCAAGGTTCATCACGTGGCTTTCTCTCTTTAAAAAAATCAAATGTGTTCAGTATTTGTTTTGCCTTCCTGTGAGTTTTGAAGTGAATGTTTCTGTAAGTAAATCTTTGCAAATGGAAATGGAAAAATGTATCATATAATACATAATATAAATGTATTGTTTTATGTTCCCTTACAATATGAACACTACTTAAAGGAAAACTTCACTGATTTACATTTAGCTTTGTATTACTAGAATAGGGGTAGTATTTTTGAAAAATTGTGCTTCCCAACCCCAGTCTCCCCTGAGTCCAGAAATATCTTTTATATCATTCCTTTTTTGTTATGTTCCCACCAGTGACACTTGGTCCGAACCTTGAAACCGCAACGCTAATTCTGCACATTTTAGACTCACTTGTAGGGGGACAGGACCTCATTCCCAGAATGTAAACAGTTTTCCGCCATCTGGACCAACAGTTACGCTAACTGGACCAAGTGTCACTTGTGGACACGTAACAAAGAAAAGAATGAAGATATTTCTCAACTGAGGTTGGGAAACACAATTTTTCAAAAACACTACCCCTAAATCGGTGAAGTATTCCTTTAAGGTGATGACAGCAGGATGACAGGCGAATTATTTATTATTATGATTTTTTGGTGTGTAAAAAGGGGAATTGTGTGGCCTCTCAGACATTCACCACACTGCTATAAGCTCCCAATGTCTTGGTTGTGAAAGACTGTGAAGATTCCCGCTAAGAAAATTAAAATTATGACAGCAATTCTCTTTGAACGCTGCTTGAGTAAACACAGCAGGAGGTGTGTGTAGCTTCTACATTAATTCCTGCTGATCTCCAATTGGAGTTGATTCACTGTTTTCTTCTCAGGGTATTTGAACAGAGGCACAAAGCTGACAGAGAGGGGACAGAGTCAGGCTTATCTGAGTTCAACATCAGGATTTCTGCAACACTCTGGGATGCTTCGTCACGTAACGGTGCCTATAGGTTTCTTGATGGAACAGCTGCTGTATCAATTTAGAGGCCAGCGCCGTGGCTATTTGTAACTCAGCAGTGCCTTTGGCAATAAATCCTCAGGCACAGATAAAGAGGGAGAAACATGAGCACGGCCCTGCATGCACTGCTTCAATCCACTGTTCTTGACGGATGAAGTGGAGCTTTGCTTCATACATACGTGATTCAACCACAGTTTCAAACAGAGACGCGCAAGTCCTTGAGCGATGAGCGATGAGACGGCAGCAGGAAGCCCCTCTCAGGCTGCTGTACATGGACATCAATTTCAGGTGCTGTGGGTTTACATTTTAGCAGAGCTCCCTGCAAGATGTGGTTATGATATGAGTCATAAATATAACATGAAAAATACTATAGGTCAAAGTTGTACTAGGAAGTTGGTGAATGTGTGTTATTTCGCTTACGATTTCTTACAGCATAGCAGCAATGAACTGGTCCAGTCAGTGAGTGAGTTAATCCATCAATCCTTCATCAAACCGACCATGGAACCACGACTGGTCTATTTTGAGGCGTCTGAATTACAGCTCACATTTTCAGTGATTGAAAAATGGAGTGAAATCAAATGAAAATTCAATCTGAGAGTGGAGGTAAATATACGTTATTCATTTTTTTGTTCAACTCATGTTTAGGTGATAAAAGACTAGAAAAAAACCCAACGTACTGCTCTCTCTGGTGGTATTATGAACAATCAATTTCCACATTCGAAGCTGTCTGGTGCTTTTTTATTGACTCCCCCGCTGAAACCAGTCCACTGAGAGCAGCCAATTAAAGGGCTTTTATTTTCACACTGTGCAGGTATGGCCCTGACATGTCAGTTTCCTCACAGGCTGTGGATTTACTTTGCGCTGGTGCTGTGAATCAGTCAATACTCACACTCACCTGTGTTATATTCATATTCACTGAACTCCAATACCAAAAGTACACTACACTATAGATTCACTTAACTGTTGATTCAAGGAAAAAAAATGTCACAGTTTCCTTTCACTCTCACCTCTAAATTGCATTTGGTATTCGTTCTCTCTCCTCCCCCTCCGGTTTCTCCTTCCCCACGTTCTTCTCCCCACTCTTCCATCCTCATTTGTCTCCCACCTGCAGCAATTTTCCAGTCTTTTCCTTTTATTTCCTTGTCTCACCCCTTTCACCTCGGCTCCCTCTCCTCTTTTCATCCTCATTTACATGTCACTCACCCCTTCATTACTTGCCCCATTGCCATCTGACATCTGTCTCTTACCTTCCAATCTCTGTCCTCCCCTCCCCCTGAAACGCTGTGAGAAATACAAATAAGGCACACTCTTGCCGCTGTGTGCAGGAGTGTGTGCCTCCAAAATGCTGCAAGTGTGTCAGCCAGTGCTACATGCACAGCTGCTTCACACTCCCCTGTAGCCAACAAGAATACAGCTTCACTGAATAGCACAGAGAATCAGTGACTTCATGAATGACTCCAGCCGACACACAAAATGGTGGGTGTGTGAAGCTGACATTTTGAAAATCAACCATGTCGATAAATGAATGCTTGCCCGCGTGGGAGCCAAAAGGTTTGCACTTGAATAGAGAATAATATGTATATTTTTTAGTGATTGCTATGGTGTGATGTTAAATTTGTTCGTTATCATTTGTCCACTGCTCGGCACAAACCTGTAACTGACCAGTGACAACATGGCTGCAAAATGACAACTGATGGGGCAGTCAATCAAATGTTGTGACTCATAACTTAACAGCCAAGAGTGAATTTGTGACCCTATTGTTTTACCTTCAATCAAATACCTTTCAATACCTCAGATCACAGGGATCACAGAGTTAAAATGCATGTGTTATGGCTGAGCCGTTATGTTCCATATAAAGGATCTGTTCTGTGATTGCGTTTGTGTTTTTGGGGCACAGGAGTGAGTGCTCCCGTCGCATGCCGTATCTCCCCACATGTTAGCGATCCAGATGTGTTGACAGGAGACAAGGGATTGGCTCGTGCCTGGTGGCCGGGGGGGGGGTCATAAAGGCGTCCTCCCAGAAGAGGAGTCGAGGAGAGAGATTGTGGAGGCAACAGTGTGTTGAGAAAGTGACAAACTTCCTCCAATCTGGCCGAGGTCTGTGTGCTCATCGCAAGTAGTGTAAATATTGCTGAAAATTACATTTGTGTGTTTAGCTGGCCGGGGAGGTAGGGATTAGTGTGTGTCTTTGCTTTCTGATGTGTTTGATAGAGTTTAGTCAGTGTCTGGTTGGTGGGAAGTTGGGATTTTTGTTTGTTTTTTTGGCCTGGATTCACCCTGAAGTCTTTTGTAAATATAATCTCACGAGCACTGTCACTCTGTAAATTATGATCAATAGCTCACCGTTGTCACACAAGTTTCACTCTCCACTCTGGCATTCCCTAGGCTGTGTGTAGCAACAACCTGTCACTTTTAGGGTATACTTCTTTGTGACACCACTTGTGAGACTAATATCATAACAAGATTCATTTACCCACCTCCCACTAACAACCTCCCAAAGTTCAAACTGAGCATTAGCATGGGACAAATAATTGATTTAAGTCACTTTGAACATTGTTGGTGTCAGACAGCTGTTCAGGGTGTTTCAGAAACTGCTGAACCATCCCTAGGTTTTACAGAGAATGCTCCAAGAAAGTGGCAGAATGTTAAGTGAGTAGCAGTTGGTGATGCCATAAGTCAGGAGAAAGACCAGACTGGTTCAAGATTGACAGAAAGGCCACAGTAACGTGTAACAAAAACTCAAATAACCGGCTGAGTGTAGGTAACGTGGATCTTATGTTGGCTTCAGCTTATGACTGTTTGAAGAGATTAAATGTATTACACAGCGTCTGCCTGAAGTGTCTGAAATGGACAATTAGTTATAATGTTCTCCACTCTTCCTGTTCTCTATCCTTATAACTTGGAGATGTCATAATCTAACACTGTGCTGTCATTTCCTCCTGCTCATCCAAACAACCAAGTCTGCATGCTGCGTATACTTGGTTTTGTGTTGTATTAGCATTTGTTTCAGTACATTCAGCTTGAATGTCCTTTGTACTCTGTGATAAAGTACTGTGTGACAAGTGCTTTATACATAAATCAGATTTGATTTGACTGACTGGTCACGTAATATGATAGGAGGGATAAAAATAAACTTAGAGCATGGCTACGCTAGTGAACCATGGTCTGGGAGATGGCCAGGAGGACAGAGAGGCTCTCAAACAGCGTTATGCAAGTTGACTGAAATTGAAATGCAACACTCACGACTTAAATGAAATCTCATATGGAGAGGCCACACATGAATATAAAAAAACACTTGCTTTTATATTACCTATAGTCCAAATAAAAGAAAATGACTACTTTGTGTCCCTCTGTGTGTGTTTCTTCACTGTGGACGTGAGACAGAAATAGGAGAGGCTATTTTCAGTGGGAATTTTGATAACAAATATAAACTCCATACATTCAAAATGAGATGTCATTAAAAAGCAACACTTTTATGAGTTAAGCAACAGGTTGCAGTAAGCATATTACAGGAAAAATGCATTCGGGTAACTGTGAATATTCAGGCTCAGCCAGTCATTTATTTTCCATTATGCTTTCAGATGCGATGTAACACCATCTCCAACCATTTTCTTCTTTCCCCCGCTGTACAGTTCTGGTGTGATTTATTTGAAATTACAGCACCACAAACAACCACTAGCATTTATGATTGATTTTACTTTGAAATCACTCGAACTCAAACCAGTTGTTGGTGCTAGTATCATTGTTTATTTGTATCATGCAATGTCTCTTATTGTCTGTTATGCACTATATTGTATCACATCACATTTTATGTCGCTTAAATGAGGAATTAACGCCTATATGTATAGAATATGTGTAAAAATAACCCAGATCCTTGTTCATGAGTGTGCTTATCTATGCTTACCTAACGTAAGAGGGCTGCACAGAGTGGTGAAAGAGTTAAAGAAAGGTGCTGGTCTGTGTCAAAGAGACAGAAAAAAGTGTTTAAGACATCAATGAATATTTCAAAAGAGAATGGGTGGGAGCTGTGGGAGGGAGGGGTGAATTGAAAGAGTCGGTACGCTGAGAGACGGAGGGATAATTTAATAGACGGGCAGCGCAAATGTGTCGGAGGAGAGACGGAGAAGCTGGAGGGATGGAAAGTGGAATGAATGGCAGGCTAAGCTGGACTAAGCGATGGAGAGAGGAGGTGACATTAATTTAATAAGATGGATAAATGGACATATAGATTAATTGTGTAGGTTTTAAAAAAAAAAACTAACCCCCAGACTGCTTTGTGACAAATACAATGTGCTTGGTTGTAAGTAGATGTTGGGAAAATGGTGTGGCCAGATTGGCTTTTACAAACAATTGAAGTGACCCTACCGGTATTTGGGCCCTCATTTGTTTTTGTTTAAGCACACATGTGGACACAGAAATGCTTTCCTCTCACAATTCTACTTCATGAAAAATAACACATGGGAGTCTGCGTGCGTCCCAGTGACAGTACTGTGATTTGTCGGGAATGATGTTTCTCTTGGGCCACACGGTTGGTGTGGTGGTTCGCACTGTTGCCTTTGCAGCGAGCAGACACGGGTTCACGACCTGCTCGGAACGAGGGCCTTTCTGCATGGCGTTTACATGTTCTTTTCATGTGTGCGTGGGTTTTCTCCAGGTTCTCCATCCTCCCAAACTCCAAAAACATGCAGATACTCTAAATTGACCGCGAGTGTGAGAGTGGATGGTTGTTTGTCTCTAAGTGGCCCCTGCGATGGACTGTCGATCTGTCCATGGTGTACCCCGCCTATCGCCATATGTCAGCTGAGATTGGCACAGCACCCGCTGTCACCCTCACGCGGAGGATAAAGCAGTAAGAAAATGGATGGATGGATGTTAATTCTTCGACTTGCTGATAAGTGCTATATGGATTACAGTTTAGTCCCATTTTAACTGCACAGAACATGTGTCAGTGAATCATTCAGAGGATCAGACTATTTTGCAAATCCACATAACTTCGCTCAAGGGTGAAAATTTGGACTAAATTGATGGATTGTCATGGTAACATGACCAAAGTGTTTTAAATCAACTTGCAAATAGAAAGCTTTCGATGACTTTTTAATGTCCTTGCATATTAATGGTGCAGGTCTCATACTATTTCTGCCTTTTCCATTTAGAAAAGGGAAACACAACAAACAACACAAACAAATGAACACCTATTAAAAAACAACAACACTTAACTATTTTGTAATATTTCCAACTTGCAAAAAAAACAATGCAGACACACAATCCATACAATCACAGCTTTATTTATCCCCTTTGCTGCCAATGTACAAATGAACAGGGGCTTAATTGTTATGTTGTTTGCTTAAATAGATAAATAGATAAACTAATGGGTTATGGTACTATTTAGCCATTATCTGCTTTTATAGTTAATAGAGTACACAAAGGTGCCAAGTTGACACCATGGGACTAATTGGCAAGAGCTGGGTATCGCATTTCTATTGGAACAATATAGGAGAGATTTCAATAGAAAGCTTTTGAAATACTGCTGCCTCAAGCAGCAAACAAGACGTGTTTATCTTTTACTGGATTTTTTTCTTGACCCAACCATCCACCCTGAAGTCCACATATAAGGGCTTGCTGTCCGTACAGATCCAAGCTTTGGGTCCAGGTTCACATCAGCTGCTCACATTAATAAACACTGCAACAGGAGATAAACTCCTTTTTCTCTGACAAAACATTGCCACTGAATTCATTCTATTTTCAGGTCTATTTTCGTCCTTTATCCAGACAATAGACTTTTAGTATCATCTTTAATCCAAGCTCGACCTTTGAGTGACTCTGCCAGATACCGTTTATTTCAGCTGTGTAATATTTCCAGGGTAATTCATGGTATAGAACCAAACTTGCTTTCTCTTTGTCTTAAATCCTGTACATACGTAATTATCCTTCTCAGCTAAGGAGGTGTGATTTGTCTCCAGATGGTGCAAATTGTCCCTTCTTCTTTTCTCATGCCCTAACTTGCCTTAAGAAGTTACTCCTTGGTTGGATGGACCTAACCTCCATTTTTAATATCACGCACTGCTTTGTTGGCGGTTAAATGAATGAGTGTCCAAAAGCTTTCACTGTTTGGCGCCTAATGGCCTTAAGAAAACACATTTTTATAAATCAGTGTCATTTTTGCAAATCACCTCTCAAAACCCATACCCTGCAAATACAGCCTTTCCACCAGCTGACCTGCACTGACTTGTTTCCTATCGCCTTATTAAAAACATATACTTAAAAAGAGAGCGAGGACAGGAGGGAGACAGGAATAGAGGGCAACGCTGGGGAATAAGCAAACAAGTGCACAGGGCAGACAGAGAGGCAGACAGGCAGGCAAAGAGATGGATGGGAGGATGGAGGATCATTGAGGAGAGGAATAGAAAGTCCTGAATGCTGCTGCGGCAGGCTGTGCTGACGTGAGGAGTGTTCCCAAACACAGTTAGTAGCGACTGCAGACCCACTGCATTACCATAGCCACACACTCACACGCACGCACACACACACACACACACACACACGCACGCACACACACACATGCACACACGGTGCCAAGGGAGAAAGCTGCTGGCAGACAGAGCTGAGTAGAATGGGGACAGAATCTCCTGTTCTGGTCCTGAAGAGGTCACTGTGCACTCCAGCACCATTTGTAAATGTGATAAGGCGTGCATGCGTGCATGTGTCTTTAAGGGGAAGATTGTGTGTGTGTGTGTGTTTGCTACAGGTTTGTGCGAGCACGGGATAATATGTTGTCTTCACGTTTCATTTATCACTGCGTATGTGATGGGACTTTCTACAGGTGTGTTTAAACACGTGGAGCCATTTCCATTTACCAACACGCTTTGCGTAATGCAGTGTAGTGTGCAATGTAGTGTGTGTGTGCACCCCCCCATCTCTCTCTCTCTCTCTCTCTGTGTGTGTGCACCCCATCTCTCTCTCTCTCTCTCTGTGTGTGTGTGTGTGTGTGTGTGTGTGTGTGTGTACATGCTTTTGTTGCCTCTTGAGGACTTTTGTGGTATACAAACACTGACCTTGTCAGCATCTAATGGAAACCAGAGCTCAGTTCTAATGAGGTAGAACTTCATTTCTGAGGCTCTGGTTGAGGGTTAGAGGTAAAATGTAAATGATGGATAGGTTAAGGTTGGGGTTAGTGATTAACTGGTTATGGTTGGTAAGGTTAGGGGTGATGCTTTGATCAGTCTGTGCAGACTTGTGTGTGTTCCTCTCTGCACAGGTCAGTCCCTCTCTCCTCCATTCTCTCCTCTTCTCCTGTTTGCGCTTCCTTTCGGAGCTGTAGGTGCGTAGGCCTATCATTGGATCAGTAGCTGCTGCCTGCCACACTGTCCAATCGCATCTAGGGAGAGGAGGTGAGAGAGCGAGAGAGAGAGAGAGAGAGAGAGAGAGGGAAAGAGAGGTGGGGGAGGGAGGAGGAGGAAGAAAGGAAAGGAGGGAGAGAGGGAGATTGATCATCTGAACGTCCTGGGCCTTGGAATCCTTGAAGAAACACTTCATTTTCTTTTTCACCCAAAATATCTTTTTCCCACCCTGCGCTTCCTCACTTTCACCTCTCTCGGACTGGAGAGCTTGTGAGTTGCTTCTCTTTTTTTGCTTCCTTTTTTTTTCTCTTTTTTTTGTTGCGTTAATCCCGGGAGACGTGCCACCACCACCACCACCACCACCATCAGCAGCAGCAGCAGCAGCAGCGGTGGCGGTGGTAGATGTAGGAATATCTCAATATCCCATCCCGGGCACGTCGGATAAGCTGCAGCAGCAAAAACACACGAGGCGAACATTGCGGTGGACGGGAACATGATCCGTGCGGTTTCACGCCTCTCATCCAGAGCGGGTGCAGTATATATCCAACATTTTGTCATTTCAGGCTATATTTTTTTAAAAAACTGCAGCGTGGATGCAGATTGAGCTTTTGCATTTGAGTGAGTGTGTTTTGTCGTTGTCAGCTTCAGTGGCTGATAGAGATTCACACAAACAAGCGCTTTTTTTATATATTCCTCCCACTTATTCCTCTTATCTTTTATTCTGCTACCTTCACCTTTCATGACAATTTAAATAAATAGTTTTGTGTGTTTTTTTTTTATCTTGTATGGAAATATGCAGGAGGGAGGGTGGCAGGCGGGTTTTGTCTTGATAAATGGAGCGTTATTCATCAGCGTGTGTGTGATCACCACTGGAATGTTAACTAGCACCTTGGACAGCGGCAGGCAACAGCACTACAAACATGAGAGGAGTGACAGCAGAGCAGTGGTAATTTTTACAGTCTAATGTCTTTGCTGCTCACTGTGTGTGTGCGTGTGCGTGTGTCTGTATGTGTGTGTGTGTGTGAGAGAGAGAGGGGGAGAGAGAGAGAGAGAGAGAGACACACACACATACATCACACGGATATTGATGTTCTCTGTGTCCGTTGTGTGTGTGTGTGTGTGTGTGTGTGTGTTAATATTCAGCCCCAGGCCCTAAGAGAGATAGCAGAGTCGGCTGGGGAGCAGCTGTGTGTGTGTGTGACAGAAGAGAGAGAGAGGGAGAGAGAGAGAGAGAGAGAGAGAGAGAGCATAGAGAGATTGTGTGCAAGCATGTAAAGAGATCAAGAAAAGTGTGTGTCCCTGCATCTTTGGTAGAGAGGAAAAAAACCTGTGTGTGTGTCTGTTATTGAGAGACATTATGGTGTATAAGGTGTGAGCGTGTGTGTGTGTGTGTGTAAGTCTCTGTGGGGGAGAGCTACAGAACAAAAAGTGTGTGTGTGTCACACAGGCATCCTACCTTATGCTACATGCAGGTCAGGAGCCCTGCAGTGTATTCAGGGTTTAATTAAGCATGAGACGTGACTCTCCACCCCTCTCCAACCTCACCCACTGCCACCGAGCCCCGTCAGGTCCTGTGATCTGTGAAACAATGTGTAGAGGATGTGACATACATCCGCAGTTCATACCTGAGACAAACACACACACACACTGGATTGAGAGTGTCTAATCCACATTTGATCTTAACCAGTTCCTCAGAAATAAGGTTTTGCATTCAAAGACCAGGTTTTGGTCCCTGTGTTGTGGACCACAGTCAGTGTTCATACCAAAAAAGTCCTAAAGAGGTAAAAACACTGTGTGTGTGTGTGTTAAGCATCTCATTTGCCCTATCTCTCTCTCATATCTATTTTTAACATGAACAGCAGTGAGGTAACACATCGCTCTAATGTCATTTGTATCTCACCTGTCTCTCGCTCTCTCTCTGTATGGTACATCTTTATGTCATTTCATTAGTGTGGTTATTCTACTGGATATGAATTAAATGTGCCTCTTTCTTCTCTTCTCTCTGCTTCTTTCTCTCTTTTCCAGGAGGCAGTTTGAGCTTGTTATGGGGGTGACCGGAAGGAGAGAGTGACAGAGGAACAGTGATGCTACTGTTTACATAACGAGAGACGCTCTCTTTCTCTCTCTCTCACAGACACACACGCATGCACGCATATGTAAGCTCACATGCACATACACACACATACACACACACACACACTCACTTAAAAACTTAAACACACACCCGGACACATTTTCAAGGGACTCACTGACTGAGTCACCACACACTCCCAGGCAGTGAATCAGTGACTCACACACTCATAGACTGACACACACATACAAGGAGAAAAGGTTGCTTGCAAGAAGCGGGACTACTTGTTGTGTGTGCCATGGGTCACAGTAAGCAGCAGCTGTGCATGAGTGTTGGATACCTTTAAAGGTAAACCTCGTCCTCCCTCCCAGTCAATCCTCCTCCCATCCTTCTTCTTGTAGCATCCCCTAAACACACCCGTCATGTCTGAGCTAAGGACCAGGAGAACTGCTTCGTCTTCTCTTCCGCCCGTCTCCTCCCTGTTTGGGTCCCTTTTCCTCCTCCTCTCGTTCTGCCTCTCCCTTTATTTCTATCCGGCGTCTGCACAGCAGACTGTGCCTGTCATTTCCACGGCACAGGGCCGCATTCGAGGCATGCTGATCCCACTGCCCTCAGACCTCCTGGGCCCCGTCATCCAGTACCTGGGAGTACCATACGCAAGGCCTCCAACGGGGGATCGGCGATTCCAGCCACCTGAGCCACCTTTACCCTGGCCGGGAATACGAAATGTGACACAGTTTGCTCCCGTGTGCCCACAGTCGCTGGATGAGAGGAGCATATTGGGGGATATGATGCCATCGTGGCTCACAGCCAACCTGGATATAGCGGCAACGTACCTCACTCACCAGAGTGAGGATTGTCTCTACCTCAACATCTATGTGCCGACTGAGAACGGTGAGTGAGACCATTGGTGTGCACAGGAGTGAATTAATAATAACACATGTTTAGGGTTCAGATTTTCATTCAAGTCCATTTCATGCTAAACAAAATGGCACTGGTGCCTGGAGATACTTCAGCTGAGCTGTGACAAATGAATCAAACATGGACATTTCCTGTCAGGTCACGGATATGTACCCTTGTGAAATAAAATTAAAGGGGCTACACGTAAGAAGTGCATGATATCAAGAGACAAAATGACTGTGATATGTCACCAGAGAAACAAAATATCTTAAATTAAGCTAATAAAAACGGTGCAGCCAGGACTTTCACATAATCATTTTTCATTTGCAGGCCACAAACTCTCATAAAAGAAAAATCATGTAGCACTTGAACACACGGGATGCCAGCAGAGAGCAGCTACAGTAGCTGTTATGCATCAGAGATGCTGGACATTACCAAACCTCAAAAAGCCTAACTACCTCTTACATTATTACATGATGCTTTTATCCAAAACCTCTCTCATCAACATCTGGGCTAGAGGTGCAGAAGAATAAGGGTCTGCAAAAGAGATTTGTTGAAATATAGACGACTGTAAGGGGAGCGGGAGTTGGCGACATATTATGTCTTAACCCTTTAACACCAAGCGTATCGCTGACGACACATTGGCACAACAAGTGCACTTTGCATTACCGTAGTTACGCAACGGTTTGTGCTATCGTAAGAACACCTGCACATAGTTTCCATTTTTGCACATTGAGAGGCAAAGAGTTAAAAAATGTTATTGTAAATATGTTTCATACTGTTCCAATTTCAAATTTAACACGCACAATCCTTCATTTACAACTGCAGTGCTTTTCTAAATAAACCTTTTTGTTTTTCTTCATTTTAAATTGTTAAAACAGAAAATGTAACTGACAAAACACTTAGTTACAGTTACATTTTCTAGTCTTTTTATGGTTAAATTAAGCAAAAAAGTCGGACATTTTGAGGGTTAGGTGTTAAAGGGTTAAAAGCTAATCTTGATAGAGGAGCAACATACTTTGTCGTTATTTAATGTATATAATGTTGTTAACTGCGCTTGTTGCTGACACATTAACCAAATAGGTTCTATGTCATCAGAAGGTGGTGCAATTATGTAAGTTTAAGTGCTTGAACACGGTGTAAAACTGGGTAAAAAAAAAAAAATGCAGCTTCTTATTTCTGTATTTTGTAAAATTTGGCAACTTAAGTACAACCACGTTCCTGCAATGATTTGAGCCTGGATTGCAATAACAGATTTATACACTAAAGGTTGCTGTTGTGCACATTGTACATTTATCACCTTTATGTTTTTATATATATATGTTATATTTGGGACACTCCACTCATCTGTCCCCTCCACCTCCTCTGCACGTCACCGGCTGATCCAACACTTAGTATGCAGGCACTTGCGCAAGTCGCCAACGGGTTAACGTCTCTGCTTGAAGAGAAAAGTGGGAAGGACACAGACTCACTCATGCATACATATTGGTTCTTGAACTTGCATGTGACTCTTACATGCATACATGCACGCACAGGGAGGCTTTTTTATGCCCACTTGGTCACAAAGGGCATGATTCATATGAATCGACATATGGTGGAGGATCTGACACATGACAAATGACGATCGAATCAGGCAAATGACAGGGATATTTAAAAAAGAAAAAGAAAAACTAATGGAAGTAGGTTTCTGGTTGCAAAACAAACTACCCTTAGCAATGCTCAATTAGATCGGTACCATGTCAGTTTCCTAATCCGTAAATTGCACCTGCAACCAGGCACCTATTGGACGATAGAAGCTGTCATTCACACTGGTATCCACTTATATCTGTCTATTTTCTCTAAATGGAAACATAATTTACCAAATTGACATCATGTTGTACTAAAGAAGACCTACAATTACCAATTGAGACCCTAACCTCCTGAAGAAAATGTCCACTCATGCTCTAAATCAAGTGAGATACAGGTTTATTTTCCTATAGAATTCCTTTCAAATGGAATTCTTTTTGCCACCAGCTACTTCCGTCCTACTTCCGTCCTACTTCCACTTTTAAAACTGGAAGACTACGTTCATTTTTACATATAGACCTATGTTCAAACAGCAGGCATAGACACTCACAGCAACAATGGTTTCCTTTTGTCTCCCAGACATCCATGAGGAGGGGGGTCAGCGGCCTGTGATGGTCTATGTCCATGGCGGCTCATACACAGAAGGCACAGGAAACATGATGGATGGCAGTGTGCTGGCAAGCTACGGCAACGTCATTGTCATTACCCTCAACTACCGCCTGGGAGTACTGGGTAAATTCTCTATATTTTCTTTTCGTTCTGTGCCTTATATAAAGAATGTGTGCAGTCTTCATGTTGCCATGACTGTTTGTAATTTGTGTGGAAATGTACTAAGCACACAGCTGTGTGCCACATGTTCATTCTTTTCACAATTCAGTTCACTATAGACGTATCCTGCACGTGTGGTGACACAGAACAATCAATTCATGTAGCGATGAATACTTACTTTGTGTAGCTTTGTGGCTGATTTTTATTTCAGTGGTTTTGAATGGGACAACTATGGGGCAACTAGGCAGCAATCTAAGAAACCAGATTTTAAAACGCTGTAGTGGTGCGTCGACAACAGGAGGAGTAGGAGTGCAATTAATGCCAATGTTATTGTGGATACCTGATAATATTACTGAGTTATCATATGCCTGTTGTATAGTCATTTACTAATAGAAAAAAACATTTCACATGGATTTAAGTTAGGAATGAAAGATTTCAGGTTGTAGAGAATATTATAAAGGTACTATAATGGGATAAAATGTTTTATTATGTAATGTTTTTTTTGATGTATTCATTCTACAAAAAAGTTGTCTCAATGTATTGATGCCTTGCATATTTTGTAAGTGGAGTTGACTGGTGGATGTGTCGCTTACATAATATGAGATATGGTTTTATGTATTACACATTTCATTGGGTTTTAAAATAAAATCCATTTTATAGTCACCATCTGGATGGCTCATTCCTTCAATGAGCTACACAATGTGAAAACCATTAGAGTTTTTTTTTTTAAACCCATAATGTGTTATTTATTTTATTTTATTTATTTATTTCACTTTATTGTGAGTGAAAACGTGAACAGAATGGATGTGGAAATAATCCCCCCGAAGCCATTTATTTCTGATCCTTTTTTTTTTTTTACCTCCACAGTTCTTTGACTCTCTGAACATGGAAAATCTGTTTCCATGTGGTTTGTCTAATTTTAGTCAAAGCCCACGAGCCGATTAAAAGTAATATCTCACAATCCTGCCATTTGAGTATTTAGTAGTAGTATTTATGAAAAGCTTACCAAACCTGGGTGGGACCAGTGAAGGGCTAAACACATACTTTGACGGCATCATTCACTGTACTACACCAAGGGCATGAGTAATGAGTATGTGTGTGTGTGTGTGTGTGAGCGAGCGTGAGCACAGCCTAATATTGATTACAGTAATTCAGAGTATGAGATGTGTGTCTCTCCATTGACGGCTGTGTTGTCTTGTGTTAATCATGTCCTCATTTTAAATAATTGCTGCCTTGCTATTAAATAATTTATAAGATGACATTAATTCAGACGTTCCAGCAGGTTAACAAAATCTGTGCATGTAGCATTTTTATTCATAATGATGTGATGTAGCTCATACAGGTATATTAAGATGGTTTGGTTTCTCTTGTAAAAAGGGAATATTTTGGGTAATAAAAATACACGCAGACTTATCTGGCTTTTAGATGCATTTTACAGGGATGAGTTGTAATTATTCTAAGAGGAGGAGTAGAAAAGAATCCCCAGGGCATTTGGGTACTTCTTTTTCTTTAAATTATTTAGTATGCCATTGTTTTGTTTTCTGTTGTTTAATGCAGCTTTGGTACTTTTTCTAGTTCATGTGGACCCAAAACCCATGATAATAATACAACACGATGTTCAGTTTAATTTCCAGGAACATGGCCACTTATGGCTCTTCTTTAATTAGCTACAGACGACTTTCTTAAAGAGCAGGGTTGAATACACAGTGAAATGTTTATAAAAAAAAATGATATTGAGTTTGCAAGACCAACACTGTGTTTTCAGTTTTTCTTTTTGAATAAGGTTTTAAAGCTTTTTTTCGTTTGTTAGATATTGACTTTAGATGGCAGCTCCTGTTTTGTACAAATCCCACATGCTTCATTTTGTCTTCATGTCCATCCTGTTTTTATGCCACCTTCAATATGATCATCATCACCGTCATGATCGACCATCCATCATCACAAATGCCGATGTCTTCCTCGTCTTCCTTGTCATCATAAGTTGAGCGCATGAGGTGAGCTCATACCATACGTGCAGCAATGTACTATTCTGCACACTATTTCTTTTATTTGCTAATCGTTCTCTAATCAGCTGGAGTTGGGAGGAGGTTTCTGCAGAAATGCACATGAATGATCACACACTTCCCAAGTGTTTGTGAAAGCATCCTGCAGTTATTATTACAGCCCTCTTAACATAATAACCATATAATGTTCCTTTTGGATGTCTGACAAAACGCACACACTGTATGGAATGAAATGTATTCTTTTAACCGCACTCTTTTTTCTTGCTCTTCATACTCTTGTGTTCAGAACCAGCTTGAGGTTCAAACAACTGCGTTTCTGCAGTAATGAGATATACTGGAGTGGAGTGAGCCACTTAGGTTCCCGTGTGCTCACTTAATAAAGTCAGCAGTAAAGAGAATAAGGAATTGCAGCATATGTTTGCAGGTGGATGTGTGTTTGTAAGCTGATATTTAAGTCCATGAATATGGGTGTCCCTTGTTGATTTGATCCAATTTCCAAGGGATTGTAGGAGAGCTACTCATTTTCTTTCATTAATTTCCTCTGATGGAGTCTTGTGCATAATTGATCTGAACAGTGTGATTGCCATGATTTCATATCAAACCTATCACTGCTCTGTTGTGGGCCCCCATTTGTTTATCATCACTGTGGAAGTGGTGGAACATGCTGTATCCGTAGAAACGTGCAGGAATATTTTTTTATTTCATGCAGATTGTTAAAATGAAATTGTATATGTTCTTTAACAACAACATCACTGTTTGTTTCTGCCTGTAGGGTTTCTTAGTACTGGCGACCAGGCAGCGAAAGGTAACTACGGCTTACTGGATCAGATCCAGGCTCTGCGCTGGGTGAAGGAAAACATCGCAGCCTTCGGAGGAGATCCACACAGAGTCACTGTGTTTGGGTCTGGGGCTGGAGCCTCCTGTGTCAGCCTCCTCACTTTATCTCATTACTCTGAGGGTAAGGATGAATTATGAACCAACAACCTCCTTATTGCGATGACTGTAGCTGCTTCCAGTTCCGGACATTTCGCTGAAATTGTCTGGAGGGATGTGAGAAAGCGAATGTTGGCAAATTTAGTTTTTATGGACTTTCAAAATTTGTGCGTGAGCCCATGTGGAAACACAGCAAGAAAATCTCCTCGTGCCTGAATGTACTGGCAATGTTACTGCTGTTGTGAACACGCCTGACCCGACCTCCTGCTGATTTCTTCATACTGTCAAACTCCACAAAATGTCTAGAACCAATTCCTCAGAATTCGTGTCTGAAAACAGTTCATGTGGCACAGAGGTTGACAAGTTTTTTTTTTTGTTGCATTTTTATTACTTTTGATGTATAAGCAAACGGACAGTGGGTACCTAATTTGCTAGGTGAGCGCTGTGACAGCTTTGACATTTCAAGTTATGAGACTTTTTCAAGGTCTCCAGTGGACCGGTACACAATTTGCCGGTATGAATGCCTGAGTAAGCCCTTGAATCATAGTACATGAATAATACAGTACAGCCTACTGTACTGTGACTCACATAGCTAAGAGCTGTATTGTTTTAAACTTTTATTCGTCTCCTACTGGTACCTGCTGCTCTAACCATGACCTGTTGGCCTTTTAAATAATGCACGTCTGTGATTTCAGTGTTTTCTTGTTGTGGCATTGCTTGCTCTGCATCTCTTTACGAAGGACTTTTGTAACCTTCAAGAGGGCAATCCTATGGTTATGCATTCATTCATTCATTCATGTGGGTGCATGCATGTTCATAAATATACATCACGTATGTGCCTCAATGCTTTATTCCCTCATTTGAATTTTGCGTTTGTGTGTTCATGTGTATCTTAGACCTCTTCCATAGAGCCATCATCCAGAGTGGCAGTGCTTTGGCCAGTTGGGCCGTCAACTATCAGCCAAGCAAGTATGCACGGCAGCTCGGAGAGAGGGTTGGCTGTGGCATTGATGACAGCACCCAACTGGTCGCCTGCCTCCAGGGCCGGAGTTATCGGGAACTAGTGGAGCAGAACGTGGCGCCGGCCAAGTATCACACTGCTTTTGCACCAGTGATTGATGGCGACGTTATACCGGACGACCCGCAGATTCTGATGGAGCAAGGAGAATTTCTGAACTATGATGTGATGCTCGGGGTTAATCAGGGCGAAGGTGTGAAGTTTGTGGAGGGCATAGTGGACTCAGAGGACGGCGTCACTGCGGAGGACTTTGACTTCGCTGTGTCAGACTTTGTGGACAGTTTATATGGATACCCGGAAGGCCGAGACACACTGAGAGAGAGCATTAGGTGAGTGTACACTTCTCTGAATATATTTAAGTGTAGAAATGAATCTAAATGTTCGAGACCTTCACTAGAATGGCAAAGTGGTTTTGCACCACAGGTCCCCACTTTATAAATATGCATTTCAAATGCATTGGTCAAAACTCAAGTCACATTGTCAGAGCTCTTCACACGGGCAACAAAACAGAAGTGTGTGTGGAGCAAACATTGAATCACTTTGCATTTCTTTCACACAAAAATGCATTCAGTGCTCGCAGTTACCGAAATTCATGAACTCTTCTCTCACTCAGAGTCCACCACCTGCAAAACAAATGATCAAGACAGAATCAAAACAGAATGATGGAAATAAATTGTGCATTTCTGCTCCAGTGATGACATTAAAAATGAAAGAATCATCATTATTCCAAACACAGCTGAGTACAGTGTGCAGCTGAAAACCTGTGACCTGTGTTTGGTCAGAACAGAGGGAGTGAATATGTCACGTGTATGTTTTTTTTGTGTTTCTGTGTACTGTAAAGCCTCATGAATAGATATAGAACACATGAATGTAACCGCATCACTGTATTGCTGATACAATATGTAATACAATATACAACCATTCAAAACTTGAATATAGAATGACCTTTATGTAATGCTCTCTGTGTTGTGTAGTTTGCTTCCTGACTGAGACCAGTTGCCTGTTGTTGTGGATGAATGAGCTCATTTTGAGACATGTACAATGTGTTCTGTGGGTGACAAAGAGTTTTGTTGGTGAGATAAACGGTTCAGTTGCTTCAGTTTTGACAGAATGCTTGTTAGCAATTGAAAAAAAAACCCCAAATTATAATTGAATCTCTATCTAATCTAATTTTAAATCTATCTATTCAAGGTTCATGTACACAGACTGGGCAGATCGAGACAACGCAGAGACTCGCCGAAAGACTCTGGTTGCACTATTTACAGACCACCAATGGGTGGCGCCGGCAGTTGCCACAGCTGACCTTCATGCTCAGTACGGGTCCCCGACTTACTTCTACTCGTTTTACCACCACTGCCAGAGTGACGCCACTCCCCCCTGGGCTGACTCCGCCCATGGTGATGAGGTAAGAAGATGTCACAGTGTTATACAGCTGCTGTTGTTTTAAGGCTAAATGTTATTGAAAAAAATGTATTCAAAGAAGAATAGAGATGTGGAATTTTGCAAATACAGTGACAGCGTTTTATATTCAGCTCTAAATTCTTCTTTTTTTTTTTTTTTTACTCTTGAGGATGTGTTAATCTGTATGCTTTCTACCAGGAGGATTATATTTTATTACGGTCATCTTGTCTTTGATATTTGTTGATTAATAAACTATCGATTTTTTTATTTAGGTGCAATCTTGTTTGCCTGATGTTTAGCAAACTAAATTTGTGTGCGCATGTGTGCATATATTTGTAATTTGGATTTGAGTGGGTGTCCCTGAGTTTAAGTTCACTGCAGTTACATATGAGGTGGTTTCTGTCTTCACTGCTGTGGTGTTATTAGAGTTTGACATGATTCAGTTATAGTTGGAGTTATCGTCAACTGTAATCTGTCGTAACTTGTGTGTGTGTAGGTGCCCTATGTGTTTGGCGTGCCCATGCTAGGACCCACTGATCTGTTCAACTGTAACTTCTCCAAGAATGACGTGATGCTGAGCGCAGTGGTCATGACTTACTGGACCAACTTTGCCAAGACTGGGTGAGCTATTTAAACTACGCTGGTGTGAAATGTTTGATTGTGGTTTTTCCTCAAGAAAGGAAGACAAAAGAAGGACCAGCCTCGGGATGATTCAATTATCTTGACGTGTGCCAGCTCAAACATGCATTTACAGACATTTTTCTTTTTTTACAATGATATCTAATCACAACTCACATGAAGACAATGCCTCATTGTGGTGAATTAAATTTGCTGTCACTGGAAAAGGTTTTTTTCCTCCCTCATCCTCTTATCTTTAACACTCTCAGGAGACAAGGTTTTGGCAACATGAAGTGTTGTTGCTGCGACTGTGGCCAGCTCACTCTTGATTTTACAGGAACAAATCTTCTCCAGGCTAGAAGTGAGACAGCCAAGATTCCACTCCACGGTGCCGTCAAAAAAAGCAGCACCTTACCTCTCCATAAAGTTTATAACTTCTCATGGTTTCATTTGTTGTAGCCATGTTTTTAAATTACTAAGTATGAACACACTGGAAGTGTAGTTATCTGATGGAGAGAGGACAAACCAAAGAACAACAGGGAGAAGACAACAGGTTCTGATTACCGCGGCATGAAACCAATTCATGTGCTGCAAATGATCTTTATATGCAGCTAATTTGCATTAGTGAGAGACAATTTGGAAGAAAAGTAGGACGTGTGTGCAGCAGACACAGCTTTTTTTGTCACAATAAGCAACATGAAAAGTTTATGAGTTCAGAGGCAAAGATTAGCGTATGTTCTAAAGGTGTGCGATGCTTGGCAAGAAGAGAGTGCTTTAAATACAACCATGAAAACAACACTGCAGACTAATTTGGCACAGGGAGCATGTGGGTTCTCCATCATGTCACTGACAAGGTTTTTCTTCTTCGGACCTTGGCTGGGAGAATTAAAGTACCTTTGGTCTTGAAAACATTCTTGAGAAAAGCCAAGTTAATGTCCAGAAAGGAAAAAAAAAAGTTGGTCACTGTGTGATAAATCTATTCTTCCCCTCCTTTCTCTTCCTCTTTCTATCATGCTATAAGAAAAGAGCATTTTCAGCTAGTTAAAATTATATTAAAATGATCTGCCAGTAGCTACAGAAAGATGTACTGTATTAAACTGAAGGCCAAACGATGTAGTGATAATAGAGGGAATTCACATTCCAACTTTTAAAATCCTGACATTCCTCAAAGATAAGAGCACGTTTTATCTCCTTGCTCTGACATGATATACACAAGATAAAAGTAATTGTTTAGGATGGACCTTCGTTCCGCAATGCCGAGAGTAAATAATTACCAGTAATTAATCCAATCGAGGCTCACTTCACTTCAGATTTACACAGGCATCTGCAGTTTCAGCCTTGATCTAAATCACCACAGAGCCTCGCTCTCCACGACACTACAGCGCAGAATCCGGACATTGTTCGCACACACGGTCTTTAATGCAGGTGCTTTAAGGCGAGCGTGTGGCACCGTCTCTAACCTGTCTCTAGTCCCTAGTGTCATTACCACTGCAGCAGGCTGCAAAGCAAAAAAAAAAAAACAAATCACAAAGGAGGGAAGTAGTGATTTCATTGTGTTTTCAATTATCAATGGGGAACCTCTGCTGAGGAAATGGTTCACTCAGATGGGGAGAGAATCCTGCGGCTGCTTGATATAATGTAGTGATGTGTTGCCTCCTCGCATTTATTTTCTTACGCTTCAGTGTGGGCGTTTAAAGATGTTGCCTGTGTGCCAGTAGGTCTTCACGCTAGATTTTTTTTTGTGTCGCTCACGAGGTGGTGATTGACAGGTGAGCACACAGCGTGCAGTCTGCGAGTGTGTGAAGACATGCTGCAGTTTTCATCACACAAATAAATGTTTGCCCATGTGTGTCACAGAAGGGATTCCTTGGGGTGTGTTTACTGTACACACGTATGCACGCACGCATGCACACACACAGGCAGGTTTGCGTAGCTATCCTTGTAAGGACTCTCATTGACTTCCATTTATTTAGGTAGCCAACTAAAACATTATCCCTGTCCTTAACCATAACAAGTTCAATGTCTAACCCTAACCTAACCACAATTCACATCCTAGCCCTAAACGTTCCTCACAAATAAGGTTTTGCCTCATTAGAACCAAGTTTTGGTCTCCATGAGGACTACTGGTCTGGACAAGGTTAGTGTTTATGCCAGAAAAGTTCTTAAATAGGTAATAAATACACAAACAGAAGGAAACAATGGAGATCTGATGCCTACATGTTGCTAGGGGGACAAATATGCAGGAGTTGAAATGTGGTGGATATTCAATGATAAAAATCCATGATCTGCTCATAACTGAACCACATTTGAGCTACGTTTACAGGAAAATAGAACGTGTTCAGCCTTGTTTAAGTATTTTTTGACACTGGTTTGTCTGTTTCTTACTTGGATATTGATTAGAGGTGTGTGCCAGCCGTGCTGGTTAAAGTGGCCAGCAAGAGAGAAACTCCTTCTCCTTGGAGGACGGCAGGAAAAAGAAGGTCCTCAGCAGCTCTCTGACAGTTGGAAAGCTGAAAATCATGAAATATTGTTTTTTGCACTTTCACTGAATATGCTGTATTTGGTATTCCCAGTTTATTGTTTTCCCCAGCTTCTGTATAAATATGTAAAGTATCAAAAAACCACCCCTGAAGATGTGAATAAATACAGTAAGTCTCTGTGTTTCACTCCTTCTAGTGATCCAAATCAGCCGGTTCCTCAAGATACCAAGTTCATCCACACGAAACCGAACCGCTTTGAAGAAGTGGCCTGGTCTAAGTACACCCCAAAAGAGCAGCTGTACCTCCACATCGGCCTTAAACCCCGTGTAAGGGACCACTACCGCGCCACCAAAATCTCCTTCTGGCTTCAGCTGGTGCCTCACCTGCACCATGTCAACGAGCTCCTCCAATCTGTGTCGTCCTTCACGCATAGTCCCTCACCACAGGACGACACTCCTTACTCTTACACTAAGCGCCTGTCCAAAGGTTGGCCTCCGAGCAGTACACGTCACCCAGGATCTCAAGGCGGGACCCCACAGCCCCCAGAGACTGCTGTAGGCCAAGGTGGAGGGGAAGATGGAGTCCGTATCCCCGCTGAGAACTACTCCACCGAACTGTCTGTGACGATTGCCGTGGGAGCCTCCCTGTTGTTTCTCAACATCCTTGCGTTTGCCGCTCTACTGTACAAGAAGGACAAGAGGCGTCTGGAGCACCGGCGGTCCCGCCCACTCCCTCCCCCGAGACGAGATATCACAGCTGCAGACGTTGCTGCCCACTTACAGGGAGAAGGACTGATGTCATTACAGGTGAGTCAGCATGTTATTGTGTGGATTTTGTTTCACACAGAGGTTTTTTTTGTCGAGGTTGTTGGCCTATTGATCGGGCCTTTTTTAAAAAAAAAATAGTTGGCATTGGTGGATTATTAGTTAATGTCAGGGTGTAGAATTGAGGTCAAATTATTTTCATCTGGCAGAAATTATAATATAAAATAATTATATTATGGGGGTGGCGTGGCTCAGTGGTTAAGACCGGTACCCTATGTGCGAAAAACATCCTCGTCGCAAGTTCGATTCCACCCCTCGCTGACTGTACTCAATTCCATTGTAAGTCGCTTTGGATAAAAGCGTCTGCTAAATGAGATGTAATGTAATGTAATATATTTCCTTTTTGGGATGGTTGTTTGTCTCTGTGACCCTGTGATGCACTGGTGATGTGTCCAGGGTGTGACCCTGGCGCATCCCCCCCCTGTGACCCTTATGTACAATCACCTGATTGTATGAATTGCTGTTTTTCATTACCCCAGAACGAGCCTTTTATTTTTATATCAGGATCCAGGTCAGCCAGGTTTTTTACAGTAGCCCACAATGGACAAACTAAACATTTATGAGGTTTGATGCTAGCTGAAGGCTACACAGGTTCTCCAACACACCTGGAAGAGAAGCGTGCGCTGAGGGATATTCACTTCACCAGTAAATGTTGCTACATTTCACACAGTTGTTACTTATTTATATAAGTTTACACATTTTTGATCTTTAGCTGACCCACATTGTTTTTTATGTATGCAATTTTGACTATCATTTATTATTCATATATTTTATCAGATGCAGAAAAAAAAGAAAACCACCCACAATTGATATCGATTGCCTTTTAGTTTTTACCTGAAACCGAGTTATTTTTGTGAAGTGTGTGCGTTTTGTAGCCACATTTTGAATGAATGAATGCATTTTGTTTTCTCGCTATTAATGTCTCATATTATTTCAAGTGTAAGTAACATTAAGCCAGATGAGGTTGTGTGCGACTATCTGAATGAACGATGCAAGTGGAGCAGCTGGCAGTAAATCACTACACAGCCTGTTTTCAGCAGACATTATCAGTGTGAGAATGTGTGCGTGTGCGTGTGTTGACACACAGGCCACTTACCTGATTTTCTTGACCTTGATCTTTGAGATGTTTGCATCTTTGAAATCTTATATTACTGTTAATTGACAAAGTAGATCGATGTTGCTCAGCATTGTTTAGCAGCTTTTGTGTTATTTTGAAAGTAAAGTAAAACAAAGTAATCATTTGTGTCTCTTTGATGCACAAAAGGTCGAGCACTTGGGTCTTTTTTCAGTACATACTAGTTTGCTTAGTTTAGCTTTACAAGAAAATAACATACTCTCCTGTATGGAATCAATCAGACTCAGTCAGAAGTGGCTCAGACAATGATGAGAAATCGCAAAAGGACTTGTATTTTTGTATTGCAGGTTTGACTGGTCTCAAGCGGGAGAAACACAACATCATCACTTAATGCTGTTTGTGTACAAATTAATATTTGATATTGATATTTGTGTCTGATAATTGTGCAAACATTTACCATATCAAACTAAACAAATCTTAGTAATATTGCAATGTTTATTTTTGAAGACAATGCTCAGTACAAACAATATTGACTCGTTTAGGACTGATTAATTGATTAATCGTCGATATTTTGTAGACTGGTGTACTTAACTTAACTGTAGCATTCCAACACTCTTTAAATCCATAGAAATTTGGTTTCGTTTTGGTCACCTTTTAATAACATTATACATTTTATCTGTGTGTGCTATCATTTCCAGGCCAAACCTTTTTATTTGGTACTACTAGTTAGCCAGTGCCTTTTTTTTGGACTAGCGACTTGTCCAGAGTGTGCTCTACCTTTCACCTTTAACCATATGTGAGCTGGGATTGGCCCCTTGAACCCTCATGTGGAGGATTAAGCGGGAGACGATAGATAAATGTGTTTGTCACCAATGGATCTCGGCTACTCATCATCAAACTATGTCTTTTGTTATTGTTTTGACTGAGTGACCCCTAGCAGCAGAAATTACATACTGTGTGGGCAACTGACTGAAACACATTTGGCAGCTATTTAGATATCAGACTGCATGTTTTATTTTTCAAGCTAAATTGGCAAACTCATTCTCTGGCTCCAGCTTTTCAGGGTTGGACAACTCTCTGTTTTTTTTTGTTTTTTTTTAAAAATGCATTAGCAAATCACAGATTCTGCATTTGTTTTATTTTATTTTCCTTCTTTCATTCTTTATATCATTCTTGCTTTGCTCATGATATAATCTGTATACCATTGATACACACTGTATATGTTTGCATACAGCAGATGCAATATGCGTGTACATCCACAATAGTAAAACTGCAATCTTTATTTTTATTATTATTATTATTATTATTATTATTATTATTATTATTATTATTATTATTATTATTATCATTGTTATTATTATTATTATTATTATTATTATTATTATTATTATTATTATTATTATTATTATTATTATTATCATCATAATAATAATATTATTATCATCATTATTTACAAATTAATTTGTTAAGCTTTTGTAATAATGGGTCTAGTTTTTCTTGTCACTTTAAAAGAATATGTAATACACACAAATTGGAAGAAAATTACATATTTTGATTGTTTCTCATATTTTAAATCCACAGTGAACATCCACAGCAAATTCCTTGTAGGTTAATACCTACAATAAAACAGATGTTCAAGTTTTGAAAATTAAATCATAAATCAAATTGCAATCACATAATATAAAATATCTTAACCCAAATTGTTCAGCTACTGATTTGATTACATGGTTTTATTTTGGCTTGTTGTGTTGCTTTGCAGGTGAAGCAGCTTGAGTGTGATGCAGCGTCAGCGGATGAGAGGAACAACGCTCATCACCATCACACTCTGGATACGTTGGACGCTCTGGACGGTATGGACACCCAGGACATCTACAGCACACTGGATACCGTGCGCCTCACCTGTCCGCCCGATTACACCCTCACCCTGCGGCGCTCACCCGATGATGTTCCACTCATGACATCGCTGACCCCAGGGTCACTGCCTGTGACCCCCGGGTCACATCCTGTTACCCCAGCAACACCAATGACACCCATGACACCTGGATCAATGGTGGGGATGAGGATGGGACATCCTCACCAGGGATACACACACCATAGCCCGTATAGTAATACACACTTGCCACACACACACATCTCCACGCACACACACTCCACCACGCGTGTATAACTGCACTCCCACACTCCCACACACACGTGCACACACACACAAACACACACGCGCGCACACACTCAAACACACGCGAAACAAAAGACTTAAATACCTCTACTAATTACCCTGCAGGATTGTTACAGATGGTGCGACTGAAAGACATTTTCAGTAACAGGATGAAAAGACAGACAGCTGTGTGTTGCATGTAGAGGAACTGAAGACAGACTGGATCCCAGGAGATGCAGTTCTATGCATCATTCGATCATGACCTGGAACTTGACGAGCCAAGACATCCATCAAATGTCTCCAAACCTGCTTTGGATATTAAATCTTCTGCTTTTTTAACAGCTGGGGTAGAAGAGGAGTGCTGTGGGGAAAGAGTCAGTTATCGATCAGTTTATATCTCTTACTGTACCTGTGCTGCACAGTGAAGCAGTGCCGGGGTACTGAGCAGAGCAGATGCACATGCAGTCCTGAGCTAAGATGTACCACACACACACACACAGACTGCTGATGTCAACTTGAACAACCTGTGAAATGTGAATGTAGCATTTTTTTTTTTTTCCAATGAAACGATCAAAGGCCCAATCTGCCAAGGATCAAACCAAGCTGAGGAGAAAATAACAAATTCCAGTAAGATGTGGACATAAAAACAGACAGGGAGGAAGAGGGAGATTAAAAGAAACAACAAAAAAAAACAACAACATTAGTTGAAGGAAATGTGAGGCAGATTGTGGGAAAGAGATTAGGATTTTATTGAGAGGGATCTACCAGCTGTGAGAGCGAGAAAGACAAAGTGAGATGGAGTGATATGGAAAACACAGAGATGGAAAGTGTGCCAAGAGACAGAAATTAGCTTCAGAAGAAGAAAGGGCCTCTGAAGCATTGCCAGGCTGACTGAAGAATCACTCTAACCAGCTATGTGTTAAACCCTTGTAAATAGAATGGAGAGATACAGATGATATATTATGATTTATAGCATTTAATTGCTCTTGCATTAAAACACGACTTATTTAACCACATTATTGCTTTCATCTCAGATATTACTATATTGTTGTATAGATGTCCTGAAGCAAGGCTGGTTGTCTTTCTATCTCACCCACTGTAGTATGTACACAGTACCTTTATTTAAAACGCTATATTTGCTATGCAGTCATTTCAATAATTCGTAACTATCTAAGCATCTAGATACTTGTTTGGTAGTTGATGTGTAAGGCATTTTCACTCTCTCCTGTCTCTGTTTGTTTCACCATCAGATGAGAAGCTAGTACTGTGTAGATAATGCAATATTGGTTTGATGATTAAGCACCAGCCGAAAACCATGACCTACGACCCTTTGTACCTAAACTCTGCCTGCCCCTGTTCCTTGTGTTCCTTACATTTTTTAACCTTAATACCTTGTAAAGTCAAAACTAATTTAATGTCTTATTTAGTGTTTGTTGAGGGTCCAGAGTCACAGTGTGTCCCAAGAATTTAACAATGTTTTTTCTGGATTTGTTTAACTTTTACACAGCCCTTGTATTTAATCAATAACCCTTTCTTCAGAACAAAACAAAACAAAAAAAAGCTCTAGTGTGCAACTAAATATAAAGAAACGTCAGTTACATTCAAACTATTGTCAAATGAGATCACACAATGCTGATTAGGCCATTAGCTGCACACAGCTCTCGTTTATAGCTTGTGTCCCTCTGGCAACATTCCCGCGCTGCACACAGGATGTGATAGGTTTTATGTCAGAAGTTGCACTAGTGGAGCGAAAAGGCTGCAAACAGGTTGGAGTATGACAGAAAACTCAAAGAAGTGTGCACAAAAAGAATTAAATTCCAAAACCCCGCTCGTTCAGCAGTTTGACAGGATAAACACCTCTTGCCCTCGCCCGCCCCTGCACTGCTGCTGTGTACAGGCAGTTCTGGTAGTATTGACAGAGCTGTTTTCAGATGTTGTTACATAACGGAGGCAGAATAATGACATCAATAACAACCTGAAAAAAAAGAAAAGAAAAGCACCAAAAGTTACACACTGCAGCTTTATCATCTCTTCTCGGTGTCTTCCTCTTCGCAGACCTGTCACTCACTCACTTTGGTTTAATACCTGCCACCATGTTGTCAGTGTTTTGGAGCCGGATTTGATGAACGAGGCGGAGCTGAGAAGGGACACACTGTGCGATATAGCATGAGAGGATACTCTCGACGTACTGCTTTTCAAACCTTAACCCCTTTTATTGGTAAAAACACCAAACTAATAACTTGATGAAATTATGATTATGAGTTTGCTTCAGATTGTAGTATTATTGTTTGGATTATTTTGTAATCTGTTGGTGGTTACTGCTTTGTGTGACCACAAAAATGTACCCAGCTTTCATAATAAAACACTAGTATTTTGGAATGGCAGCCACTAATAATCAAATCCTGTTTATCTGGTTGCTAATATGAAGCTAAAAACTCAACCAAAGGCCCCGACACTGATATTTTATAACTTTTCTTTGTTCTTTTCCTTGCCCCTAACCTGTGTCTTGTCCAGTCCTCTCCTGCCCCATCCTCGTCCCAGCCTTGTCTGTGTGATCACTTGCAGCTTTGCCACAGTGAGGCCTATTTAACCTCCTCTCATCCTAAGTAACTTCTTTCATGAGAGATTTTAGTTCCTTGTCAAAATAACATGTAAAGTGAAAGCTGAAAATTTTTTGTGGATGGCAAGCAAAGAACTTTTACAAAATGGTATAAAAGTAACGTTTATTGGATGTTTGATTGTTTGGATATTTCTTTTCATATGGGTTTATTGACTCAGCTGATGGCTGGATTGTGTCAAAGCATAAAACATTTCTGCTGCATTTTTGAAAAATAAAAATATCAATATTTTACAATTTACAATTTATTATTCATTTCAAATGTTGCTCATGTCTTCATTTTTGTGAAGAGGAATTAGGAGGCTTTTACCTCCACACCAGCCACACCAGAGGCTGGTGACAGAAATGTTAACTTTGATTAAAACTTGTGATTTAATGACCTCACTTTTTTTTTTTGTTAGCTTTGTGGATGTGATCTCTCAGGAATGCCATGAAGGAATTCTTTCAAATGTGGGGTTCACTTAAACTCACAAATGAACTGAGTCTGTTTTGCTCGACATATATGCTACAGAATGGCAGTAGAACATTTAATAATTAATTGGGGGTGATGCATGATTTAAAATCCACATATCCTAACACTTTTTTAGTCCAGTTTAGAGTTCCTGGAAAAGTTTATGACTCTTAATGGAATGGAGCAGCAAGCCTTGTTAACTCAACATTGTAGGGACCTTTAACATCTTTTCTTTTTTTTTCCCGTTTTTTTTTAATTGAATCTATTGATTTTAAATAAATTGAATTAAACAGCAAGTCTTGATGAAGTCAAACATGAAAATCGTTCAGCTTAAAACGAATTGCCATAAAAAACTACAACTTAGACTGTTACTTATGTAAGATATTTATAAGTGATGTTATTTCATTTGTCAAAGTAAATGAAAAAATATATATGTTTATTTGTTTTACTTTCCTTTTCCTTTATCTTTTATCTTTTTTGCTATACTGCATATGTTGTACAATTACTGGAGTCACAGCTGCAGCAAAGTAGGGAGACATTAGTGTAAATCATCATGGAGCAGCAGCCCCTGCCAGCTGGCGAAGGAGACCCTGTGAGATATGAAAGAACTGAATCCATGGCTGACTTCCAGAACAGATTTATGCCTCCTACACTGTGTCCTCGCTCTAATCCCATTAACTAGATATAACTGCAGTTAATTCGATTTATGGAAGGTAACACATTAGAAAGCAGGAGTTCAAGTCATGACCAGGTGTTCTTTTAGTTTGACGTCAACATGTTCACAGTTTTGCCCCAAGAAGAAAAGAGAGCCACTACCTTTGTTCCCCCCCAAGGATGAATCTGAGGTAACGTTTTAAAACGTGTGACGCAGAAATGATTTGTTATATTTGTGACTGGAATAGTTTCACAACCACTGTTATCCAAAATGTTTAATGGTGATTTATCAACAAACAAACGAAGTGGATTGTCAGTGGAAGGTTCGCTCTTTTTCTGTGTGATAAGATGTTCACACTGTCAGTGAATCCCTGCTCATGTTTTGTGGCATCAAGAGTATTTGCCTGTAACATGTTTGTCACTTACTGAAGATGGACTTAAGGGAGCACTGTTAGTCACAACACTTTCTTTTTTTATCTACTTGATTTAACCACTCACTCATGCACTCGTTTAACAAAACATGACATCCCATCCAACAGTTGTTGACATGAATGACTCTACACAACCTCTATCATACAGTGATACAAGTATAGCATCTGATCCTAATATATCTTAGCAAATAAGGGGTTTCTAAATGAGACAAAGGGTTTCTCCTGCTACTCTGAAATACTATGGAAACGTTAGCTCCTTTAGCTTCCCCTTCCCTCCTGAGATGTGAAGGACATGCTGTGAAAGGAGGACATGACACTAGTTGAGCAAAGGAAATATTAAAAGAGAAGGGGAGCAGATGTGGAAGATGAAAAAAACGAATGATAATAGGGCATAGGAAGTACAAGTGAACGAGATAATGTGAAGGAGAGTAAATAAAAGGATCCACTGAAGCAGGAGTCGAGGGTAAGAGATAAGGGGGGAAGTCATTAAGGAATGGAACACAGCCTTTCTGGTTGTTTAGTGGTTGGCAGGCTCATTGTTCTTAATCACTTCTTCCAGCGCATGCATGTGCAGCTATTCCCTACATTGACTTCCATTCATTTGGACTGTCTTTGTTCCTAACCTTAACCATGACCAGTTAAACTTAACTGTGACCGTAACCTAACCACATTTTAAATCTAAAGAGATAACAAAACACACCCACACACACACACACACACACACACACACACTGCTGCATTCCTCATTGCAGCTTGAGTCACTGAATCATTTTCTCTGCAGCCTTCATCTCTCTCTCCCTCTCTCTCTCTCTCTCTCCCTCTCTCCCTCTCTCTCTCCTCTCTCTCTCTCTCTCTCCTGTCTCCCCCTCTCTCTCTTCAACACTGTCCTCCTTTTCTCGACACGGTTCAATGAGGTTGATGTTACATTCATAAAAGATCAAATTCATTTTAATGGGGGCTCTTTATCAACAGGCACCACACTTGATAGCCCTTGATTTTTTTAATTGCTTAACCCAAACAATATAACAAACCCCCTTCTTACAAAAGGTGGGAGGGTTGATTCCAGGGTGGACCCTTGGTTGTGATTGGCCGAGCTCAGGGAGGAACGGAGCTATAAGATCCAGCTTCATTCACGGAGCCGCAGTTCCCATCACTATTCCCCTTCACCTCCCCCTCATCCTCTCGTTGTGTGTGTGTTTTTTTCTTTTTCTTTTATGTTCTTCTTCATATATTATTGTCGTCTCTCCCTGCGCACTCCCCTGTTGGTCTCTTCCCGCCACAGTTTTATCGCCAATTCTTCTGTGCACCTGTTTTTGTATGAATGCCCTTATCTAACAACCTTGAGATGATCTTCAAAGCGTCATTGCAGTTGAGCATGTGAGGTCACAGTGTCTTAATTCTCTCTTCTCCTCCTTTCTCTTCTGCCTGTGTCTCTCTACTCTTCACTACACTTCACTACTCTGATTTTTTGGCTCCCCCCCTCGCTCCCTCCCACCCTTTGCATCCTTCTCTCTTTTTCATCTCTTACTCCATTTCTCTCCTCTGCTACCATCCATCTCTACCTCATCTGGTCTCATCTCCTCTTGTGTGTGATATTCACTCCATCTTCCCCCCCACTCTCCCTTCCTCTCCTCCCAATTTTTCTCTCGATCTGCCTCTTCTTCCCTTTCTCCCCCATGTACGTCTCATTTATTTCCCTCCTTGCTGTTTCCTCCACTTTCTCCTCATTTCAAAAACTGTTGAAGAGGTGATATGAGGTATTTGGTTGTGTGTGTATATACATGCAAGTGTGGGTGTGTTGTTGTGGGAATGCTACATATTATGACTATTATTCAAACAGCCAAGAGGCTCAACATGTTTCACTCTGTAATTAATTAAGCATAGGATGCTTTAATTGTTGCTCATGTCTCTGACTGTGGTTTGTGTATGCTGACCATGAGTCTACTTCTCACCTCTGTTCTACTTCTGTCTACTTACCTGTTTCTTATCCGTCTGTCTGTTACATTATCTGTCGTCTCACCTGCCTTTTGTTTCCCACCTTTCTTCTGTCTGTCTGTCTCTCACAGACGTGTACGCACCTAACTCTGGGAGCAAAAATACATAATTCAGTGACTGATGCTTGCTTCTTTTCATGGAGCATAACCACAGCAGTAACTCTTTTGGTCCAGCTGAGGTCAGCATTGTTCCTGATACATTAAAGTGAGGTAGAATGCCCCAAATCAGGGCATTAAGGGCAGTTTATCTTTAAAAAAGAAACCAAAATACTAATATGGTCTTTTTTGATTATTTTACACTGCAATAGTTGCCAGATTACAAGAGTAGTACACTTTTTTTGGGCCTTTTTTCTGCATTTATGTCAAATGCCTGCAGTCATTGTAGAGGAACATTTTCTGCAGAGAAGCACATTCTGTGTAGTCTTTACATCTGATGGTGACAATATTAGAGGATCATGTGAATAGATACGACTAATGACCAAAACTAATCACACTATTGCAGATATTATATGTTAATAAAGTGGGAGAAAACAGCTAAATATTGTATTTTCCTATTGTTTGTTGTTGTTTTCACACACTCATTCACTCAGATCACTTGTGTTTGATCTGTGTACAACACTCCGAGAGAGAATGATGGCAACAGAAAGAGATAAAGAGAGAGAGACAGAGTGTGTGTGTGTGTGTGTGTGTGAGAGAGTGTGGCTGTGTGCATGTGTGTGTTTATTTTGGTTGGCCTGTGATATCTCAGACAGGAAGGAAGTGTGGCCTTTGAGGATTGACTCAAAGCAACAACTCTCTTATTGAACACACACACACACACGCACACACACATACAGTATGGTACATACACATTCACACTCACTGTCACACACACACTCTATTACTAGGTTGTGAACTTTCTATGGTTTTTGAGAGGATCAAATCTGATCGTCTCAAACTCTGTCACGCTGTCACTCTGGTCGCTGCTTTGCATGCAGGACAGAGAATAGAGTCATTTTTAATTTACAAGATCTGATTTTGCTGCTTAAGCCACAATGTTGCCCCAAAATAGACTCGACACCAGCCTAATTGGTTCTGGGGTTAGGTTTGTTGTGACCTCCCATGTCTCGCCCACTGTTCTACAACTTTGTCTGACTCCTTGTTTTTATTTAAGAATGCTGGGCTGATCTGATCAGTGTGTTCCCAGTGGGCCTCATTTATTAATATTTCAGTGTGTTTGCCACATTAAAATGAGCTGAATTGCAGAAAATAGTGAGTTAATGCTGAAAGCAGGTCATTATTATGGTCCATGTTATTGCTCTTTTTTTGTTTTTCCTGTTTTGTTTTGTTGCCTCAGCTCTGGGATGTGTAGGTAGCTTTAGCCAAGGTTTCTGCCCCTTTCCCTTAAAACCTTTATGGACTGTTTCAGGACACCTTGGGCTAAAAAGGCCAAAACTTTTGCCTCACTTGAATTTGCTGGACAGCATACAAACTGATAGCAAACAGACGACACGTACTATTTCACTTTGGTATTCGTCTGCTGCTCCAGTAGCAAAACTCGGCTGAGGCAGCATTAGGAAATTGTAGTCAGATGTTTACCAGATCATTTCCCCCAGTCAACACATTCATAGTGGCCAGTTGTATTTACTTATCTGACAGATTTTCTTCCAGCAAGAATTTCAATGTGATTATTTACCACAATAAGTCATTTTCTGCTATTCCCACATCTGAAGCTACACAACAGCGGAGCACCTTGAACCTTGTGAGTTGTCTAGCTTCTCAATTTGGGCCAGTTCTAGTACAGGTGTAAAAAATCACACATCTTCAAGTAACTTAATGCATTGTTTGGATTGCTGTGTTGATGTATCTCTTTGATTAAAGGTTTGCTGCTCAGCATGACCTATTCCTCCTCCAATCAGTTGCAGAGAGTAAATCTCATTGAATTCAGTATTGCAGTATTAAAGCTCCAGTGTGTAACATTTGTTGTCCCACTGAGGAATTCTGGGCAGTTACCAAAACAACGCTAGTGCCTCTACTGTACATGACATATGCTGAGGTGATCTTGCACCGACACCACCAACTCTCTGCTTCCCAGTTGCGTGAAGCAATTATACCATTTTTAAGCTGTTTAATTTGCTTCTGAAAGTGTTCATGGGTGCTTCTTGGTGTTTTTAGGCCTAATCTAACGCAGGGGTGTCAAACTCAAAATGACCTGGGGGGCCAATGAGCATCTAGTCCGGTCAAGAGGGGACTGGTCTAGAGAAAAGGTGGGACGAAACATATTATTTATACAAAAGAAAAATATTGGTATCAAAAACAGACTTTAAAATGAAGTTAATAATAACAGGGACACCTGGATTCAAAACATTTAACAATCGTATATAAATGTAATGTAATGTTGAATGTACTGTATGCAAGTTTTTTATAAATGTAAATATTATATTCTGTCTATATTGTGTCACCTCACTGGCAGCTGATCCTCACGCGCTATGTTTAAGGAAAGTTAATGTTTTCATTATAACATGATATTAAGTGGTAGGCCACGTGTAATCGTTTGGGGGGCTGCATGTGGCCCGCAGGCCGCCAGTTTGACACCTCTGATCTTACCTGTTGCAGCTTGCTTTGCTAGCGCAATTCTGCTGTTGTGCTTCGTCCTCGCCTTTGACGGAGGTGACGTGACGCAAGATTCAAAAACAGTTTCTCAGCATTGCAAGTACTTCTGTTTAAAAGTTATGCATCACAGCTTTATGGCTTAGTACTACATTCATTACTACACAAAAATATATATATATATGTCTGCCTTCACACATCTCCGGGACACAGATTTTATTAATTAAAAACACTAACTACTGACTACACTCGCAGGGCTGCTCTCACTCACTGGAACTGTTTGTGTCACATCACAGCATTCGCTCATTATCCATCTAGGAGGTGGAACTGCTCTGGCCTTGGTGGCTGCAGTGACAGGACACTTTTAGACAAATGGCTGCGCTTATTCAGTCCGATCATGTAGAGACAGACGAGACAAACAGAATCACTTAACCTGCTCGCCAAGTACACTGTACTCTCTCCGCGCGGGGTTCATTTAACAGACACACAGATGCTTAATTGATCGAGCCCTGTATACATATGTATAGTGAGTGTATGTGCGTGCATGTTTGTGTTATGTAAAGTGTATCCAGATGTCTGTGAGCTGTAATGAAACTCAGGTTAGTAGGCTGACAGCTGGGAGGCTTAGATAACCACCTGAAAGTGTGTGTGTGTGTGTGTATGTGTACATTCTACAGTCAATCCTCAGCAGTTGGGTTGTGCTCACAGATAAGCTGATTATATGAAGTGCATTGCTTTCATTTGATTTTGCGACGACGCAAAGTTTTCTCAGGAAAACTAACTAAACATCTTTTCATGCTTCTTGTTGGTCCGACTGTCCCTGCACTGTGCCTTTTAATCACAGGCCTGTTTCGAAAAATACCTTTAACTGAGGCAAATGTTGGTTCCATTCTTTTATGTGGCACCTATAAAGTCACCGCTCACTACCACCTGATCGCCGTAACATGGACTCTCTCCCTCTTTTCAAATCACAGCTCAAAACTCATCTGTTTAAAGAAGCTTACAACCAATAACCACTCCCCCCCCCCAGAGTGTATTCATTTTTTTTGCATATTGTTTATCCTATGTTTTAATGTCCTATGATTCGAATGTACAGTGTGACCTTGGGTGCCCTGAAAGGCACTTTTTAAATAAAATGTATTATTATTATTATTGTTCTTAAAGAAGACAATGTAAAGTGCATTCTTTACATCAACAAATAAAGTAGCAGACATGAATGGGTCTATTTAAATGTGTGAGGTGATGGAAAAAGGACTTTTCAGCTGAACTGTTTCTCCTTGGTAATGTCTTGGAGATTACAAACTGATAAAATCCACTTATGGTAACTGATTTCCCTTTTTACTGGGTATGTCCCATCGCAAATGTACTTTGTGCAGCACAGGCCTCTGTCCTTTAAACCCAAAATAATACCAATTAGCCACAACAATAAAACAGGTGAGTGGTTTTAATGTTGTTGCTGGTCCGTGTGTTCAAAAGTAAAAAAAAAAAAGGGTTTTAATTACATTAAAGATAGTAAAGAATTTTATTTCGAATCAGGGTGCAGACTTACACTGCTCAGCCTTTACATTTCAACCAGTTACCTGCTTTGTTGTGGCTGATAAAAAATAATGCGTAATATGAGTATGTAATGGTGCAGCCATAAAAACATACAATGCAATGATTGGCTAGAGTATTTCACATGAATAAATGTTAACACAAATTGGTATGAAAATGACAAATTAAACTGAAAATACATTTATTTTTCTGAAATAAAAAAAAAATACACCACCATATCAGTGTGTCTTGTTCTCTGGAGGAAATAAGAAAATATTCCTTTCTTTCCCCATGCAGCTTCAGCCACGGGTGCTCTCTGCGGCTTTATTGACGTTGTTAGAAGCAATTTTGTATTCTGTTCTCCAGTTTTGATGGTTATTCTGATATGAAGTCCTACCAGTGAACAGGCACAGCACCAGAATACAAATAATCTGGACAGAGTGAAGCTGCAGTTTCTCAATTAGAGTGAAGGTGACACTTGTCTCTTGCGCACTTCTACTTTGTGAGTTTTGCAGTTCATTATTGTGTTAAACCTCCCTAGTACTTAATTCTTATTCAAAACATATGTCTGTATCAGGGTAGAAAGGTATAGGTGAAGTTATATGAGTATGAGGGAGATAAAGTCACAGAAAAAAACACAAAGATGTTAAATGTTGTGTGCTCCTGTGCATATGTGTGTTTATTAAAGACATTTGGGAGTAACTTTATCTTTACAGATGTCAGGGGTTAAACCAATTTGGCCTCTTCTGGAGAGGTCACACTCATATCCCCCTGCCTCTTTGATGTTAAGGTGACCTCAGCCTCCTGTTCTCCTCCTCTGCTTCTCCTCACCTCCTTCTGTTGGATGGCAATTTTTCATCTCCCATCTAGCTGCCTTCCCCTCTCCCTGTGCTTTGGTCTTTGTTCTTTCAGTCTGGCTCACTGGCTTTCTTCTTTTTCCCCTTCACTATTAACCGATGTTTTCAGCTTCAAATGTGCATGTCATTGTCTAGATTTGCTGGGAAGTATTCCCTCACCTTTTTTGCCTCTGTCTGAATCCTGAATTGAACAAATACTTCCTTTCTAAGGCACTAAATGTAGATCTG
Source organism: Solea senegalensis (assembly GCF_019176455.1). Lineage (NCBI taxonomy): Eukaryota > Metazoa > Chordata > Actinopteri > Pleuronectiformes > Soleidae > Solea > Solea senegalensis. Next base: position 13,622,468 of record NC_058022.1, on the reverse strand, counting down.
TTTTGTATCTGCAGTAGTTCAAGATGTGCTAACACAAAATCCACTTCTTTTTTTCACTCAGGAGAAACAGATTGCTCTTTCATGGTACAGCAGAGGTCATTCTCACATGGTCAGTTGTTGTACAAATTCACAACCCAGACTCTCTTCAAACAGCACCCCTGCTCTGTTGTCTTGTGTCATCTCTTTCTCGGACACACATGCACACCCTGCCAAACCCGATGGATTCCTACTCAAAGCTCCATCCGAGCAGACAAATACAGCGCATATGTGTCAAGGCCGGCAGAGGCATGGGTGTCAAAACAGGTGTGTGTATCCAAGAAAGTGTATTTTTTTGTGGCTGTGTGTGCATGTGTGTGGCAGTCTGGGGGCGTAATAGACCGTAGGCTGTGTTTTAGTTTAGCTCTGACATTAGTGACTCTCAAAGTGCCCCTCAAAGTACAAACTACTACCTCTGCTCCCAATAAATCCCTAACTGTGCTTCTGTGCTTGTGTGTCCCTGCGCGCATGTGACTTTCTGCAGCCTGTATGTGTTGTATATGTGCAGCGGAGTCCATGTTTGCTCTAAACTGTCTTTGAGTATGTTCTAAATGATCCTAAAAAAAAAAGTAAGGGTTTACATAATCTGCTTTTCCAGTTGAGTGTGTGTGTGTGTATGAAGACCAAAGCAATGGAACAGTCATGAGTCTGGGAATGCAGTTCTTCCCTTAGCCAAAGAGCATCATGTAACGCTGGTATTTTACTCCTCAGACAGAAACAGTTGTTTCATTTTGTATGTAGGTGTGTGTTCAGACTCATGGGCAGTTTGACATCGTCTGGCTGGAGAAACAATTAGACAAACAACACACTTTGAAAGAAGGTTTTTAAAACCAAAAGATTAAAATTGCTTTTGGAAACACACCACAAATACACTCACCAATTTCAAATACATTGAAATTATTATACTACATATCATATCAACAGCAATGCTGCTGTGATACAGGAAGAAATTAGAGGATAAATGATTTATAGTATTATTGACAGCCATATACCGTATATGTATATATATCATCCAAAATCTCTCAAAAAAGTCATAGTATAGTATGTCGTCCAAAATCGCTCAGAAAAGTCACAGTATAGTAATGTTGTCCAAAATTTCTCAAAAAAGTCACAGTATAGTATGTCGTCCAAAATGTGACAAAAAAGTCAAAGTTTAGTATTTCGTCCAAAATTGCTCAAAAAAGTAATAGTATAGTATGTCGTCCAAAATGTGACAAAAAAGTCATAGTATAGTATGTTGTCCAAAATCGCTCAGAAAAAGTCATAGCAGGTAAATAGTATCCAAAATGAGACAAAAAGTCAAAGTATAGCATGTCATCCAAAATTGCTCAAAAAAGTCACAGTATAGTATGTAAGTCAAATGTGACAAAAAAAGTCATCAGTATAGTATAGATCAAAAGTGCTCAAAAGAATCATAGTATAGTATAATAGATCCAAAAGTGCTCAAAAAAAGTCATAGCATAGTATGTCTTCCAAAAATACTTCAAAAATTCATAGTATGAGTATGTGGATTCAAAATGAGACAAAAAAGAATCATAGTATAGTATAATAGTCAAAATGTGACAAAATAATCATAGTATAATTATGTAGTCAAAATAAGCTCAAAAAGTCATAGCAATATGTAGTATAGTATGTAGTCAAAATCCTCAAAAAGTCATAGTATAGTATGTCCTCAAAAAATGTGACAAAAAAGTCATATGTAGTATAGTATGTACAGATCCAAAATAGAGACAAAAAATTCATAGTAAAGTATGTCATCCAAAATCTGTACAAAAAGTCATAGTATAGTATGTCATTTAAAATCACTCAAAAAATTCATAGTATAGTATGTTGTCCAAAAT